>NC_058085.1:257267959-257584626 GCF_014858855.1 Bufo gargarizans | reverse complement strand
TTTATGGTAAAAAAAAGGTTTGTATTCAAGAAGGGGACAAGCTTGTTTGAAAACTTGTGAAAAAACTTTTATTGTGTAAGAATTATTATGTAAAAAATTAAAGATAATATTATGTGAAAAATACCTTTAATGATGTTTTTAAGGATACCCTATACCTTTCTTTACATGACCTTTCCTTAAAGGAAACCTGTCACTTCCAATAAACAGCGGCCTCCTTGCTTCAAATCACGGTAACCACGCCCCCTTCCCTGCGCCTGCGCTGTGACTGACAGCGCTTATGCACGACAGTTCTGCTGGCTTTGCCGAACTGCCGGCTGTCAGTCACAGGGAAGGGGGCATGGTTACCGTGACTTGAAGCAAGGCCGTGACTTCAATCCTGACTAGAGAAGCGCGCCGGCAGGGGATTAAAGAACGTTTTTACAGCTTTTGCTTCAACTACCTGCAAGAAGAAAAGGATCATTACAAACATGCTGCTGGCTACTCTCAGGTACTGCTGCCGGCTTGGGATGTTTTATGGAGGTGACAGGTTCCCTTTGAAAACATCATTAAATGTATTTTTCACAAAATATTATCTTTCATTTTTTACATAATTAATTCTTACACAATAAAAGTTTTTTAACAAGTTTTCAAACAAGTTTGTCCCCTTCTTGAATACAAACTTTTTTTTACCATAAAACCCTTTTTCACACAAATCCCCTTTTATATTTTATACTATTTATTTTTAAATGAGTTCACATTTAATGTACATCTAATCATTGCATTTAAGGGTTAAACCCAAGAAGACTACGCTGATTATAAGAACAAATTAACAATCAATTAACAAGTGATACACCTATTAATGTATCATTAAAAACAGCTTTGCTCAATTGAGATTAAACTATTCTTTTATTGGAGGGAGTGGATAAAAAGGGCGCCACAGTCAATTGCGGGTTACCACTGAGGAAGGGGTCATTTTAGACCCCAAAACGTGTCTGATGTACTACGATATTCGCATGTCCAAACAGTAAAAGGACAATACAGGAAGCGCTTCCACATACAATCACTGCCCGCAGATCCACTACAGCCTCCCCGGCATATACTATAAGCGCAGAGCAACCACGTGACACGCTGAACTCATTCAGCAGCGTGTGATACGCCGAGTCAACATAAGACCACGTGGGACGCCGTCCCTAACGCACACACAGAGAGGAGACTGCTGCTAGAACAGACCTCGTCCAGCGATCTTTGAAGACATCAGAAAGGTAACAGACAGTAAGCAGACAGTGTGTTATCTTCCTGCGCGACGTCACAGGGACGATATATACAACACCTGCCTGCTATAGACCCACAGCAGTTTCTATACCATTTTTTTTTCTGTTGACCAACTGGATCAATTATTAACTCTTTAAAACATTGATTCCTTATTTTTGGAATATTGACTACCACTAGATCTTGGAGTATTGACTATTACTTAAGTTTCTGAACAAAAAGACTTTCTACTGATCAATAAGATTTTCCACTGAGTCCTTATTGCTCTTTTATCACAATTATTTTCCTCTGAGGCGTGAATTTATATCCCCACATCAATATCCTTATACATTTTTTACATCTACGGTATATTTTTAATCTTTTCCTCCATTTTTACTATTCCTTCACTATTTTACTATTAGTTTTTGCCTTAATAAATTAAGCCATATGCGTATAAACTTTCTATATGTAGGACTGTTTATACAAATAATTTTAATATAGATTTCCATATATTTATTTCTCTATATCAAGATAATAAGTGACCAATCATCTAACACCATTTGTCTGTTCTCTATTTGCTACCATATATAGTGTGCCAGTCTACCTAACAATATCTCAATTTCTGGCTGGTTTTTATGCCTGGCAAAACCCGCCCTGGAACATGGGGAGTAGTCACCCACCCAACTAGGGCTGCAGCTAACGATTATTTGAATAATCGATTAGTTGCCGATTAATTACTACGATTAATCGATTAATCGGAAAAAACGACAAAATTACAAAACAGAGAGGTTTATATGATCTTACTTGAAAAATTATGTTCAAAGGCCATATTAAAACAAATTGTGGACGACACTATTATGGGGGATCTGTGGACGACACTTATGGGGGATCTGTGGACGACACTTATGGGGGATCTGTGGACGACACTTATGGGGGATCTGTGGACGACACTATTATGGGGGATCTGTGGACGACACTTATGGGGGATCTGTGGACGACACTTATGGGGGATCTGTGGACGACACTTATGGGGGATCTGTGGACGACACTTATGGGGGATCTGTGGACGACACTTATGGGGGATCTGTGGACGACACTTATGGGGGATCTGTGGACGACACTTATGGGGGATCTGTGGACGACACTTATGGGGGATCTGTGGACGACACTTATGGGGGATCTGTGGACGACACTTATGGGGGATCTGTGGACGACACTTATGGGGGATCTGTGGACGACACTTATGGGGGATCTGTGGACGACACTTATGGGGGATCTGTGGACGACACTTATGGGGGATCTGTGGACGACACTTATGGGGGATCTGTGGACGGCGTAGTTATGGAGAGGGGGGTCTGTGGACGGCGTAGTTATGGAGAGGGGGATCTGTGCACTGTTATGGGCATAACAGTGCACAGATCCCTTTCCTCATAACAGTGCACAGACCCCCCTCCCCATAGCAGTGCCATAGACAGATCCTCCCCATAGCAGTGCTATACACAGACCCCCCCTTCCCATAGCAGTGCCATAGACAGATCCCCCCTCCCCCTTCCCCCTAACAGCCCCGGCCCCGATGCTTGCATCTTTATTTTACCTTTTTACAATGACGCTCCCGCTCCTGTAACAGCCAGGCAGAGCGGACGGCGGCGTAACGTCACTCAATCACGTGACGCGCCTGCTCCGCCCACTTCATGAATGAAGGAGGCGGAGCAGGCGTGTCACGTGAGTGAGTGACGTTACGCCGCCGTCCGCTCTGCCTGGCTGTTACAGGAGCGGGAGCGTCATTGTAAAAAGGTAAAATAAAGATGCAGCGACCGCCCGCCCGAATAGCAACGAATCGGCGATTATTCGATAACTGGATTCGTCGACAACGAATCCAGTTATCGAATATAATCGATTACATCGATTAATCGTTGCAGCCCTACACCCAACACTTAGACTACTCCCTGTAAGAGCCGTCCCGGATCAGCTATTAGAGCCATACTAAGTAACTGCTGCTGACACATAAAAACTGGCTTACTCCACCGAGGCCAGGAACCTCAGTGACACGTACCTATCATCCACGATAATTCCTTGTACCTTCTTACACAATGTATCAGCATAAAAGAGAAATGTGTGCTGCTGATGTGTTCACCTGACAGAGAATGGTCTAAACTGATACCATTAATAGAAAGCATCTGTAGGAATTTTAACGTCTGTACAGTTTTTCTCAATGTTTAAAGTCAATGACAGTCAAGATCTTGGAAATAACTTTGTGAGTATTAAATGAAACACATGGAACCAGATTTACTAATGTGTTAGCACAAAAAAATCTGTCTAAAAGTGGAGCTTTTTGGCGCATTCTAGGCTTTCTACACTTTTTCCTGACTTTCTCGGCAAGAGGTGGGACTTGCCAGATGGGTTGGAGCCTAGTTAGAAAAGTGGGTGGGTGATTTGTACCAAAATTTTGGTGCAATTTTTGCATAAAAATCTGACTCAAAGTAAGCCAACTAGGGCTGCAGCTAACGATTATTTGAATAATCAATTAGTTGTCGATAATTTATTCGATTAATCGGGAAAAAACACCAAAATGACACAAAAAAGGGGTATATATGATTTTACTTGAAAAATTATGTTCAAAGGCCATATTAAAACAAATTGTGGATGGCACTGTTATGGGGGATCTGTGAATGGCACTGTAATGGGGGGGATCTGTGGATGGCACTGTTATGGGGGATCTGTGGATGGCACTGTTATGGGGAGGGGGATCTGTGGATGGCACTGTTATGGGGAGGGGGACCTGTGGATGACCATGCTATGGGGGGGATCTATGGATGACACTATATAGCATCTTATGCTATATTTGTCATCCACAGATCCCCCTTCCCATAACAGTGTCATCCACAGATCCCCCTTCCCATAACAGTGTCATCCACAGATCCCCCTTCCCATAACGGTGTCATCCACAGATCCCCCTTCCCATAACGGTGTCACCCACAGATCCCCCTCCCCATAACGGTGCCATACACATATCCCCCTCCCCATAACGGTGCCATACACATATCCCCCTCCCCATAACAGTGCCATACACATATCCCTCCCCATAACAGTGCCATACACAGATTCCCTCCCCATAACAGTGCCATACACAGATCCCCCTCCCCATAACAGTGCCATACACAGATCCCCCTCCCCATAACAGTGCCATACACAGATCCCCCTTCCCATAACAGTGCCATACACAGATCCCCCTTCCCATAACAGTGCCATACACAGATCCCCCTTCCCATAACAGTGCCATACACAGATCCCCCTTCCCATAACAGTGCCATACACAGATCTCCCTTCCCATAACAGTGCCATACACAGATCCCCCTTCCCATAACAGTGCCATACACAGATCCCCCTTCCCATAACAGTGCCATACACAGATCCCCCTTCCCATAACAGTGCCATACACAGATCCCCCTTCCCATAACAGTGCCATACACAGATCCCCCTTCCCATAACAGTGCCATACACAGATCCCCCTTCCCATAACAGTGCCATACACAGATCCCCCTTCCCATAACAGTGCCATACACAGATCCCCCTTCCCATAACAGTGCCATACACAGATCCCCCTTCCCATAACAGTGCCATACACAGATCCCCCTTCCCATAACAGTGCCATACACAGATCCCCCTCCCCATAACAGCCTCGGCCCCGCCTCTTACAGCAGTATTCCTTAACTGGCAGTAACTTTTACTTTAAATCACTGCATCTTTATTACCTTACATTGAAGCTCCAGTAACAGGCAGAGCGGGTGGCGGTGTAACGTCACTTACTCACATGACGCGCCTGCTCCGCCCACTTTATGAATGAAGCAGGCGGAGCATGCGCATCACGTGAGTAAGTGACGTGCCGCCCGCTCTGCCTGTTACTGGAGCTTCATTGCAAGTGATTTAAAGTTCCAGGCCCCGCAGGCATAGCGCCTGACCGCCCGTATAGCAACGAATCGGCCGATTATTCGATAACGGATTCGTTGACAACGAATCCCGTTATCGAATATTATCGATAACGTCGATTAATCGTTGCAGCCCTAAAGCCAACCAATAGTTGGTATAAAGTTAGACAAAAGTGCCTGATAAATCTGGTGTGGGTCGCGACAGTCGCTCTAAGCTTACACCATCTTTAGGACTATTAAAAAGCAAACTTCACTTACATAGAACTTCGCTGGTTCTTAGGTTGTGTGTGTGAATTAAAATCTCTTAGCTGCCCACGTTCTGCATTACCATTGATGTGCTGTGTGACTGTTTTACCATTGGAGTGACTTCTAGTGTTTTGACTTTCTGCTCCTCTCCTCCTACAGGCTGCTGTCCACCATCACTGAGCCCCTGCAGCCGGACTCTGTGTGTGAGGCGGTGTCCACCAACATTACTCCCCCCTCCTCCCTGGTGACAGATGATGTTGACGGTGACAGAGGGGAACCTGGAGGCATAAAGAAGGTGTGCTTCAAGGTGTTAGAGGAAGATCAGGAGGACTCTGGGCATGACACGGTCAGCTACAGAGATTCCTACAGGTCAGTGTTGGTTCCATGTTATATCGAAGTGGACCTTATAGTTGTATAGAGGATGTGGTCATAATCATTGCATTAAACATATCTTCTGAAGGAAGGTCTGTACCTAAAAGGTTAAAGGGGTCACTGCATTAGCGGGTTCATCCATCACAAAGTTTTGTGTATAAACGGGCTGCTGTCAGTTGATGTAGTGTAATAATATATGGAACCTCCATCGAGGGGCTCCTCAGGGCCTGGTGACAGGCGATTGTGTTGTCATGCCATGTAGTATCTTCATGACATCACTTATCAGATCAGGGACCACAGAGGCCAGGGATACAGCTGCTCAGGGTATAAGAATATGGGATACTGGTCACGGCAGTCTTGACATCTGGTATAAGTGATGTCCTCAACAATGTCACATGGCTATAGCACTCAGCAGCTGAGTCACTTGGGGGGGGGGGTCGACCTTGATTTTCTTTCGCTATTTCCTCTGACAGACCACGGGGCAATGCTATGACAGGATGTGGCATTTTCACTGCATGCCTTGCTGCACGCTGCCAGGAGACCGCACTTGTGCTTTAGTGTTTGCACCCTTTCCTGGGACAGACCACGGGGCAATGCTATGACAGGATGTGGCATTTTCACTGCATGCCTTGCTGCACGCTGCCAGGAGACCGCACTTGTGCTTTAGTGTTTGCACCCTTTCCTGGGTCGTATCTGGCTGCCCTGTGGGTTAATGTTCTGTTCTCCTGTGTCCCACAGCGAGTGTAACAGCAACCGAGACTCTGTCCTGTCCTACACGAGTGTCCGCAGTAACAGCTCCTACCTGGGCAGTGATGAGATGGGATCAGGTGACCAGTGCTTCCTGTCTACCTTTGTACCCCTCCCTATACCTGCACGTATCTCCCCGTATACCCTCCTATCCCTGCATATATACGGTATCTCTCCATGTTGTGTATTATAGCCTCATATATCAATATATTTCCCCTTATTCCCCTATATCCGTTTATAATCTTATATATGCTTATATAGCATTGTATATACCCTTGTGTAGCTTTATATACTGTTGTATATACTTTATAGCCTTGTATATCTGCTATACCTGCATATACTGTATGTCTTGCCATATACCCCTGCATATCCTTTCAATACAAATACCTGCACATATATCTGCCAATATCCTAATGTATCTCGCCTTATATCCCTCTATATTTCTAGATATTGTAAACCCCTATATACCCCGCATCCCCAGCCCTGTATGTCTAATAGTGCCTGTATTTGTGTTCCCAGGGGACGAGCTGCCATGTGATATGCGGATCCCCTCAGATAAACAGGACAAACTGCACGGCTGCCTGGAACATCTGTTCAACCAAGTGAGTGATGACTCCATGCCTTGCCTTCCTTATCTATTGTAACCCACCGCCACAGTAACTGTATATGACAGGTAGGGAGCACCCCCCGGTGGCTGATATCAGAGTCTACACATGCTTATTAATAATTATCATACTGAAGTAAATTGTACAACACAGCTTAGACCAAGCTAGAGATTCATATATTGGGAAGTATAAAGTCTATTCAACACAAAAACCCTTTCACTATTAAAAATTAACTTTTAATAAATACTGTTAAAATATCCAGAAACTCAACCCCTCATATAGTTACTATAGTAATCAATGTCATCAACAGTTACATTCACTGGTAGAAAATATACAGCAAAATTGGGGTTACAACTGTTTCCTTTCTATTTGCGGTTTGTAGATTTTCTTATAAAGGAAACTTTTACTCACGATCTGTGTATTCAGTTGTTTTAAAGTAGAGGTTCAATGTTGTAAATTATGGGACACCAACAAATCCTTACTGTCCCTATTCTATCCCTCTATCTACCCCTGCCCACAGGCAGAGCACCCGCCCCGAAAGGGGGCGAGCCCACCTCTCTGCGGCTAAGCCCTTTATTGGTGTCTGTATATGCCCTGGTCGCTAGAAGCTTTCGTCCCAGAGATGCAAAAATAGAAAAACTACTTGATGACTCAAAACAAGGAACTTAGGAAAAAAAATCCAAAAATCGATGCTGCAAAAAATAAATACGTCTCTTTTCTTAGTATGTCCCGACGCGGCGTTTCCCCAACATTACAGCTGGTTCATCAGGGGACAATAGATCTACAAATCGTTAATAGAAGTTCTCCAGATAATAGGAATACGGATGAAGTCTCAAATATTTATAATAGAGGAGCAATCCTATGATATGGGTTCTCCAGGAGACCTAAGTTCTTAGATGTGGAATCTTTGATGCAGGCGTCTGGCCTGAAGTAACCTTTATTCCGGCGCTTACTCGTGTACAGACTGTAACGCAAATGGCGCAGTGCAGCTCTGTTCTCATTAGTTTCTTCTTGGTTCTTCTTCTTGCAGGTAGATGCCATAATAACATTTCTCAAAGGAAAAGTAATGTGCAAGGCTTTTGAGGAGACAAAGCACTTTCCCATGGAGCACAGCCTACAAGGTGACTGACAGTGGCGGGTTCACATGATAACCTCACGCGACTGCCACATGGTCGTGAATGGTAGATAGCAGGAACTGAACTGGCAACCAGTCATATGGCAGCAGAATAATAATGTCCTGCTCTGTTGGATGCCAGTCTCATGCGGTAATCAGCACCAGTCATAATTTAGCTGTTGCTCTCTGGACATGGAGGAGGTTGATGCCTACAGTTTTCTGTTTGCCCTTATCCATCCCGTCAGCCTGATAGCTGCGCAGTATCTGCTTATGTCACTAACCCTGGTACCACCCATTTGCAAACTGGTGCATATGAAGAGTTTCTGGATCTTCTTCACTCAATGCTCCTTCTAAAGGTTTGTTTCTCCTTCCAGAGTTTCAGAAGAAGGAAGAATGGACCATTAAGTGCCGCAGCATGATCCAGATAAGCGTCAGAGAAGATCCATGGAATCTACCAAACTCCATTAAAATCTTGGTGGAAAGCATCCAGAAATATGTGGAAGGTCTGTAACTACCAGAGATTCTGCAGTTAGACTCTGCAGTGCTCTACCTGTGGGTGTCCAAGTTTTATGCACATAATGCAGCAGGTATCTGCTCTTTTCTTTCTCTGTTTAGATGGAAAGAATCAGCTCCTGCTGGCCTTGCTTAGATGCACAGGTAATCTCATATAACAGCCCTGTCTCTCAGACGTGAGATGTGTAGGTGATGCAGAGCTGGCTGTAACATTTTCCTCTCCTTGTAGATACAGAGCTGCAGGTCAGAAGGGATGTGATCTTCTGTCAGACACTGGTTGCCGCTATCTGCACATTCACAGAGCAGCTCATGGCCGCCCTCAACTACAGATACAACAACAATGGCGAGTACGAGGAGAGCAGCCGCGACGCCAGCAGAAAGTGGCTGGAACAGATTGCAGTGACCGGTGTCCTCATCAGCTACCAGTCTCTACTGTCGCCCAATGTGGTAAATATCTATCCACATAAGGACCATCTATGCATGATGGATGCAAGGCATGGTTTGTATGAGAACTATAAGCCCTGTCCACGGTGGAACGCAAAGTCATGCTCTACCCACACAGCTCTGCACATGGCTACCCTTCTATTTATCGGAGTGATAGTACAAATAAAAGAAATACACAAAGCATGTATGGAAATACAGACAACATGAACATAGGCCTCCAATGTTAGTGACTAACACCAAATCTAGTTTGAAGAGGCATGAAGTAGAATATAACATACGTAGAACAGTATGCACCGAGCCCACAATGTGATGTACATGAGTAAGGCAATCTCTTTGCTGATTGCCATACAACATTCATGCCATTGCTCCAATGTGAGTGATTTTCCCAAATCCACCACCCAACCATGCATTAAAGCCAGCTTGGTGTCAGAAAGAATACCCCTTTCCAAGGCTGTTTATTTGCAGTCGTTCAAATGTTGTGTATTCTCCTGAGCCATTTGCTGGTAAGGGAAGTTAAGAATTGGAAGACTTGGATAACTCTGTAGAGTGCAGTATGCGGGGGTGAGAAGGCTGCCCCGTGCTGTTATAGGCTCTGTGATCCAGGAACACTCGTGTAATGAGAATAACATTGGCACAGCAGCGAGCTTCTAAGCAGAATTTCTGATCCATCTGTGACCTCTAGTGGTCACCTGTAATACTGCAAGTAAAGGCTCAGAGAATGTGGTTCTATAGAGGGCAGATACTGCACTCTGAGACTGGAAGCTGACCAGATGTGACCAACACCCGAATAACACCCATGTCTCCGCCTTACAGAAAGAAGAACGCGTGATGCTGGAAGACATTAAGGCGACGCTGCAGGACCTGGACAAAGTGGTGTTTTACTTCAAGCAGATGGATGAAACGCTTGTAGCCAGTAAGAGGCACTGAGGCACATTTATTAAGCTTTTTAAGCAACTTTTGTGGCAGAAAAAAAAGGTGCAAATTATGGTGCACTATATAATTGCGCTATAATTAGCAACTTTTCTTGCCACTTTTCAAAGGTGGCGAGAAAAGTGTGTGCGGCTTAGCAAGTGGAGACCTGGCCTCACACAGTGCGCAGATTTACTATAATTTACCCCAGAATCTGGTGTATAGATCAGCTCTTCCCCGGCTCATATCTGGCGTGGATTTTAATTTCTGGTGCATGGACTGCAGTCTGATGTACCAAATTTAGTAAGAGGTCTACGTGTCTTGATAAATTAGATTTTGCGCTGATGGACTTTATACTAACACTTGTGTCTGTAATGTCCGTTTTTGTATATCTGTCCCATTGACCAATCACTAATATCATAATCCTGTTCGATATCATGAACTTGATCACTGTCATCACCTTGACTGCTGTCCGATGTCATCACCCTTACTGTTGCCTAGTGTCATCAGACTGATAGCAGCACCCTGAATGATATCATCTTACTGTCTGACATCACACAAATTACTGACACTCCCACATCATATATGATGTACATAGGCTAGGACTTACCTGGCTAACCCTGGACAGATCACACAGTAAGGATCCTTGCACTTGACATTCTGTCTGTGTCACTGACCTGTTAGCGCTTCAAGTTTATTCATACTATGAACCTCATATTCTGACGGATAATATAGATTCTCCTTATAGCCACCTTTCTTGTGCCATAGGCAGGCAGGTGTAACATGTTGGTGTTTTTTTCAGACACGGCTGTCTTCCACCACATAGAAGGATCTCGCCAGTCCCTCAAGGTCATTTTTTACCTGGACAGTTTCCATTTCTCCAAACTACCAACTAAGTTTGAGCATGGCGGATGCTTGAAGCTTCAGTCTGTTCTCTTCACACAAGGTGAGCGGACTCTGGTCATACGCTGTACAACTACTGTACCATCCCATGGCCTGTAATGTGTTCAGTGTCCCGCTGGTCTGAGCATACAAGATGGGAGACTAATAGTAACAGCACCCAAGTATGAAGTATTAGAGGTGGATGAGGAAACTGCTTCATAAAGCAATCTTCGCTCTGACACATTGAGGAGGACTCCTGTATGTGCTGTATTTACTTACATAAGTTGTCATTGCAGCTCTGGACAGTGCGGAGGGTCAGCTGGGCAGTAATGTCTCCCCTGAGGAGATTCAGCAGAAGATTAACCAGAATGCCTTGGAAAAAGTGCAGAATTATTACCGGAAAATCAGGTAACACTGAGGGTGGAGTTCCACCTCTGACCAGATGTTTCTCACTATAACTGATTCCGGAATCAATGCCACAAAACTTCAGACAAAAATTCCAGAGAATTGTAAATTTACTAAAAAAAAAATTGACCCAAAGATAAGCCACTGTGTTTAAAGGTGTGTAAGAAATATGGCTGCCACCACAAACCACACCTCCTTCTGCCATGGATGATTTCAATATTGAAGTAATTAGAGCTGAGCTGCAATAGCTATGGACGGGAGGGGGTGCTGGGTTTAGTGGACACCATGCTTTTCACACTTCATACACTGCATCATATGGTATTAAAAGCATCTACTAAACAAGCGGTAAAAAAAATAATATATATATATATATATATATATATATATATAATTTAACCATCAGTGACCAGTCACAGTAGCCTCAGTATCCTCATTCCTGCTGCCTTATGCCTCCTATGTAATACCTATACCTTTTATTTTAGGGCGTTTTACCTGGAAAAGTCGACAGACTCCAACACAACAGCCATAAAGATTGACCAGGTATAGACAAGCGTCATCCGATGGGTCATGTGACGGTGCTGGGGGAAACGAGTAACTTTTCTCATTCATAATTCTCTGGTTCTGTGTCCTCAGCTGATTCGCCCTATAAATGCCCTGGATGAGCTTTGTCGGCTCATGAAATATTTCGTCACCCCAAAGCAGTCACCATCTGAATTCTGCAAGAACAGTTTGTCTGGGGCTGCAATTCTGTCCGTTTCCTCAGAGCTCTGCTACCGCCTGGGGGCCTGCCAGATAGTCATGTGTGGCACAGGGATGCAGAGGTAAGTGATGTTGTACGATCCCCTCATCTTCCATACATGTACAATCCCTCCATACCTGTACATACATGTTCTTTCTCTACACCCTCACATCCTCCATGGGTGTTCCTTGTACACAGGTGTACACTGAGCGCGTCCCTAGAACAGGCAGCCATCCTGGCTCGGAGCCATGGACTGCTCCCCAAGTGCATCATGCAGGCCATGGACATAATGAGGAAACAGGTAAGGACTGGCCATTAGGTGTATAGATGTATATGACATTGTTTACCTTCCCTAATTTCCTGGTGTTGTTTTAGGGTCCTCGTGTGGAAATCTTAGCAAAAAACCTAAAAGTCAGGGACCAAACACTGCAATCTGCACCACGGTGAGCTCATGCCTTCCTCCACCCTCCATAGTACTACCACAGTTCAGTGCCCTCCTCTTTTCTCTACCATATGCAACCCCTGTACAGTGCCAATCTTAGATACATACTACTACTACTACTTTTCCCCCACCGTTTGGCTTTTACCCCTGTTCAGTGTCCTCCTCCCCAACTTCCCAGATACTGTTTCTGCCCCCCTACCCGGATGGATTCTATCCCTGTTCAGTGCCACCCTCCCCTCACTGCCAAATACTACCTCTGCTCAGTTCCACCTTCCCCCAATTGCCAAATACTACCCCTACTGCCTCCTCACCCCTGCTCAGGTAGCACCCTTTTATTCACCAGGCACTTTACTGCTCATGATTCTAATGCTTATTTCTCTGCTCCCCACCTTGTGTCTCCTGCAGGATCTACAGACTCTGTGTTCCACCAATAGATGGGGATATATAATCTTCTGCCTGGAAACAGTATCTTAAGCCAATCAGCACCGGTGATATGAAGGGACTCATTGGAGACAGAGGGGCTGGTGCCCATGTGACTTCCTCCTGGGAGGGTAAAACTCCCATACTGGACTTGTCTCCAGGTTTCCTGGCACATTATGGACATTGGACGTGTGCAAGGTATATCAGTGTTATCATGAGGCTACACTGGAGGGTGAGCATCGGACTGCAATGTGACGCTCCGCTGCCTGCCAATAAGCAACGCCACTGCCGCCAGTATTAGCAACCAAGCTGCACTTTCCGACTTTTGATGGCACAAAAATATTTATTATGACTTGTAGATGGTTTCCCCACCCTGCTTCTGCCCTCCAGGGGGGAGTTTTATATTTTGGCTTTTATTTCAGATTTTTATGTTCCGGTGTTTTATATGTGGAGATTTTACTTTTATAATTAAAGAACTTTCTATAGGAAATATCCAACGAAGGAAGAAAACCTTGAGATTGTGATCCTGGCGGTTACGCTAAACTGGAACTTTACTCAGAACCCTGTTTTCTGAAGCCGAGTCTTAATGATATAATAACCTGGGACAAATCACCTTCAGTCCCTTTCCAGCCCACTCTTCAGGAGGTCACACTGGGCTAAGTAACAATTATGTAGGATGTAATGTCATAATCCTGACATGGAGACATTCGTTCCTATCCATTTTGCTCTGCAAAGAACGTTCTGGACCCTTGGCACAGTTTAACTTGGAAGTATATAGAAGCCTGTGGAAAATAATTCTGTACCCGAGGTTGGGTAATCCATTGTCAGGACTCAGAAGCTGTGGTCAAGTGTCCACGTGACTGTATCAGCCTTAGAACTGTGAGGATAATCTTATCTTTTATACAAGGTTGGAATATCTAAGCGCCATGTTCACCACCATTGGCTCCTTGTGTGACATTAGTGGCTCTGTAATGTAAGTTGTTGTCTTAAAACCTACCTAGTACAGAACTGTGGAATAATGGTTGTCAGGGTAATCATTTACTTCATATCAATCATTGCGTACTGTGGGATTGACTGTATACAGAGAGGGGGTGCACAAGCTCAGGGCTGGGCCCTTTGAGATGCAGCCCATGTATTGTATTGTGGGGTCCTCCTTTGATGATAGTCATTTATGAACCCGACTTTCATCACATATTACCTTTACCCAGAATTCCTAGTGGAAGCACACAATCCCAGTCATTGTTCATCTGGAAGAAGCAATAACCTCCTGAGAAGTGACCTTACAACAGCAGTGGCTGCACTCTCCAGACTCATTAGTGATACCATCGCTTCTCCTGCATCCTCCTATCCAGTCATCTGTGACCAGGACCCCAGCAATGATTGGAAATGACTTGCTGCAGTGTATGTTGATTCAGACCTGGATGTCATCACCACTCCTCCCCCATCAATATTACACATTCCTCCTACTTGAATACATTATTATTTTGGGGTCCTATAGGGTGGGTGTTCAGTATCTTTATCTCCTCCTCACAAACCTAGGAGTTCAAAACTGTCACCTCCAGTTCTAAACATCATCGTTCTATAGAAATCCATCCACTGGGACATTCTGTATAGGATCTCATTTTGACTTTACACATGAATTGTCTACGGTTTTATGGAGGCACCACTTCTCATTGTACAGACCACTTTGTCATTTTAACTGTGTCAGAAATAAACAATTTCCACATAACGTGGCTGTGATCTCTTACAGTGCCTGGCTAATTTAGATACTCGCCACATCTCCATGACAGTGCAGTATATAATGATGTCACATGGAGTGTTCATGTAATATCCATTATTATCAACTCAGTCCTCAAATTGAATCCTAAAGATTCCATTTGTCTCCTGAAGTCTCTTTAACTGAAGAAAACAGTAAAACAGGCAGAAAATGAATAATTTTTGCATATAAACCAGACACTCAGTGCAACCCCAGCTGCCTGTTACTGCTTTCTCATCCTTGTTTTTGGGGCACACACGCAGGACCATGGGTACAGCTGCAGCCACTAGGAGGCAGACACTAAGCAAAAATGGTTACCTCCTCCTACTGTTTTAGTTTAGTGTCTGTAGAAGGCAGACATTCCTGCTTCACAGGTGTGAAAAAATATATTTTTTTAATTTTACTTGTTACTTTCTTGGTTACACAGGTGGTCGCAGCAACCTGTTACCTCAAAGGAGACCGGTGGGTCGTAACCTGCCATCAGTCGGGTCTCCTTATACGCCAAACCCTTCTCTACCGGCATAACTTCGCTCTCCAAGGGGCACCACACTAAAGAAGGTGAGCTGGCTGGAGTTGTGGTCGCAGGAGTCTAAGTATGGTCTCCCGCACCCTGGTCCCTCACCTTCCCCCTTTATTCTTTCCCCTCTTTAAGCTTTCTTTAGAGAGCTTGGGGAATAGCGAAAATTTACTTACCGAAATTTTTGTTTCCTGGAGTCCGTAGGCAGCACACACCAAAGGGTTAAGTCCCCTAGGTACAACCAGAATAGAGACCAATTAGCAAGCAATAGATTGATTAATTACATAGTACCTCCCAGTATAAAGCACCACAGAGCACACAGAGCCATGTATTGTATGCAGCAATAATTTATTAAGGGTGGGCATATTGTGCTGCCTACGGACTCCAGGAAACAAAAATTTCGGTAAGTAAATTTTCGCTTTCCTGTTCGTCCTTGGCAGCACACACCAAAGGGATTTTTAAGCAGTACTCAAAGGGAGGGAGCACTGGCCGCCAACTGTAGCACTCGTTTGCCAAAAGAAGCCTCTTCTGCTGCCTGAATGTCTAGCCTGTAGTGTTTAATGAAGGTTGATGATGTAGACCATGTTGCGGCTCTGCAGATTTGTTCCAATGGGACTTGTGCCAGTTCAGCCCAGGACGAAGCTGTAGACCTTGTTGAATGGGCCTTTAATAACAATGGACACTGTAACTCAGCCATTGAGTAGGCCAACTCTATAGTTTGTTTGATCCACCTCGCTAAAGTTGCTTTACTGGCCCTTTTACCCTTATTAGGGCCCTGATGCTGCAAAAAGAGGCTTTCACATTCTCTGAATGATGAAGTGACTTGTAGGTAGAACAGAAGAACTCTTCTGACATCCAGGAGATGAGTTTGATCCTGGTCTTGAGCGTCAGACTGGATTACTGGGAGCGATATCTCCTGGTTAATGTTGGTAGTTGAAGCAACCTTGGGCAAGAAACCTGGCATTGTGCGTAGAACCACGGAGTGGCCTAGGTCTCTGAAATATGGTTCCCTACAGGATAGGGCTTGTAGATCACTTATACGTCTTGCTGATGTGATTGCTACTAGGAATAAGGCTTTCCCAGACAAGTGTTTTATGGAAGCTTCTTCAAGCGGCTCGAATGGAGGTTTACACAAAGCGGACAATACCACAGACAGATCCCAGGATGGAATTGGAGAATGGAAGGAAGGATTAATATTCTTCAAGGCTTTGAAGAAAGTGCGGATTAATGGATTATTTGAAAACTTTCCTTGTTGCTGTGCATTTATTGCAGTAAAGTGAACCTTCAATGTATTCGTTTTCAGACCTTTTTTGAAGCCTTCATGAAGAAAGTGAATGATCGCATTTAGGGATTCTGGGTTTTCTGAGTTGCTTTGGCACCATGTCTTAAAGATGCGCCAAACTCGGTTGTAAACCTTAACTGTAGCTGGTTTTCGAGCAGCTAGGAGAGTATTGATCACTTCCGTGGGAAGACCTAGGTGAATTAAAGAATCCCGCTCAGTCTCCAAACCGATAACTTGAGGTTGTTGGGGTTCGGATGAAGAAACCCGTTCTGACTGAGGAGATCCCGTCTGGGTGGAATCTTCCAAATCCTCCCTCTGGATAGACGGAGAGCTAGGGAAAACCACGTTCTTCGTGGCCAATAAGGTAGGACCACAATTGCTTCTGCTTGGTCCTGCTGAATCTTCTTGAGTACCTTTGAGATCATTGGAACTGGTGGAAAGACGTAAATCAGACCTTCTTTCCAACTGACTGATAAACCGTCGATCGCAAATGCTTGCGTGGAGCGGTAAATGGAACAGAATATTTGGGTCTTCCTGTTCTGTTCCGTTGCCATTACATCCATACGAGGTTCTCCCCACCGATTCTCGATCTCTGCAAAAACCGCCGGATTGAGACTCCATTCTCCCGGGAGCATCTTCTTGCGACTGAGTAGGTCGGCCATGACATTCAATGCACCCTTTACGTGGACTGCTGTTATCTCTCGGGTCCATACTTCGGCCCAAGCCATCAGAAGACTGCATTCCCTGGAGAGACTGCTGTTTCTCGTCCCTCCCTGCTTGTTTATGTAGTACACCGTGGAGATGTTGTCTGACCGGATTAGGACACTGCGGCTCTTCAGATGATCTTGGAAATGAATTAAGGCTAGGCGTACCGCCTTTAGCTCCCTCCAGTTGGAGGACCTTTTGGAATCTGCTGTGTTCCACTTCCTCTGCACCCACAGACTGTCGACATGGGCACCCCAACCCCAGGAGGAGGCATCCGTAGTGAGGTGAATCTGGCTTTGAGATTGCAGACTTCTGCCTTGTTGAAGGCGTTTGGGTGACATCCACCACCTGAGATGATGACGCGTCGATACTGGTATCACAAACTTCCTGTCCAGGGAGTGATAACTCTTGTCCCATGCTGTGAGGATGGCATGTTCGTAGCTCTCTGAAGTGAGCTCTTGCCCATGGAACTGCATCCACTGAGGAAGTTAACCGACCCAGTAGAGACATGGCCTGCCGAAATGTTACTCTGGGGGCAGAGATCAGGTGTGAGGCCTGTTTCTGGATAGCTATTATCCTTTCTGCGGATAACCTGACATTCATCTTCTTTGAATTCAGAATGAATCCCAGAAACTTTATCTCCTGAGAAGGAACAAGTTGAGATTTTTTGTGATTTACCAGAAACCCATGATTCTGGAGCCGTAGTAGAGCCTCTTTCAAATCTGTTGATAGTTGAGCCGCAGAGTTCGCTATCAGAAGCCAGTCGTCTAGATACGGTATGCAACATATGCCTTTGAGGTGCAATGCTTCCGTCAGGATTACTGCTACTTTTGAGAACACCCTGGGTGCTGATGATATCCCGAAGGGTAAACAGGTGAACTGAAGATGCGATGTTCTGTGTTGAGTTCGAATCGCTATTCTTAAATACTTCCGATGCTTGGGAAGGATTGGAATGTGCAAATATGCATCTTGGAGATCTACCGATGCCATGTAGCTGTTCTCCTCTAAGGGTCCATTCACACGTCCGTTATTTGTTTCCTGATCTGTTCCGTTTTTTGCTGAACAGATCTGGACCAGATCTGGACCCATTCATTTTCAATGGGTCCTGAAAAAAAACGGACAGCACAATGTCAGATTTTTTTTCAGGACCCATTGAAAATGAATGGGTCCAGATCTGGTCCAGATCTGTTCAGCAAAAAACGGAACAGATCAGGAAAGAAACAACGGACGTGTGAATAGACCCTAATAGCGATATCACCGATCGGATTGACTCCATTCTGAATCTCTTCTTGGCAATATACTTGTTTAGGTACGTTAGATCCACTACTAGCCTCCACTTGTTCCCTGGTTTGGGTACCGGGAAAACCTTGGAATAGACGCCTTTGCCCGCCTCCATATAAGGCACTGGCTGCAATGCCGCCTTCTCTGTGAATTCTTCTAACAGTTGAAGGATCACTGGATTTGTCTGGTTTATAAGAAACCGGTCTGGAGGGATTTTTGAAAATTCCAGGACATAACCTCTCCGGATAGTGGAAATGACCCAGGCGTCGTTCGATGTGTTTTCCCATGCTGCGGTGAATTCTTTTAATCTTGCTCCTACCCGGGGCTGAGGCCTGGCGTCATTGTTCTGCGGGCTTCTTATCTTTTTTCCTGAAGTCAGGTCTCTCCTGTCTGTTGTTACGGAATCTTCTTTGCCTGTCAAACTGCTGTTTGTTCCGAAATCTAGGAGATCTTCTTCTCTGGAAACGAAAAGATCTGGAAGGCTTCCTTCTTGTTTCCGGGAATTTAGCAGTTTTGCTGTCATTTAATGACTCCAGAATTTTTTCCAACTGAGGGCCAAACAAGGACGTGGGCTGGAATGGAAGATTACAAAAGTGGAACTTTGACAAGAGGTCACCTGACCACTGCTTAATCCATATGGCCCTTCTGGCGGCATTAGTGAGAGCCAAAGAACGTGATGCAAATTTTAATGAATCCAATGGCGAATCACACAAGAATTCAGAAGCATGCTTCATAACCGGGATATTTTTTAAAATCTCTTCCCTTGGGACTCCATCTTCCAGGTCATGAGATAATTGGGACAGCCAGATCCGCAGAGATCTTGCCACTGGCACAGAGGCTAAGGCCGGTACACAAGAGGAAGAAGTGGACGCATATGCTTTTTTCAAAAAAGACTCTGCCTTCTTGTCTACTGGATCCTTGATCAAGGAAGTCTCCTCAGATGGAAACAGCGCCCTCCTTGACAATCTGGCCACCGGAAGGTCTACTTTAGGGACTGACAACCAATCTTTACATGTGTCGTCCGCTAATTTATATGTATGTTTGAATCTGGAACTGGGATCCGGTTTCTTATCCGGTTTATCCCAATCCTGCTTTAGCCACTCATTGAGCAGCGGGTGCCCTGGAAATGCTTTGCATCCTGTTTTAGGAAAATAAAACAGCTTGTCACATTTTGACTTATTAGAAATATCTCTACTGGATTCAATAGTAAGCTTGACTGCTTTGATAAGATCCCCCAGGTTCTCCTTATGGAACAGCATAGTGTCCTCCATATCCTCAGAATCTGAGTCTATCTCTCCTTCAGACAAGGAACTGTCAGAGGATAAGGCAAACTGAGGTTCCGAGGTTTCCTGTGATTTTTTGGTTTTTTTATTGGAGGTTCTGATTTCATTAAAAACAGACGATAGCTGCTCCTTAAACCAGTGCAGGAAGTCATTATTCTGGGAGGGAGGAGACTCAGAATGAACAGAGGTGCAGCCCTGACACAGATCAGAAAAAGCATCATCTGGCATAGGTTGTTCACAATTCCTGCAGGAGCGGTGTCTGGATTTTCTTTTTCTCTTAAGAGATTCCTCTGGGGAGGCAGACATCTAATAATAGATAAGGAGTATCAGTAAAAATCATTCCTTCACCCCAACACCACCGAAGAGTGTGCACAGAGGAAGGGACAGCCGTATCAACTTATGCCAGATCTTGCCAAGCATGTTATCCCCAAACGTTCTCCTTACTTACCTCGGCAAGCAGTGGGAGTAGCGTCCTGGCGAGCGCCCATAGTAACGGTACCACGGAGTTAAATACTTCCGGGACGCGCCAGCGGAGTGCGCATGCGCGAGACGTCGCGATTCCCCAGTATCATCTCGCGCATGCGCCTCCCCTATAGCGCGCGTCTCTGCTGCCTCAACCTCAACCCACACTATGCAGAGGGAGGCAAGCAGAGAATGGAGCGAGGTGCTGCCGACTGCACTGGGGAAAACACTCTCGCGTCCATCTTCAGGGTGAGGGACTTAAAAGTATCACTCCTGGCAGGGGATAACTGTGGGAGTTGTGGTCTCTTCAAGTGCCTAGAGAAAATAAAATACATGGCTCTGTGTGCTCTGTGGTGCTTTATACTGGGAGGTACTATGTAATTAATCAATCTATTGCTTGCTAATTGGTCTCTATTCTGGTTGTACCTAGGGGACTTAACCCTTTGGTGTGTGCTGCCAAGGACGAACAGGAAACAGTTCCTGTTCTCCAGGACCAGATGACAGGAGTTTTCCATATTGATTAGCTATCCTCAGGGTAGGTCATGATATCAGATCGACGGATGTCCGACTCCTCGTACAAGGGCTGCATTCTCTTCACTGGTTACCTGCTTGCCATCGACATTGCAGCAGCGAACAACTGCTTTGTCCCATTTACTTTAATGGGAAGGAGCAGAGGGAGTGTAACTTTGACTTTCAGATTGGTTCACTAGGACCAATAAAGGTGTATTTCTACTCAGCAAGTTGATGACTCCAGTACTTCTTGGCAATGCAATCCATGTTACTGATATAATTTGTTACCCTGGTCTACCGACTCCAGCTCTGCAGGCATTGAGGATCTGGAGATATTCAGCAGCCTCTCTCCTTGTATACGCTCTTCATAGTGTTGTGCCTACTTGCACCACTCCTTGAGGTGAGTTCCCACTTGTACATCACCTACATTACTTAGCAACCTTACTGCAATAGGAATGCCCTGTTTCTGTTTTTTAATGAGAGAAGTACCACTGCACTCAAGGTTTTCATGCAAATAAAAATTATTATATTATGACATATCATCCATATAGTATATAGGCAAAACAAGGAAAGGAATGGCTGTTATGAAATGTGACTATAAATCTTGATGTTTCGGTCAAATCCAGACCTTGGTTACAAAGGTCACTAAATGAAACAAAAGAGAGTCCATTAATTATAAAGTACAAAAGCAAGAAAAAGCATAACATGATTAGTTCAATTACTCATAAAGGATCAGTAAGTCAAGTATGTGGGGGATAAGGAAATGCAGGCCAAAGACCTATATACGGCTGTGTTCTGGTGGCTAGTTATAGTACAGTCGTGGCCAAAAGTTTTGAGAATTACATAAATATTGGAAAAGTTGCTGCTTAAGTTTTTATATTAGCAATTTGCATATACTCCAGAATGTTATGAAGAATGATCAGATGAATTGCATACTCCTTCTTTGCCATGAAAATTAACTTAATCCCAAAAAATCCTTTCCACTGCATTTCATTGCTGTCATTAAAGGACCTGCTGAGATCATTTCAGTAATCGTCTTGTTAACGTCTGATTGGGTTAAAATGGCAGACTTGACCTGTTAAAAGGAGGGTGATGCTTGAAATTATTGTTCTTCCATTGTTAACCATGGTGACCTGCAAAGAAAGGCGTGCAGCCATCATTGCGTTGCATAAAAATGGCTTCACAGGCAAGGATATTGTGGCTACTAAGATTGCACCTCAATCAACAATTTATAGGATCATCAAGAACTTCAAGGAAAGAGGTTCAATTCTTGTTAAGAAGGCTTCAGGGTGTCCAAGAAAGTCCAGCAAGCGCCAGGATCATCTCCTAAAGAGGATTCAGCTGCGGGATCGGAGTGCCACCAGTGCAGAGCTTGCTCAGGAATGGCAGCAGGCAGGTGTGAGCGCATCTGCACGCACAGTGAGGCGAAGACTTTTGGAAGATGGCCTGGTGTCAAGAAGGGCAGCAAAGAAGCCACTTCTCTCCAAAAAAAACATCAGGGACAGATTGATCTTCTGCAGAAAATATGGTGAATGGACTGCTGAGGACTGGGGCAAAGTCATATTCTCCAATGAAGCCTCTTTCCGATTGTTTGGGACATCAGGAAAAAGGCTTGTCCGGAGAAGAAAAGGTGAGCGCTACCATCAGTCCTGTGTCATGCCAACAGTAAAGCATCCTGAGACCATTCATGTGTGGGGTTGCTTCTCATCCAAGGGAGTGGGCTCACTCACAATTTTGCCCACAAACGCAGCCATGAATAAAGAATGGTACCAAAACACCCTCCAACAGCAACTTCTTCCAACAATCCAACAACAGTCTGGTGAAGAACAATGCATTTTCCAGCACGATGGAGCACCGTGCCATAAGGCAAAAGTGATAACTAAGTGGCTCGGGGACCAAAACGTTGACATTTTGAGTCCATGGCCTGGAAACTCCCCAGATCTTAATCCCATTGAGAACTTGTGGTCCATCCTCAAGAGGCAGGTGGACAAACAAAAACCCACTAATTCTGACAAACCAAGAAGTGATTATGAAAGAATGGGTTGCTATCAGTCAGGAATTGGCCCAGAAGTTGATTGAGAGCATACCCAGTCGAATTGCAGAGGTCCTGAAAAAGAAGGGCCAACACTGCAAATACTGACTCTTTGCATAAATGTAATGTAATTGTCGATAAAAGTCTTTGAAAAATATGAAGTGCGTGTAATTATATTTCACTACATCACAGAAACAACTGAAACAAAGATCTAAAAGCAGTTGAGCAGCAAACTTTGTGAAAACTAACATTTGGCCACGACTGTACATAACCTGAGCTGGACAGACTAGCAACATGGAGTCAAAAAAGAGATAAAGGGTAGTCCAGATTCAAAAATTCTATATGGTGTTTGGTACAGCCTGATATAGGGACCCAGTGCCGGCAGAGAAAAGCTTACCACAAGGAGAAATGATAGTTTGAGGATGACCCCTGTGGCACATCATATGGGCGCTGCAGGGAAGGCTGGAGGAATGTGTGAGGAAGACGCTCGGCATCTATGTAGGCCTGGAATGAGGAGATAGCGGGCGAAATCTCGCGAGACTACAACCTCTGGTAGGGGCGCTTGCATGGCTAATGGGAGCGCAGGCTAGAGGTTCAGTGTGGGCGGCATTGCCATTTTGGAAGTGGGAAAAGAGGGCAGAGAGTGTGGTAACGATCTAGGAAGGTGTAGGGGCATGAGATAGAGTGTGTAAGATGTAGATAATGACAAATGTGGACAAGTACACAAAGAAGTGTATGAAAAGGAGGGCAGAGCCAAAATTAAAAGTGTGGATGGCGCGGCCATCTTGGATGTGGTAAAAAAGGCAAAAGGAATAGTAGAAAGTGTGGTGAAAGACTGGAAAAATAGGTGGGGTTTTTGTAATATGAAAGGTGGTGTGTTGGGGGGCTGGTGTTAAGGAGTGAAAAGAAAAAGGAAGAAAGGGGGGAAAAAAGAGAAGAGAGGAGAAGGGAAGAATAAAGAAAAAGAGGAGAGCGAAAGGCGGGAAAGGGGAATAGAGAATAAAGTGAAAGGAGGGGGGTGCAGGAGTGTGTGTTGTGATGGAGAAGATAGAAGGGGGTGTGGGAGTGTGTGATGTGATGTGGGAAAGGGTATGCGTGTGATGAATGTGGTGTATGGAGAAGGGGTATGTTGGAATGGTAATGTATGTCTCGTGTGTGTGTGTGTGTGTGTGATGGGGTATGTGAAGAAATAGATGAATCAGGAGTGTGTGAACTGTGGAAGAGGAAAGAGTGATGAAAATAGAATAAAATAAAATTAGGGATGAGAGGAAAAGAAAAGGCCAGTCTGGGGTGCATACTACCTCTGTTGTCCCACGGAGGATCAGTTGGTCTGGAAAGTAAAGTATCAGATGGTTAGTGTTGAGAAATATGTAAAGTAAACTTCAAAATTATTATTGATTACATATAAAGGACTACAGAAAACTTCTAAGAACTACAAGGAAGGCTTAACATTATGTAATCCAAAAACGGATATGAGGGAAGTTCAGATATATGGATGGAAGTCCCGGTTGAGGCACTTGGGGGGAAAAAGACTCTAATGTGTGAATCCAAAATTTATTTGCGTTCCTTCAGTAGGCATGCATGGTTCCCGCTGCGTCGAGGGCAATGTACTTTCTCGATGATCTGGAACTTTAAGATGAGGAATAGTGTGCGGGGCTTTGGTGAAATAATCAGGAATGATTAGAAGCCAGTTTTTCTTACATCTGATGGTGGATTTGTGGCGTGATATGGTCACGTATTGACTGTGTATATTCTCCCACGTAGAGGCGTCCACATGGGCATTTAATAAGGTAAACGACAAATGTTGAGTCGCATGTCAAGAAATCTCTGACTGGAAAAGATTTTCCTGTGTATGGATGTGTAACGTGATCACCCTTGATGACTTTCGAGCAACAGCTACAATGAAGACAGGGGAAAGTGCCATGGCGTGTCCTCAGGAAGGTTTGTCTTGGCTGGAGTGTCATGCTTCCTATGGCTGGACTGGAGATCGGTGCCCCCTTTTCCCAGTAATCTAGGGTGCATTATAATATATGACCAGAAGTTTCCCTGATGTAGTGGGCCTCACAGGACCTGGATATCGCAGTTATGACTCCTCCTGACATCAGAAGTTTATGGGGAAAATTTGGTACAGATCTAGATGACAGACTAAACCCACTAGAGAGGGAACAAGTATGAGAACAGAAGGAGTTATTATCCTGCAGTGTGCAATATTATGTTATGGATGCCCAGTGTTTTGTTGCCGTTGCTTTTCTCTTTTTTTCTGGTTGTTCTCGCTTGTGTCCAGAAGGGGGGGCGCCTCCAGTCACAATGAAAAGTAAGCAGAAAGAATTTATGACTTATGTAACTGAAATATTCCACAGCGCTGTACACAATATGAGATGTTAATTTTATATATATATATATATATATATATATATATATAATGATTAGTTTAATGACCCCAGTGCCAGAGAGGTCTGAACAGGATAGGGGATAACTAATAGGTGGGGTCCAACTGTTGGGACCCCGTACCCTGTGGAGTCCCCAAAATAAATGGAGCAACCAGTTTGGCATGTTTGCTGCTGCTCCGTTTATTTCTAGTTCCGAAAATAGCCTAGTACGGCCTCTTTCACACGAGCGTGACGGATTGGCTCGGGGTGCGTTCAGTGAAACTCGCACCATTTTGCAAGCGAGTTCAGTCAGTTTTGCCTGCGATTACGTTCAGTTTTTAAGGTTTACAAACAACATCTCTTAGCAACCATCAGTGAAAAACACATGGCATCCGCACTTGCTTGCGGATGCAATGCGTTTTTCACTGAAGCCCCATTCACTTCTATGGGGCCAGGGCTGCGTGAAAAACGTATAATATAGAACATGCTGCGGTTTTCACGCAACGCACAACTGATGCGGAAAACTCGCTCGTGTGAAAGGGGCCTACAGTGTTCAGCCATCTCCAGAACTCCCATAGAAATGAATGGAGTGGCAGTGCACATGCTCAACAGGCCTCTCCGCTCCCTTTAAAGGGGTTGTCTTAGATGGCTGAAAATTTTGGACAACTCTTAGGGTATTTTCCCACTAGCGTTAGTGTGATCCGGCAGGCAGTTCTGTCGTTGGAGCTGCCTGCCGGATCCGCCGATCAGTGTGACAACTGACAGCATTGCAAGAACGCATCCGTCTCTCCGCTTGTCATGCGGATGGGCGGATCCGTTTTGCAGTCTTTTTTTCACAGTTTTCCCGGACCCGCCCTTCAGTTGTGTTGCAATGCCGGATCCGACACGAATACAAGTCAATAGGAATTAATGCCGGATCCGGCATTCGGGCGACTGAACGGAACGAATACTGATGCAAACTGAACGGATTACTCTCCATTCAGAATGCATTGAGAGATGCCTGATCAGTTCTTTACCGGCATAGAGCCATTTTGACGGAACTCTATGCCGGAAAAGAATAAGGCAAGTGTGAAAGTACCCTTTAAAATAGCTTATTCTTTGTGGTGTTCAACTGGTGCTGCTAATACAAACTGCATTAGTGATGCATTAGTGATGTTCCAGTATATACAGCACATGACCACTGCAGACAATCACTGTGCTCAACGGTCTACCGTACAAGACAATAACTGGCTGCAGAGGTCTTGTCACATTTCTGCAAGTCACCAACACTAGGAAGTGCAGGGAATGCAGCATGTCACTACTGCAGCCAATTACTGTTCTCAGCTGTAGAGCACTGTGAGTGATTGGCTGCAGTGGTTACGTGCCATATTCCGGCATTGTAAATAAACCGCACCATGAGTACCTGACAAGTGACGCAGAGAAAAGCATTGGAGAAAGAGGTGAGTATATAATGTTTTTTTATTTTAAGCTTTTGAAGGAGTTGTCCAAGATTTTCAATTATTTCTGACAACCCCTTTAATTACTTTTTGCAAATGTAACAATAGTACCAGACCAGATGAGAAATATCAAATATCGGTAATCCAATGATCCAAAACTTCTGTCTCATCCATTAACAAGCATGGCAGAAAACTGCCGTAACAGGAAGTATAGCAGTTTCATAAAGCAAGGGCGCACCGTTTATCCCCATCTTCTGTTAATTAGATGAGACCAGACCACCATGATGATTCTTAGTGTCCTACTTTTCCATCATCCTCCCACCTTCTCAACACCCCATCCTGCCACCCAATACTATCCTGCAGAAATAGTCCCCGTGAAAATACTAGTACCACACAGATATTTGCACTAAGTACCCTAAATACAGACGTGGACAAAATTGTTGGTACCCTTTGGTCAATGAAAGAAAAAGTCACAATGGTCACAGAAATAACTTTAATCTGACAAAAGTAATAATAAATTAAAATTCTATAAATGTTAACCAATGAAAGTCAGACATTGTTTTTCAACCATGCTTCAACAGAATTATGTAAAAAAATAAACTCATGAAACAGGCATGGACAAAAATGATGGTACCCCTAGAAAACACAGAACATAATGTGACCAAAGGGACATGTTAATTCAAGGTGTGTCCACTAATTAGCATCACAGGTGTCTACAACCTTGTAATCAGCCATTGGGCCTATATATATGGCTCCAGGTAATCACTGTGTTGTTTGGTGATATGGTGTGTACCACACTCGACATGGACCAGAGGAAGCAAAGGAAAGAGCTGTCTCAAGAGATCAGAAAGAAAATTATAGACAAGCATGTTAAAGGTAAAGGCTATAAGACCATCTCCAAGCAACTAGATGTTCCTGTGAGTACAGTTGCACATATTATTCATAAGTTTAAGATCCATGGGACTGTAGCCAACCTCCCTGGACGTGGCCGCAGGAGGAAAATTGATGACAAATCTAAGAGACGGATAATCCGAATGGTAACAAAAGAGCCTAGAAAGACTTCTAAAGAGATTCAAGGTGAACTTCATGCTCAAGGAACATCAGTGTCAGATCGCACCATCCGTCGTTGTTTGAGCCAAAGTGGACTACATGGGAGACGACCAAGGAGGACACCATTGTTGAAAACGAATCATAAAAAAGCAAGACTGGAATATGCCAAACTACATGTTGACAAGCCACAAAGCTTCTGGGAGAATGTCCTGTGGACAGATGAGACAAAAATCGAAGTTTTTGCCAAGGCACATCAGCTGTATGTTCACAGACGAAAAAATGAAGCATATCAAGAAAAGAACACTGTCCCTACTGTGAAACATGGAGGAGGCTCTGTTATGTTCTGGGGCTGCTTTGCTGCGTCTGGCACAGGGTGTCTTGAATCTGTGCAGGGTACAATGAAATCTCAAGACTATCAAGGAATTCTAGAGAGAAATGTACTAGCCAGTGTCAGAAAGCTTGGTCTCAGTCGCAGGTCATGGGTCTTGCAACAGGACAATGACCCAAAACACACCGCTAAAAACACCCAAGAATGGCTAAGAGGAAAAAATTGGACTATTCTAAAGTGGCCTTCTATGAGCCCTGACCTCAATCCTATTGAGCATCTTTGGAAGGAGCTGAAACATGCAGTCTGGAAAAGGCACCCTTCAAACCGGACACAACTGGAGCAGTTTGCTCATGAGGAGTGGGCCAAAATACCTGCTGAGAGGTGCAGATGTCTCATTGACAGTTACAGGAAGCGTTTGATTGCAGTGATTGCCTCAAAAGGTTGCGCAACAAAATATTAAGTTAGGGGTACCATCATTTTTGTCCATGCCTGTTTCATGAGTTTATTTTTTTACATAATTCTGTTGAAGCATGGTTGAAAAACAATGTCTGACTTTCATTGGTTAACATTTATAGAATTTTAATTTATTATTACTTTTGTCAGATTAAAGTTATTTCTGTGACCATTGTGACTTTTTCTTTCATTGACCAAAGGGTACCAACAATTTTGTCCACGTCTGTAACTGCACCCAGTACATCGTGTGTCTGACACTAATAGTGTAAACATATTGTCACCCTAAATTGTGCTAAGCTGATACTGTGCCAGGGTGCCCTCACAGTAATAGTGCTCCCGAAAGTCCCACCAGTAGTAATATTTATCAGTGCACTTAGTGTTAAAAGTGCCCCCGATAGTAATAATGCCCTCATTGTGCCCATACTAGTAATCATGTTCCCCATTAGTAATAATTCTCCTTATGTGCGCCAGTACAAAAAAATACCCCT
Organism: Bufo gargarizans; assembly: GCF_014858855.1. Classification (NCBI taxonomy): domain Eukaryota; kingdom Metazoa; phylum Chordata; class Amphibia; order Anura; family Bufonidae; genus Bufo; species Bufo gargarizans. The sequence continues at coordinate 257,555,683 of NC_058085.1, read as the reverse complement.
TCATAATGTGTGCTAGAGCAAATACCCCTTTACAATGTGTGCCAGTGCAAAAAATGCTTTCTTTTAATGCGTGCCAGTGCAACAAAGGTCCCCTTAAAACGTGTGCCAGTGCAAATACCCCTTAACAATGTGCTAGTACATAAACAGTGGGCAAATGTAGTTCAAAAGTGCATACTTTTGTCTCAGTTTGTCAATTATAGTCTATCGGTACATCAAGCCATACGTTTCTATACATTTATTCAGTTTGACGTACAGCAAAAACGAGATGTGAACAGCCCCTTAAAGGGAACCTGTCATGTGGATATTTGATTATAATCTAACTAATTATATACATTCATTAACTACTAAAAAGTGCCTTAGATGTATTCACTTACTGGTGTGACAGATGGTTACCTCATAATATACACACAAAGATGCGGCATGCTAATGAGCTGATTCGAGTCCAGCGTGATGTTATTGAGTCCAGCGTTTATTTCATTCAGAGCTATAGCCACTCCCCTGCCCACCTGCTGCTGATTCATATGGAAACAAACTGTCAATCAACAGCAGGTGGGCGGGGAGAGTCAGGAGCTCATGAATTTTCATGACTCCTCATTATCAGCTGGAGCTTTTCAATACAAGATGTTGGCAGATTGACTGGGTCAATTAAAGAAAGTGACCCAACATTTTGCAAAGAGAATCGGTCACTTATTTATGTTGCCCTTAGTTAGGACACCATAAAACTGGTGACAGGTTCCCTTTAACCACTTCAACCCCGCTAGCTGAAACCCCCTTAATGACCAGGCCACTTTTTACACTTCTGCACTACACTACTTTCACCGTTTATCGCTCGGTCATGCCACCCAAATGAATTTTACCTCCTTTTCTTCTCACTAATAGAGCTTTCATTTGGTGGCATTTCATTGCTGCTGACATTTTTATTTTATTTTTTTTATTAATCAAAATGTAACGATTTTTTTGGAAAAAAAATGACATTTTTCAATTTCAGCTGTAAAATTTTGCAAAAAAAACGACATCCATATATAAATTTTTCACTAAATTTATTGTTCTACATGTCTTTGATAAAAAAAAAATGTTTGGGCAAAAAAAAAAAAAATGCTTTGGGTAAAAGTTATAGCGTTTACAAACTATGGTACAAAAATGTGAATTTCCGCTTTTTGAAGCAGCTCTGACTTTCTGAGCACCTGTCATGTTTCCTGAGGTTCTACAATGCCCAGACAGTACAAGCACCCCACAAATGACCCCATTTCGGAAAGTAGACACCCTAAGGTATTCGCTGATGGGCATAGTGAGTTCATAGAACTTTTTATTTTTTGTCACAAGTTAGCGGAAAATGATGATATTTTTTATTTTTAATTTTTTTCTTACAAAATCTCATATTCCACTAACTTGCGACAAAAAATAAAAAATTCTAGGAACTCGCCATGCCCCTCACGGAATACCTTGGGGTGTCTTCTTTCAAAAATGGGGTCACTTGTGGGGTAGTTATACTGCCCTGGCATTCTAGGGGCCCTAATGTGTGGTAAGTAGTTTGAAATCAAAATGTGTAAAAAATGACCTGTGAAATCCTAAAGGTGCTCTTTGGAATGTGTGCCCCTTTGCCCACCTAGGCGGCAAAAAAGTGTCACACATCTGGTATCGCCGTACTCAGGAAAAGTTGGGGAATGTGTTTTGGGGTGTCATTTTACATATACCCATGCTGGGTGAGAGAAATATCTTGGCAAAAGACAACTTTTCCCATTTTATTAATACAAAGTTGGCATTTGACCAAGATATTTATCTCACCCAGGATGGGTATATGTAAAATGACACCACAAAACACATTGCCCAACTTCTCCTGAGTACGGCGATACCACATGTGTGACACTTTTTTGCAGCCTAGATGCGCAAAGCGGCCCAAATTCCTTTTAGGAGGGCATTTTTAGACATTTGGATCCCAGACTTCTTCTCACGCTTTCGGGCCCCTAAAAAGCTAGGGCAGTATAAATACCCCGCATGTGACCCCATTTTGGAAAGAAGACACCCCAAGGTATTCAATGAGAGGCATGGCGAGTTCATAGAAATTTTTTGGGGCACAAGTTAGCGGAAATTGATTTCTTTTTTTTGTATTTTCTCACAAAGTCTCCCTTTCCGCTAACTTGGGACAAAAATTTCAATCTTTCATGGACTCAATATGCCCCTCACGGAATACCTTGGGGTGTCTTCTTTCCGAAATGGGGTCACATGTGGGGTATTTATACTGCCCTGGCTTTTTAGGGGCCCTAAAGCGTGAGAAGAAGTCTGGAATATAAATGTCTAAAAAAATTTACGCATTTGGATTCCGTGAGGGGTATGGTGAGTTCATGTGAGATTTTATTTTTTGACACAAGTTAGGCTGCTTTCACACTAGCGTTCGGTATTCCGTTCGTGAGCTCCGTTTGAAGGAGCTCACGAGCGGACCCGAACGCAGCCGTCCACCCCTGATGCAGTCTGAATGGAGGCGGATCCGCTCAGACTGCATCAGTCTGGTGGCGTTCAGCCTCCGCTCCGCTCGCCTCCGCACGGACAGGCGGACAGCTGAACGCTGCTTGCAGCGTTCGGGTGTCCGCCTGGCCGTGCGGAGGCGTGCGGATCCGTCCAGACTTACAATGTAAGTCAATGGGGACGGATCCGTTTGAAGATGCCACAATGTGGCTCAATCTTCAAGCGGATCCGTCCCCCATTGACTTTACATTGAAAGTCTGGACGGATCCGTCCCAGGCTATTTCCACACTTAGCTTTTTTTTGCTAAAATAATGCAGACGGATCCGTACTGAACGGAGCCTCCGTCTGCATTATTATGGGCGGATCCGTTCTGAACGGATCCGCCCGAACGCTAGTGTGAAAGTAGCCTTAGTGGAATATGAGACTTAGTAAGAAAAAACAAAAACAAAAATTTCCGCTAACTTGGGCCCAAAAAAAAATGTCTGAATGGAGCCTTACAGGGGGTGATCAATGACAGGGGGTTGATCAGGGAGTCTATATGGGGTGATCACCCCCCTGTCATTGATCACCCCCCTGTAAGGCTCCATTCAGACGTCTGTATGATTTTTACGGATCCACGGATACATGGATTGGATCCGCAAAACGCATACGGACGTCTGAATGGAGCCTTACAGGGGGGTGATCAATGACAGGGGGGTGATCAATGACAGGGGGTGATCAGGGAATCTATATGGGTGATCACCCGCCTGTCATTGATCACCCCCCTGTAAGGCTGCATTCAGACGTCCGTATGCGTTTTACGGATCTGATCCATGTATCCGTGGATCCGTAAAAATCATACGGACGTCTGAATGGAGCCTTACAGGGGGGTGATCAATGACAGGGGGTGATCAGGGAGTGTATATGAGGTGATCACCCCCCAGTCATTGATCACCCCCCTGTAAGGCTGCATTCAGACGTCCGTATGCGTTTTGCGGATCTGATCCATGTATCCGTGGATCCGTAAAAATCATGCGGACGTCTGAACGGAGCCTGACAGGGGGGTGATCAATGACAGGGGGGTGATCAGGGAGTCTATATGGGGTGATCATGGGTGATCAGGGGTTCATAAGGGGTTAATAAGTGACAGGGGGGGTGTAGTGTAGTGTTTTGTGGTACTTTACACAGCTACCTGTGTCCTCTGGTGGTCGATCCAAACAAAAGGGACCACCAGAGGACCAGGTAGCAGGTATATTAGACGCTGTTATCAAAACAGCGTCTAATATACCTGTTAGGGGTTAAAAAAATCACATCTCCAGCCTGCCAGCGAACGATCGCCGCTGGCAGGCTGGAGATCCACTTTCTTACCTTCCGTTCCTGTGAGCGCGCGCGCCTGCGTGCGCGTGTTCACAGGAATTCTCGGGTATCGCGGGAGGACGTGTATATGCGTCCACCCAGAAGAGCAGGGCCGCCGGCAGGACGCAATCCTGCGTACGGCCGTCCTGTACCGGTTAATGTGAGAAGAGAAATCTGAAGCCACAGCTGAAATCGTAGAACATGCCCCTACTGCAAAAGTGTCTAGTACAACTAAACAAGGTTCCTAAACAAAATCTACTGGAGTAGTTCATCACTTGAACAAAAATTAACAAAGGTTTTTTAAAATAAGACCTCTGGAAATCTTTTCATATCACTGTATGTTGTGCCATTCCTCTGATATTCCTACTACAGTCTGTGCAAAAGTTGCACCAAATGACACTCCATAGTGAAGGAGCCTGAAATAAAGGTAGAAGTAAGCAAGGTCAGTATTGTGCTCACGAGAGGGTTGTGCAGCCAGGCACAGCACTGGGCAATGTATGTAAGCTCAACAATCCCTGACATCCGCAGCCCCACCTGCCAGTCATCCAGCAGATTTCTGAGGTATGTAGAGTAAGGGCTCATGCACACAAACGTATTTTCTTTTTCTGTATCCGTTTCTTTTTTTTTTTTTTTGCGGACCGTATATGGAACCATTCATTTCAATGGGTCAGCAAAAAAGGTACTCCGTGTGCAATCGGTTTCCGTATTTCCGTTCCGCAAAAAAATTAAACATGTCCTATTATTGTCCGCATTACAGACAAGGATAGTACTGTTCTATTAGAGGCCAGCTGGTCCGTTCCACAAAATACGGAATGCACACAAACAATATATTAAAGTAATGTGGACATAGTAGAACGCGTTTCTGAGGCATGCTACCTCCTTCAAGAAGGAAGCAGCATGTTGCCAAAATGCATTACATTGTATCCACATTTTAATAAATCTTTTCCTTGGACTCAAGCGCCCATCTGAGCCTGCTTTTTACCCATCTGTTACTCTCCCTGCACAGTCTGACACTGGCAGCACTGATTGGAAAAAGTTTTTTTATGTGAGGGCATGCATACGTGGTGAACAGGCACTGGCCAACCCAGGCAGACCACCAGCAGAGGATTGTTTGATCTGCAGTGTGAGCAGCTCTCTGTTTCATGTCCACTATTCAGATACAGGTGACACCTCCATCATACACACCTGTCTCTGCCTGGACCATTTCCAGGCGCTTAGCAGAAAGAAATTGTTTGTTGTCACTGTACCCATTACATGTCGTGCCATTGACAGGCAGTCACCGTTCCCTTCCTTTGCAGTGGCATTGTGAATGACAAACGTAGGCTGCTACTGATTGGAACTATATAATCTTTAGTGATTTACTTCAGATAATGTATGGGATCAATCGATGGTTAAGTTTGATTATGGATGCCTGGTGGTGAGTGCGTCAATCATGCTTAGAGCAGAATACTGCCCAAACTGCTTGTGTGATGATCTGTGGAGCCATTGCATATGACAGTCGGTCAACCTAGTAGTGATATGAGGGACACTAACATCTCAGCAATATGTGCAGGACATGTGTTGCCTCTCCTGGCAGAACTTCCAACTGGGTTTTCCAGGAATGTTTCCACCAGATTGCAACACTTCCTAGGCCTACCCAGTCACCACATATTACACCAATAGAGCATTTATGGGACCATCTGGGCACCAGCTTCAACAACCTAGGAGTGTGTAGTACCTACAGGCCCAACTGCAAAATCTGTGAGCAAATGTGCCCACAGGATACTACACAGAACCTGCATGCCTCCATGCCCAACTGTATCTCATTCTATATCCAAACTAGAGGTAACCCAACAGGGGACTAGAGCCTCTGTTTAAAGGGGTTATCCCATCTTAGACAATAGGGGCATATCTTTAGGATATGCCCCCATTGTCTGATAGGTGCGGGTCCCACCTCTGGAACCTGCACCTATAAGGAGAACGGAGTGGCAAAAGTGGAGGAGCGCGCACTGCGCATGCGCAGCTGCCCTCCATTCATTTCTATGGTGGCCGCGCATACGCGGTGCACTCCCATTCACTTTAATGGGAGAGGCGGAGAGCTGCGCCTGGTGGTGGATGGGGTCCTCCAGCCACAACTCTCCCCGGCTCTGTTATCCTTGTAGGTGCAGGTCCCAGAGGTGGGACATGCACCTATCAGACAATGGGTGCATATCCAAGGATATTCCCCCATTGTCTAAGATGGGATAACCCCTTTAATTGTATATATTATTTATCAATAAACGTATGCTTTCGCTTTAATGTTGTAATCATTTACATATATCATTGTCACATTTACACATAAAGTTTCGTTCAATTCCAACAACTCTTTCTTGTTTTTTTTTGTTTTGTGTCAATTAGTGTAGTGTAATTGTTTGCTAAGATAAGTCTTTTTCTTTATTTGTGTTTCCTTGATGGCTTGATTCTAGGTGACCCTGACTCCGTCCGTATTAAGTGCAGGGAGCCGGTGGTCGTGTCCCCTCACGATTATAGGGTCTTCAGGTGTCACACAGTCTTAGGTACGTGGGCATGCAATCGTCTACCATTCAGACCCTTGCAAGGGCATAGCAGTCATAGAGAGCTCTTAGGGTTTTATAGAGCTCACCCATATGCCCCTTAGTTTGGGATCAAGCCAGTCGAATGTTTATTTATAAGTTCCAGCAACCTGCAACATCATCTGTGACACTAGGTGATGCAAGAGGTCAGGGCGAAATGGGACATGTAGTCACTCCCACACTGACAGGGCATAGGCTGCAGTATGGTGCTCTTTATAAATATTTATACTTACCTTTTGTTTGTATTATGTACAGTGGAAATCCTGACAAAGACTCCAGTCCAGTCTTATCATTTGTAGAAGTCATTATACCATGAAAGTTAGTGTAACCTGCATGGACCACTTGGAATTTTTCCATCCAGCCACATCATGAAAGTAGCAGCTCTGTTATTTTTCTGGTCCATATTCATAGTAATGCCCATGCAGGTCAGACACAGGAGATGGACATCACTGCAAGGCCTGGTCGAGGACCCAGAGCTAGTCATCATGGGGTCACTGCCTAAATCTGTGACGTCCTATGCAGCCTACTGAATGTTTGTTTTTGCTGCTGCCTTTATGAGGCAGGAGTGGTTCTCGCACAAATACAGCAGTGTCACCAGGGTGGAGCTGCCATTCTGCCACACACATTGGCACCCACCCCTCCCTTGTCTTCCAGCTGTGGACATTTTTTTTTTTTTTTTTACACAAATCAATAAATTCATGGCTGCTTGTTAAAGAGGTTTCTCTGTGTGGATTCCATGCTGGTTCTGGGATAATTGCAGGTTGTGTAGTATCCAGAAGTTGTGTAGGAGGATTCTCTGGATACCCAAGATTCCCTTTGTCTTGAGCTAGAAAAAGTAAACATGCAAAAAGCATCAGTAGACAAATGGTGGTGACAGAGGAGAATACCCTACAGCAGATCCAGAGACATGAGCCACAGAAACAAGGTATGGCCACAAGAAGATGCACAATCCAGCATCGTCACAGACGAGGATGACACAGAGACATGGACATAACTGGGGTGAAGGAAACGTGATGTTACATAGAAACTGAGTCTGGGAATGTGAATGGCATTATTGTCCATTGTGATAACATACGGCGGTGTGGTCTGTACCCTATACACTGAATGGTCACAGCCAGCAATTCATTGTGGCCTATATTCCACTAGGTCTGTGATGGCTAACCTCCAGCTGTGGTAAAACTACGACTCTCAAGATACACACTTGCTTGGCTGTTCTCAGAACTCCATAGAAATGAATGGAGCATGCTGGGTGTCGTAGTTTCACCACAACTGGAGTGCTGGAGGTTGGCCATTACTGCACTAGGTGTTGAAATGGTTCTGAAAGAACATTAGCCCATGAGGACAGGAAGCTTCTCACAGTTGCCCCAACTTACATGGAGATGCTGACATGCTCTGAACAGCCCATTGTACCATGTTCTATAGCAGGCATCCTCAAACTGCGGCCCTCCAGCTGTTGTAAAACTACAACTCCCACAATGCCCTGCTGTAGGCTGTTCGGGCATGCTGGGAGTTGTAGTTTTGCAACAGCTGGAGAGCCGCAGTTTGAGGATGCCTATTCTATAGGATTAAGATCTGGGGACTATGGAAGGAAAACTTGCTGTCATGTTATTGGAACCAAATTATACAAACCCTGGTGTCATAGTGCACTGTCCTGGTGAAACTATTCCTCTGCTATAGGGCAAACAACAGAAACGAAGTTATGAATGTGGTTGGCCACAATGCTTAATTAATTTCTACTGTTCAAATATCCATCCACAGGCATCAGAGGACCCAGGGTGTGTCAATAAACATTCCCCACACCATTATGCAGAGAGCCATTGGGGAGGTGGAGAGGATGGAAGTAGTTGGCTGCTGAACTTTCTGTAGAAGGGGTGATACCAGCCCTACCTAGTCACTAGTAACTGCCCACTGCTCTCTCCATGCATATCATGTGGGATACAGTGCACAAAATACCATGCATAAATACCAGCAGTGGGACATTGCAGTTTGTCCACATCCATCAGCCTGAGCTGTTGACATATGACACGAAGAGTTTATCAATTCATACTGCTTGCACCAGATAAGTGAAGTTATACCACAGAGAGAATGGCTGTCTGGAGGCCACACACCGCCCAGGCCTAGTTCAGGCTGTGGCCCAAAAAATTAAAGAGGGTGTGCACTGATGTGTCATCAGGGAGCGCAATGATAAGTCGTCGCACATTCGCCAGACTTTTCTTAGGCAGAAACTAAGCTGCTGCAAAAGCAAGAAAAGCAGCACTGATCAGGCACTGCACTGTCACGCAGTCTTAAGCACATAGGTATATTTTTTTTTTCAGTTAAAGGGGTTGTCCAGGTTCAGGGCTGGACCCAGATATAAGCTCTAGGGATGAGCGAACTTCTGTTTTCAAGTTCAACATACAAGGTTCGGGTTAGCTAAAGGCTGGGTTCACACGGGCGTCACGTTTTGGCTCAGGATGCGTCCCGGGTGCATTGCGGCAAACCCACGCGAGTAGGTACACAATTGCAGTCAGTTTTGACTGTGATTGCATTCTGTTGTTCAGTTTTTGCACGCTCGTGATAAAACACTGAATGTGGTACCCAGACCCGAACTTCTTCACTGAAGTTCAGGTTTGGGTTCAAGGTTGTGTAGATGTAATTATTTTCCTTTATAACATGGTTATAAGGGAAAATAATAGCATTCTTAATACAGAGTGCTTAGTAGAAGGTCAATTGAGGGTTAAAAAATAAATTAACTCACCTCCTCCAATTGATCGGGTAGCTGCCGGTCTCCTGTTCTTTCTTCAGGACCTGTCAAAGGACCTGTGGTGACGTCACTGAGCTCATCACATGGCCCATCACCACGGTGATGGACCATGTGATGTGACATCACCACAGGTCCTTTAGCCGGCAGCTCATGATTAAAGAAGTAAGAAGAGATCGGCAACTGCGCGATCAAGAGGAGGAGGTGAAAAACGCACAGTATAGAGCATGCTGCGATTTTCACACAACACACAAGTGATGCGTGAAAATCACCGCTCATGTACACAGCCCTATAGAAGTGAATGGGTCCGGATTCAGTGCGGGTGCAATGCATTCACCTCACGCATTGCACCCGCGCGGAAATCTCGCCGTGTGAACCACGCCTAAGAAATCTGTTATGGATTCCGCTACCATGGACCATAACTTATGGAAATGCTCTGATGCTCCACTTGTATGTTGTAAAGGAGTGAAGGGGAGCTTGTATCTGGGTTCAGTCCTGAACCTGAAAACCCCTTTAACCCCTTCCCAACCAGCACCATACTAGTACGGTGCTGGCCTGGTCTTTAAAGATGGCATCTGTATTGGTCCCATGTTCACATGTGCCCACGCTTCTGATAAGAATTATGTTTTAATATATGCAAATGAGCCTCTAGGAGCAACGGGGGCGTTGCTCCTAGAGACTCAGTTGCATAAACTTAATATTTCTCAGCAATGTGGGCACATATGAACATGGGACCAACACAGATGCCTTCAGCTGCCAAGCCCACAAGCAACAGGTCATCAAGTTTCATAGATACAAATCTGCTGATCGATGCCCTTGAAATCCAAAGCTTTTGGGAAATTTGTAACAAATCTGATTTGAATAAATTTTCTCGTCATCTCTAATCTTTATTGTTTTCTTCCTAGTTGATCCAAACTATCCCTCATGGACACTAATATAGTACGTCAATTGGCGCTTGTTAAGTGATATTTACATGACGCAATCATCTTGAATTATGGGGACAAACAACCATTAATACGATCATTTGTGCCGATGCAGTTTTTACATTCGTTGGCAACATATCCTCTGTTTACAAGTGGCGATCTGCTGCAGACAAACAATGATTTTTAGGGGTGCGTATAAAATGTGATCACCCAACACACAAGCGAGGCCTATGTAAATATGCCTGTTGCACTTGTGGATACAGTATTTGACCAAATTCTGTCCAACGAGATTGATTTAATTGTGAATTGGTAAGAGTAAATGGCCAATTGATCTGACTGAAATTTGTCTCATCTGCTAGAAAACTTATCTGATGTTTGTAAAAATGTTTCTGCCAGTCACAAGGATTGTAAATCAATTCTGAAAGATGATTGAAGGACAACACCATTATAGGGCAATCATAACAGATGAAGAAGATGAGAACTGGTTTCAACCTAACAAAATATCTGTGTATGTGACCAGCCAGCTCAACAATGTCATCATCTATACAAGCTATCTGATGTGTGTGCAAACCCAGCATTAATGGTATCTGATTAATTTGTGAGATTGATGCCATAGGGACATCCACCGTGCCATGTGAAGAGAGCCTTTAGACATAGTCACCTGTGTGAGTGGAACCATCTGCTACCTGCTCCACATATGGATGTGGCCCCTTAAGGCTCCTCTGTATACCGGTCCACACTGCAGTCTCCCACATCTGACAGTACTATTTCTGTAAGGATTTATATCAGATTAGTCGCCGGGTAAATCCTATTATCTGAAATCCATAGCGTCACTGAAACCTCTTATATCTGGTTATCTGGATTATCCGGCTGGACGCTGCAGCCTGACAGATTGATCTCATTGTGAGCAGATGATCCATGGCGCCTGTGAAATGTCGCTCCATTAGCAGATGAGAACCTAGAAGATGCGACTTCTGAGATGTACTCCAAAAATGGCACAATGATCTGAGAGATGATTCAACAATGGTGCATAGAACTCAGAGATACTCTGACAATGGTGCACAGATCTAAGACATACTTAAACCTTGGTGCACAGATCTGAGAGAAACTTCAGTGTATGGTGCACCAATCTGAGAAATAATCTAACAATATTGAGTAAGGGAGTCCAAGCTGTGCCCCCTTACAAAAGATGAAGGGTCTGAGTGGCAGAAAGATGTTTGGCAACAGGAATTAGATGAACAAACTTGTAACTTAAACAAATCAGTGTCTGGGCACAAAGAAGCTGCGCTATTACATGTAAAAATGGCGGATTAACCCTTTGGGTGTCAGCGCATGTGGTTTTGCGCTTGCCGCTCCACAGTATATGCATCAAAATAATTTTTAAAGATATTTTTGTGAATCCAGTAGGCTGCATAATTCAGGGGCACACAGATTTGACCCGTTCGGATCCTGTTCGTGATACCATTTGCAGTGCCCAACAGCAGCAAGGGGTCCTTTCTTAGTGTTATTGTCGTGACACCAGTTGCAATGAAGCAACAAGGGCACAGGGCCCCTTTTAGTTATTCTGTAGGCGGTGGTACCCAGTGTAGGAATGCCAGAGTGGTGTAGGGTGGCCTAAATGTCCCTTAATGGTGATGCACTTGTCACAGTGCTCCAACCTGGATACGCTGAAACCCCAGGCGTTGTTGTGCGAAGCAGAGCAAATAGGGTAGTTGTATTGTGGGATGAAGAATAAATTGAGTCCAGATCTTGTAATGAAGTTGCTAATGGCTTTACTTGCATAAACGTTCATCAGGAAACAATCTTCCAACTTTGTTTTGGTTACCAGCAGGCTTTGGCATTAACTCTGGCAGGCAAACACACTTGGCTCTGTACATCTGTTGCTCTCTGGCTCTGCTGTGCTGACAGGATTAAATAGGAATCTTTTATTTTCCTTTCTGCTATACTTAATTTTCTAGACTGGTATGTCTCTAGCTTTATCCAGGGAGCTTTCTCCTTGGCTTCAGAGGCTTAAGGCTTCTGCCTCTATGTCCAGCAGAGCTAAAGGTGCTCTGTCGGCTTGTAGTGGGTACTCTAGACCCGACCTCTCCCCTAGAAGGGGTAGGCTACACTGACCTCTAACTAGCTAGACTCCTAGAGGGAGACAATAGAATGGAAAGAAGGTTCCATTCTATGTAAGGTAGCTCTGCAATTTATGCTGCCATCTGCTGGTGAAACAGGCACATTACACTTAAACATAACAGTTACATGGAAATAGAAATACACAATTTGCAGGCCCTGGAAATTAATGCACGGGATGACACGGGGTTACCCATAAGAGATAGTAGAGGGGTGCAGAAGGTGGTAATGCACCTCTGGGGCGTTACACTTGTTAGGTGAAGGAGACAGCTGAATTTACAAGCAGCGATATCCTTCACAGTATGAGGATAAGGGATCACTATTGCGATCACTGTCCTCATACAGCTGCATTGTTTCAGGGCAGCAGATCACTGTTTAGACAGCACGATCTGCTGCCAAGGAACAATAATTTAGGTACCTCCATGAACAACAGGATCACCCGATGAACAAGCGTTTTGCTCGTTCATCGGGTGATCAGTGGCACATTTAGATTGCCAGATTATCAGTAACGAGCCTTTGCAGGAGCAGTCGTTCCCGATAGTCTGGGCGATTATTGGTTCGTCTAAATCCACCATTAGTTACAGGCAACCAAATAATTTAGTACACTCCCTCTTTAAGTGTCAAGGGACAAATATGACACTGTCCCTAAGTTTGGGTTCACAAAACTTTTTTCGCATCCATTAAATGTATACAAAAAACATATATGATAACGCATGCCTCAGACTGATGCCATACAATGGCATACATTCACCAAAGAGTTCCATTGTTAAAAAAAAGTATACTTTTTTTTCACTGAACAAGAATGTGGTGTGTTTTTTGTATCCTTTTTTTTTCTAACGTATACGTCAAACTGAGGCATAAAACATGATGTGAACCCACTCTTAAAGAGGACCTTTCATGGGTCCGGACTTGATTAAGTAAGTAGCAGGACATTTAGGGCATACATGGGGGATGTCCCTGCACTTACTATTATTTCTGGGCGCTGCTCCGGCCCCCGTTACCTTGTCCCACGCTGTATGCTAATCACTAGCATCGGAACACCAGGGAGGAGACATCAGGTTCTCTCCCTGGGCGCTGTCCAATCGCAGCGTAGAGCGTCACAGCCAGGGAGAAGGTGAGTTTTTTTTTTCTCCTTGGCTGTGACACTCTGCTCTGCGATTGGACAGCGCTACAGCCAGGGAGAAGGAACGCCCAGGGAGAGAAGCTGATGTCTCCTCCCTGGTGTTGGATGCTAGTGATTAGCATACAGCGCGGGACAAGGTAACGGGGGCCAGAGTGGCGCAATGGAGTGTCACCCAAAAATAATAGTAAGTGGAGGGACATCCCCCATGTTTGCCCTAAATGTCCTGCTACTTACTTAATCAAGTCCAGATGTGCTGTTTCTTTCAAATTTAATTAATGCACTGTATTATTATATCTCCTTTTACTATGTTGTTTCTACGTATTGTTTCTCTGCTGCCATCTGCTGGCCGGAATTTGTATGCTGCACGCCTTGTTCCTTATCTATAAAGTTTTTCTCTGCTGGGCGTGGTTTTAGCAGCCTTGGTTCTTGTCACTTCCTGTAGCCATTTTCAGTGCTGCACTCCTTGTGACTGGAGACTACACCATGGCTTGTGAAGGCATCAGTTTTTGACCAGCAGTTGCCTCAGCAGTTAGCCTCAGGAAAGACATCCACAAGACAGCATCTACACTGCTACTGCATCCCTGTATTGTATAACCGTATGTTGCTGCTCCGGATCAAATAAACCCCCGTTTGATTGCATCCTCATGTCTACGTCTGGATCCATCTAACCTGAGCATCTGCCGGTCCGGTCTGCTCCACTGCTTGGATACGAAGGTAGGACAGTCACAAGGTCATTATCAGTTACACCTTCATTCGCCTTCATGTGGGGACAGAACAGTCAAAAACTGCCTTAAAGCCTTATCCCCCAGTAAATACCCGTCTCAAGTCCAATGCCCGGCTACAGGTTCCCTCAGAGCCCAGTGCCACACTCAGGAACCTCCCCTGCAACAAGCCCACTCGCAGCAAATCTGCCCGGCAACAGTGCATGTCCCACAAGCCCAAGGGGAAGCACGGTGTGTCCGCAGTAGATATACTCTTGCCTGGAAGTCCTCCACTACTCGCCAAGCCATTTTCTACATCCTATATTAACCCTTGCTCGCATGATATAAGAACTGTTCACGCACGCGGGGCCTCCCTCAAACCAAACCCCGCAATTCACTCAAAACACTTTAGGAACCTTATCGGGGTGCCTCATCTGAGCCGCACGGCAATTTTCAGCCCCCAATTCGAAAGTTAATTTTCTTAAAGAGACAGCGCACCTTAAATCAAAATGGCCGAAATGGACCTCGTACAGTTCCCCAGTGATGAAACAAAGGAAATTCAACCTGATACTGATCATTATGAAGAGCTGGAGGTAGAATCCACACTTCCAGCAGACCAAGTCACGCGACCAAGGCGCTCTCTCAAACCAACTATAAAGATCACGGAAAATTATCACACCAGGAAAGATGAGCTATGTGACAACCTGGAAGAGCTATGGGAACGAGTTTCCTCCCTCATATCAGGACTTAAGTCCTCCTCAGGCGATGCCACCAGTTTAAAAGTTGCCGTCGGGCGGCTGAACTCAGCCCATGAAAGATACAAGAGACTGTCCATAAGGTATATAACCTTTCTAAAAGACTCTAATATTGAAGAAGCCCCATCAGAATTGTGCAAGGCAGAATCAATAGACAGACAAAGAGACGCCATGGTGCTGGACGCTAAAGATAAAGTGGAACTCCGCATCTCTCATTTGCAAGAAACTAGATCACACAGATCGCATTCATCCAAACATTCCTCGCGGTCCTACAGATCATCATGCTCTAGAAGCTCCGCCCTGAGCGACAGATTACTAGAGGCCTGCATAAATGCAGAGCTATCCAAAGTGAGGCGTTCCTTCACCGAAAAAGAAGTCCTTGCGAGAACAGAAGCACAGACGGCGGCGGCCAAGAGGGCAGAAGCGGAGGCAGAAGCCAAGAGGGCAGAGGCAGAAGCAGAGGCTCGAATAAAGATCCTTGAATCAGAGAGGGAAGAGGAAATTGCATTAGCAAAAGTAAGACTACTTGAGCAAGCATTGAGCCAAGGCCTTGATTCAGTCTGTTTACCACCAGAGGAGATAGACGATCCAGTTGATCGCACCAGCGACTATGTACTGAAACAGTTATCTGCACCACCCCCAGTGTGCAGTACTGTCCAAGCCAATAACACTGAAACCTCCAAGCCAGCTCTACCTGCAGTGCCAGTGACACCCACAGCACCCGAGCAATCCAATAACAGTCGCCCAGATGTGCCCTCTCAAGGACAGCTATTACAGCAAGATGGCTACCAGGTGTTTCCTTGCTTACCTCCACAGCTCAAGCAGCAGTCATCAGAATCTACAGAGGCTAGACCACAGCTCAACCCTGCAGCAACATCATTCTACCCGGAAGCATCTCACCCTTTCACGCCATGCAGCCCATACGCCCCAGGGGCATCACAAGTTGTCATGGCAACAAGCAGTGAGAGATCAGATATGTCTGAGTTTGCCAGGTTTATGGTGAGCAGAGAGCTAATTAACACCAGTCTCTCAAAATTTGATGACCGTGCAGAGAGCTACAGAGCCTGGAAGGCAACCTTCAAAGCCGCCATCGCCAACCTCAACCTAACCGCAGAGCAGGAGCTCGACCTCTTGATCAACTGGCTGGGCCCAGGCTCCACAAATCGCATCAAGAGCCTTAGAACTGTCTATGTGGGACAAGCAGAAGCAGGTCTCGCTGCAGCCTGGCAAAGACTCGAACGCACCTTTGGCAGTGCAGAAGCAATAGAGAAGGCACTATTCAGGAGACTGCAGAACGTTCCCAAGATCAGTCTCAAGGATGTCCACAAGCTTCAGGATTTAAGTGATTTGCTCATGGAACTGGAGCTCGCCAAAAGAGATCCTCGTCTGTCCGGGCTGTGCTACCTGGATACAGCCCATGGGGTGAACCCAATCGTCGTGAAGCTACCATACAGCCTGCAAGAGAAGTGGGCGGCATCAGTCTCAAGGTACAAAAGAGTACATGACGTCACTTTTCCCCCATTTATTCATTTCTGTAGGTTCATCGACGAACAGTCCCAGATGAGGAATGACCCCAGCCTCGACTTCCTGGAGTTCAATACTACAGCTTCAGTGACACCATCATCAAGGTATGAAAGTATTGTGCATAAACACAGAGACTTTAAGAGCAGCGTAAATGTTAGGAAGACTAACCTACCATCATCTGCAGTACCCACTGGTAAACAGTACACTACCTCATCAGGAGACAAGGCCTTCAATCGTGAATGCCCCATTCATAAAAAACCACACTCACTAAACAAATGCAGAGGATTTAGATCCAAAACCATACAGGAGCGCAAGAAAGTCCTCACCGAGCTTGGGGTATGTTTCAGGTGCTGCGCTTCATTGGAGCACATGGCTAAGGACTGTAAATCCATTATCAAGTGTGAGGAGTGTCATAGTGAAAGACACGCCTCAGCTATGCACCCAACTCCACTCACAAGGGATTCACCAGCTGCTGTCACCCCCAGTCCCGCTCCAAGTCATGGCGGGGAGCCCCAAAATAACGCTAACACAGCCACTGCTGTTTCCTGCTCATGCTTGGACGTATGTGGGGAGGGCCAGAGTGAGAAATGTTGTGCCCGCATATGTCTAATCAAGGTCTACCCGGAGGGGCTACCAGAAAAGGCAGTAAAAATGTATGCCATCATTGACGACCAAAGTAACCGCTCCCTAGCAGGACCTAAATTCTTTGAAGCCTTTGGAATAAAGGGACCGTCAGAACCCTACATCTTAAACACCTGCTCGGGTCGCATAGAGACTAGCGGCAGGAGGGCACAAGGATTCATTGCTTGTTCCGTCAGTGGGAATACAGAAATACCTCTACCGACGCTGATCGAATGTGATCAAATACCCAACCATAGGGATAAAATTCCTACCCCGGAAGCTGCATTTCACCATCCACACCTAAGGCACCTAGCCAACGTTATCCCACCTATGGACAACAACGCCGAGATTCTACTCCTGCTTGGCAGAGACAATCTAAGGGTACACAAGGTGCGTCAACAGTGTAATGGTCCCGACTATGCACCATACGCCCAGAGACTGGACCTGGGATGGGTAGTCATAGGAAATGTATGCTTGGATCAACCAAGAATCCACTCTTTCAAAACGTACGTGCGTGGAGATGGACGCACAACTTGCATTAAGCCTTGCCCTCATCACTACGAGGTGAAAGAGAAGCCTCCAGACCTCATACAACCACCTGACGACATTCCTCCCTTCTTTGCCGACAACTTGGGAAGATTAATCTTTCACACAAGCAAGGACGATGATAAAGTAGCTTTGTCAGTAGAAGACAGAGAATTTATCAAGATAATGGACAATGAGTTCCTTAAAGACGAAACCAATCACTGGGTTTCTCCATTACCCTTCCGAGCTACCAGGGTGAGACTCCCGAACAATAGGGAACAAGCTCTGTCTAGATTTAACTCTCTTCAGCGTACTATGAACAGTAAGCCTGAGATGAGAGAACACATTGTTGCCTTTATCGACAAAATATTCCGCAACAACCATGCAGAACCAGCTCCACCCTTAGGGAAGAACGACGAGTGCTGGTACTTGCCTTCATTTGGAGTGTACCACCCACGAAAACCTAATCAAATTAGGGTTGTTTTCGACTCAAGCGCCAAACATCAAGGTGTATCTCTTAATGATGTCCTTCTCACAGGTCCTAATCTGACGAATAACCTAGTCGGAGTGCTGATGAGGTTCAGAAAAGAGCTCGTTGCCATCACCGCCGACATTGAACAGATGTTCCACTGTTTCGTAGTCAGAGAGGACCACCGGAATTTCCTCAGGTTTCTGTGGTACAAGAATAATGACACCAATGCAGAGATGGCAGAGTATCGAATGAGGGTACACGTATTTGGAAACAGCCCTTCACCTGCCGTGGCAACTTACGGCCTTCGTCGAACTGCATTAGAGGGAGAATCCGAGTACGGTAAAGACGCCAGAGACTTTGTAGAAAAGGACTTCTACGTAGACAATGGACTCAAATCACTACCGACTGAAGAAGCGGCTATTGATCTGCTCAAAAGGACTCAAAGTATGTTGTACCAAGCTAAACTTAGACTACACAAAATTGCTTCGAACAGCCTGGCCGTTATGAGGGCCTTCGAATCAGGTGATCATGCACCAGGATTCAAGGACATTAACTTGGGACTGGACAGTCCACCTGTGCAGAGGAGCTTGGGCCTCAGATGGGATCTCTCTGCTGACTCCTTCGGTTTTCAGATAAGTTGCGCAGACAAGCCATTTACAAAACGAGGTGTCCCATCAGTGGTAAACAGCCTATTTGATCCGCTGGGATTTGTAGCACCCATCACCATACAAGGTAAATCTCTACTGAGACAGTTTTCTGAAACAGTCAAGGATTGGGATACCCCACTTCCCTCTGAGAAAGAGCAAAAATGGGAAGCCTGGAAGCGATCCTTGTGTGCCTTGAATGAGATCCACATCCCGAGATGCTATGTTAAAACCTCACTTTCCTCTAGCATAAAGAAAGAACTCCATGTGTTCTCAGACGCCTCCACGGAGGCCATCGCAGCGGTTGCCTATCTGAAGGTGACAGAACCCAACAACCAGAATCACGTTGGATTCGTCTTTGGTAAGGCTAAGTTAGCCCCTAAGCCCGATCATACTATTCCCAGACTGGAACTTTGTGGGACTGTGTTGGCAGTGGAGATTGCGGATTTCATACAACAAGAACTGGGTGTCGACATAGCTGAAGTCCAGTATTACACCGACAGTAAGGTCGTTTTGGGTTACATCCACAGTCGGACCAAGCGATTTTATGTGTACGTTAGTAACCGCATAGAGAGAATCAGGAGATCCTCCAAACCTGAACAATGGCACTATGTACCATCCGAACTTAATCCAGCAGATCACGCCACTAGGCCTATGTCTATAGGTTCCTTTACTAACTCTACTTGGCTTACAGGTCCAGAGTTTCTGCTTGGAGAGGCGGACGAATGTGTACAGGAAGCTTTCAGCATCCAGGATCCGGATAATGATCCAGAAATCCGCGCTGAAGTTAGTGCATTAGTCACTGGAACAAAGCAAACCGCCAGCTTCGGTTGTCAGCGCTTCGAGCGTTTCTCCAGCTGGATGAGACTCGTCAGAACTATTGCAAGGTTAGTGCACATTGCAAGATGTTATCATAATACTCACCAAGATAAAGATTGTCATGGTTGGCATGCCTGCCATAAACCCTTCTCTGCTGAGAACATCTCTCATAGTGAGTACCTCATAATACGTCACGTCCAGCAGGAAAATTTCAACATAGAATGGAAGTGCTTGTACAACAAACAGCAGATTCCTTTAAAAAGTCCTCTCGCCAACTTAAATCCAGTTATCGACAGTTTTGGCTTGCTGAGAGTTGGTGGTCGTTTGAATCAAGCCCACCTGGGAATTGCAGAACAAAATCCTCTCATCATTCCCAGCAAACATCATATCACCATCTTGCTAATCCGACACTACCACGAAAGGGCCGAACACCAAGGCAGGCAAATTACTGAGGGCAAATTACGGTCTGCAGGCCTTTGGATAATAGGTATGAAAAAACGTGTGGCCCAAGTACTGCATCAGTGTGTGCACTGTCGTAAAGCAAGAGGAAAACAACTACACCAACAAATGGCCGACTTGCCTGCAGATAGACTATGTACAGAGCCGCCTTTCACCTATGTTGGCCTAGATGTCTTTGGGCCATGGATGGTATCCGCACGCAGGACCCGCGGCGGTCACGCAAACAGTAAGCGTTGGGCCGTACTATTTACTTGCATGAGTGTGCGAGCAGTTCACATAGAGGTGATAGAATCTATGGACACATCCAGCCTTATTAATGCCTTAAGACGGTTCTTCGCAATCAGAGGACCAGTAAAACAATTGAGGTCTGACCAGGGAAGCAACTTCATCGGAGCCTGTAGAGAACTTAACATCGACACCAAGTCCATTCAAGATCAGTTGGCGGAAAAAGGTTGCACCTGGATTTTCAACCCTCCTCACAGTTCCCACATGGGGGGCTCCTGGGAGAGAATGATCGGCATCTCACGCAACATCTTAAATTCTATGTTGATGGATGTAAACTCGTCTAGACTCACACATGAGACTCTAGTTACTCTTCTCGCTGAAGTTTCAGCCATTATCAATTCAAGACCCCTTGTGCCAGTGTCTATGGATCCTGAGACACCAGCCATTCTGACTCCGGCTATTCTACTTACCCAAAAAACTGAGAGTACGCTTATTCCTAGTGGAGAATTCACTCATGCGAACATCTATCAAAAACACTGGAAACGTGTACAATATCTAGCAGATTACTTCTGGAACAGGTGGCGAAAGGAGTACCTCAGTGTTCTTCAAGGAAGAAGAAAATGGCAACACCACAAACCAAACTTGAAGGAAGGAGACCTTGTATTGATGAAAGAGCAACAAACCGAAAGGATTGACTGGCCTGTTGGGCTAATTTCAAAGGTTTTCCCTAGCAAGAATGGTAAGGTCCGGAAGGTGGAGTTGAAGATCTTCAGGAAAGGCGAGCTTAAAATGTTCTCAAGACCAATCAATGAACTCATCTTAATACTACCCATCGAGAACGTCCCTGACGGGTGAACAGGACTGTATTTAGCTTCGCAGATCTTCTCCATTCCAAGTTGAAAACAGGACTATCTATGTTTTGCATTCTAACATGTTTTTTTTACAGGTTGTTTATATTTTATGGACATTCGTCATAGTGAAATCCCCAAAGTGAATTTCAGACGGGGAGTGTGCTGTTTCTTTCAAATTTAATTAATGCACTGTATTATTATATCTCCTTTTACTATGTTGTTTCTACGTATTGTTTCTCTGCTGCCATCTGCTGGCCGGAATTTGTATGCTGCACGCCTTGTTCCTTATCTATAAAGTTTTTCTCTGCTGGGCGTGGTTTTAGCAGCCTTGGTCTTGTCACTTCCTGTAGCCATTTTCAGTGCTGCACTCCTTGTGACTGGAGACTACACCATGGCTTGTGAAGGCATCAGTTTTTGACCAGCAGTTGCCTCAGCAGTTAGCCTCAGGAAAGACATCCACATGACAGCATCTACACTGCTACTGCATCCCTGTATTGTATAACCGTATGTTGCTGCTCCGGATCAAATAAACCCACGTTTGATTGCATCCTCATGTCTACGTCTGGATCCATCTAACCTGAGCATCTGCCGGTCCGGTCTGCTCCACTGCTTGGATACGAAGGTAGGACAGTCACAAGGTCATTATCAGTTACACCTTCATTCGCCTTCATGTGGGGACAGAACACCAGACCCATGAAAGGTCCTCTTTAAAGAGATATCACTTCCCTCTGGCATCAACACTCTGGCTCAGGTCTCCGCAGAGTGGCAGCAATGTAGATGGACTTAGCTGCACTATCACCACGCATACCACATGGCGCAGAATCGCACAATCTGCACATTTTAACATGTGCTCCCAAGATGTGGTATTGTTACAACCACTGCACACCCACAATTTTTTTTTTTTTTTGGTGTATTGCAACACACAGTAAAATTAGTATTGCACAGTTACTTACATAATATTGCTTACAGGCTGGCTGGTTTCTGTTACAAGCTTGTCTCTCTTGCATGCAATGACTGCTTTCAGGATGAATGGACTATGCAGTTCTCTTTACCCCTCTGTTCCCTCACAGTAGCAATGTCCATATTATTTTCCTCACAGTAGTAGTGCCCACATTGTGCCCCTTCACAGCAGTTATGCCCAGATGTGCCCTTTCATACTGGTTATGACCACATGTGCCCTCTTCACAGCAGTTATGCCCACATATCCCCCTTCGCAGGAAGTATAGGAGAAGCAGAGGGCCTTCTCGATACTTTCTTCTTCCCATCATTCTGGTACAGCTTGATCTTGGTTTCATCTGTGAAAATAATACTGTCCCAGAACTGGTCTGGCTTCTTTAGATCTTTAACGCAAAGTCTAATCGGGTCTTTCTATTTTTGAGGCTGATTATTAGTTTGCACCTTGTGGTGACCCTTCTGTATTTGCTTGCATGAAGTCTTCTCTTTATGGTAGATTTAGACACTGATACACCTACGTCCAGGAGATTGTTCTTCATTTGGGTGGATGTTGTGAAGGGATTTTTCTTCACAATGGAAAGGATTCTGTGATCATCCACTACTGTTGTCTTCCATGAACGTCCAGGCCTGGTTGAGTTCCCGAACTCACCAGTGTGCTCTTTTTTTTTTTTCTTTTTTTTTTACCAGAATGTAGCAAAACTGCTGATTTGGTGACTCCTAACATTTCCGCTATCTCTTTGAAGGATTTCTTCTTTTTCTCCACCAAATGATGGTCTGTTTCAATTCCAGAGAGCTCACTTGACTGTATGTTGTAGATTCACAGCAACAGCTTCCCAATTCAAATGCCACACCTGGAATCAACTCCAGACCTTTTACCTGATTAATTGATGATGGATTAACATGGGAATAGCTCATCCAGCCTATTAAATAGCTTTTGAGATATTTCTCCAATATGGGCTTTTGAAAAAGAGGCAGCTATATATTAAAAAGCTGTAATTACTAAACCTTTCCTCAAGTTAAGATGCGAATACCCTCAAATTAAAGCTAGGAGTCTGCACTTTAATGAATATGTTTTGGTAAACAGCTAAAATGCCAAAACTTGTGTCACTGTCCAAATATGTCTGGACCTAACTGTATATTCTGTTCAATTCATATACATTTACAATGTGTATTTCCTTTATAATGCCGATCACATGTTACCCAAGGTTCTGATTTAGCCAAGCTAAAATTGACTCTGGTAACACATGTCACAGTGTTATTTCATTTCTCTTGTGACAAAAGCCATTTGTCATATTCTTTAAAAGAAGAAAAACTGCTACAAGAGGACATAGTTTTAAATTAGAGGGGCAAAGGTTTAAAAGTAATATCAGGAAGTATTACATTACTGAGAGAGTAGTGGATGCATGGAATAGCCTCCCTGCAGAAGTGGTAGCTGCAAATACAGTGAAGGAGTTTAAGCATGCATGGGATAGGCATAAGGCCATCCTTCATATAAGATAGGGCCAGGGGCTATTCATAGTATTCAGTATATTGGGAAGACTAGATGGGCCAAATGGTTCTTATCTGCCGACACATTCTAAGTTTCTATGTAACACACCTGTGAGTAGGCCTGTAGGCCATTCCCTACTGCCGCAAAGGAGTCAAAATTTTTTGTCCAGTATTGACTGTTTGCTAGTTCCCCAAAGCATGTGGTAGTTGCAAGACCACTCCAAAGCCTACTGGCTCCTTTAAAAAAAAAATCGGGACTCCCTGCCGGACAATTATTGTTTTTCCCCATTTGTGCCTGTTTTTGCGCCACATTTTATCCCCTTCTCAGGTTAACTGGGAAATTTAACTCAGGACATTGGGTTATTTAACGTTTTAAGAAATGTACCCACAAGAACATTTTCTGTGTCTGTTTTTTTACAATTTCCATGGGGATAGCCCCATAGTCTATGTATACCACAGTTCAGGCCTAGTTGGTTAGTGGTAGTTGGTTGGAGGTAGCTGGAGTGAGGAGCAGGGGGAAGGAGAGTACCCCCTCCTCTTAGCTCTCTCTTGGGCTCCACGGCCCAGAGGGGCCAATTCGTTGTCTCAGTTTTCAAGCCAAGAAACAGGCAAAGGTGAGGCCTTCTTCTACCGTCTACTCTTCTGGAGATCCAAGTGGACTTTATCATTTCTATGTGAAAGACAAGGGAAGGACAATAGCCATTATTCTATGCTTTAGGCGCCTTTGTACTCAGGTGAAGGTTTATTAGCTTCCGGCAGCCTCACCGTTACTTCAAGGACAGACAGGCCATCTGTTGTAGCACTTGTGTGTAGAAGATAAGGACTTAAACCACTGTTACTGACATTAGAACAAGGCAAAGAGCTAAGTACCAGTGAGAAGATACCTTTCATACCCTAGCAAGACTTTAGCCTGATACAGGACCACACATAAAGCCCGTTATAAGAGATTTACAGTATTCAAGCTCCATATACATGAGATACTGTTTATATCTGGATGTAAATTGCTGTCAAGACTCTGCTTACAGTAAACTTCTTAGTTGGATTCGAACCCTGTCTCATTCTTCCATCTCCATGCTACAACCACACTCATAATTTTGCACCACCAAGTGCTGGAGTTACGATATTACCTAATTCACGGGCCCAGCCGCACAAGCACCCACAAAATCCAATCACCATCAAGGGCATCTCAATCACACCTGGCCGGTGTCCTCTGTAGAAGAGTGTGCCCCGGAGAATTTGGTGCTCCCCTTCACTGCAGCCCGGCCCAGTGAGCGTCAAAACTGTGAGTAAAGAACTAACTGTTATTATTCCTCTGTACACCGTCACCTTACAAGTTATCCCCCTGTGGTCCCGGCTCGCTGCACCTCTCTTCAGCGCACCTGTTTCTGTGCTCTCTTCTCCAGAGGCATATCATAAGCTTACAATATTATTTATGTCTCTCCGTTAAATTATTTCTGATTCAGCTTTTTTTTTCTTTTCTTTTTTTTCTTTTTCTCCAATATTTTTCATGAGGGCTGCCATGTCTGCTGAAGTCAGAGGACTGTTTTATATAGTGCAACTTCAGGGAAGGAGTTTCCTGCTGTGTGTTGTCACCATTGACTGTTCCTCCCATCTATATTAAGTCTGTTTCATCTTCTGTTTTACGTTGCAGAACAAAAGGGACAACAATTGGATCTGTTTATCCTAGGCTAGTTTCAAACTAGCATTAGTGAAATCTGGCAGGCTGTGCCGACAGGGAAATGTCTGCTGGGTCATTCTGGATCAGGCATTTCTAGAAACTACATGAATGCTGTCTGGCCCCATTAACTATAATGGGGATCGGTGGAGATCCTTTAGCAAACCCACCATATATACTGATTAGCGACCGGACTAAAACCACTGCGAGGAGAAGTCACATGATCTTGAGAAAAGAGAAGAAGAGTGGCAACAGAACGGCCACTTGGGCCTGATAGAAGCAGTGGCAAAACAACTACATGATTCTGAGAGAGATGCGATGACAATGCAGTTACTTGATTCCTATAGTGGAGCATTGACAAAATGGTCACATGATCTCAAAAGAGATGATCAGGGACAGAAAGGTCACATGATCCTAGGAGAGACAAAAAGTGACAGGAAAGTCATCTATGCGAAGAGAGAGCAAATGATATGGGAGTGGTAGTGGCTCGGCTGTTAATTAGAGATTAGCGAATTTCATATTTTGAAATTAGTTTACACTTAGTTTGATGGTAAAAGCAGAATTGCATTATGGATTCAGTTACCATGGAACATAAGGCAATTCATTGACGGAATGCATAATGGAATGCCTTTAGAGGCATTCTTTTATTCATTCCGTCATAATAGAAGTCTATTGCCTGCATAACGGATTTGTCCCGTTTCCGTTATGCAGAAGAGTCCTTACTGTAAATTTTGCAGAGATCTGTTAGTTTCTGAAGCTTTCTGAGCCTAAAGAGAGGGAGCATGAGGAAACAGCTTCCTTTCTCTCACAGCTCCAGTCTAGGCCGACTAACTAAGTTGGGGCAGATCTTGCATCCCCACCCAACCTCTTGCAAAGGGCTGGACTAGAAGTATTAACCATGATTGTGCCATGCATACA
This sequence comes from Bufo gargarizans, assembly GCF_014858855.1. NCBI lineage: Eukaryota > Metazoa > Chordata > Amphibia > Anura > Bufonidae > Bufo > Bufo gargarizans. Next base: position 257,529,780 of record NC_058085.1, on the reverse strand, counting down.
CAGTTATGCTGGGTATAATACACAACTTTATAAGATGCACCTGATGATAAGACGCACCTAGGTTTTTGAGGAGGAAGATAAGAAAAAAAATGGGTTGAACCAAATGGTGTGCTTTTGGTGGGGTTTTAACTAATTGGGGTCTGTGGATGATGCACTGTTATGGGGGAATGTGTGGATGATGCACTGTTATGGGGGATCTGTGGGTGACACTGTTATGGGGGGATGTGTGGAAGACACACTGTTATGTGGGATTTGTGGATGACACTGTTATGGGGGATCTGTGGATGACACTGTTATGGGAGATCTGTGGATCACGCACTGTTATGGGAGATCTGTGGATCACACACTGTTATGGGAGATCTGTGGATCATGCACTGTTATGGGGATCTGTGGATGATGCACTGTTATAGGGATCTGTGGATGATGCACTGTTATAGGGATCTGTGGATGACACGCTGTTATGGGGGATCTGTGGATGACGCACTGTTATGGGGGGATCTGTGGATGACACACTGTTATGGGGGATCTGTGGATGACACTGTTATGGGGGATCTGTGAATGATGTACTGTTATGTGACTATAACCCCCATCACCCTAAAAAATTGTTAAGGATGAGGGTGATTATAGTCACATTAAATATAAACACTATCCAGGGACTGTACCATTGTTGGCCTGTGTTTATATTAAATATGACTGTAACCTCCCTCATCCATAGGAATGCACCCATGTACTGCAGTACATTGATGCATTCCTATAGATGAGGGTAGTTATTGTCATATTTAGCACACATTTGATTTGTAGACCGGCCCCTGAGCTGTCACTCACCCAAGACTTTAGGTGACAGGCCAGGGAATAGCAGAGGGCGACAGATGGGCAGTTGCTTTCTCTCTCACAGCAGGATCGCTCCGTTCTCTCTCACAGCAGGAATGCTCAGTTGCTTTCTCTTTCACAGCAGGAGCGGCGTAGCTCTGTAAGAGCTTTGCTCCTTGTAAGGAAATTGGAGGGAGTAAGCTGATTGGTGGAGGCAGGGAGCAGCAGTAGTTCCCGCCAGCGCACACCCCCAATCAACGTTACATGCGGGCGGCAATGCAGAGGGGAAGAACTGCTCTCCTCTCTTCTTCTCCTCCTCTGGCATGGAGCAGACCCGGCCAGCACATCTGTGGTAAGGACATGCGGGCTGGCAGCATTCAGCATCACTGAATGCTTAACTGCCGTCGCCCGCCCCACACTTAAGCACGCCTAAGGAGCAGGCTTAGCAACAGCTCCTTCTATCCTGCAATAGGGCCAGCCATCTTGATTTGAGGCACATTTGCTTTATAAGACACACTGACTTATTCCCCCCACTTTGGGGGGGGGGGGGGGAGTGCATCTTATAAAGCAAAAAATATGCTCTATTACATAACATTAAGTAACAAACCATTTGCAGATACCTCCTGCTCCTAAGGTTTATTTTACACCTGCAGATCATCTAGGCGATTGTCGGGAAGGAAGCATTCCTTCCCGACAATAGCCTGCTCATCAGCCGTGGAGACCACTGCTATTACATGAAGCGATCTCCTCCAGAGTATGGGGAGGACCGATGGCTAATGCAATAGCTTGTCCCCATACTGATTCATTGTTTGTCTGCAGCACGATCTGCCGCCACCCAGCAATGATTTTTAAACCTGCTTAAAGATTCCAATTACCAGAGGAATGAGCGTTTGCTTGTTCGAGTAGTCGGCGGCAGTATTACACTGCCAGATCATCGCTAACGAGCGCTCATACTATGATCTTAAGGATAACAGTCTCATCTAATATAAGCTTAAAGGGACCTGTCACCGGGATTTGGTGTATTGAGCTGAGGACATGGGTTGCTAGATGGCCGCTAGCACATCCGCAATATCCAGTCCCCATAGCTCTGTGTGCTTTTATTGTGTATATGTAAATTAACCTGAGATGAGTCAGGGACAGGACTCATCACAGGTTAATTTGCATATGTATCAAATCGTTTTTTTTACACAATAAAATCACACAGTGCTATGGGGACTAGATATTGCGAATGTGCTAGCGGCCATCTAGCAACCCATGTCCTCAGCTCTATATATAAAATCCCAGTGACAGGTTCCCTTTAAAGAGGTTTTCTCACTTCAGCAAATAGCATTCATTATGAAGAGGAAGTTAATACAAGCCTCTTATTAATGTATAGTTATTATCCATATTGAATTCTTTGCTGGTTGGATACATTTTTCCATCACATTATACACTGCTTGTTTTCATGGTTACGACAATCCTGCAATCCATCAGTGGTGGTCGTGCTTGCTAACAAAGCCCACTTCGGATTCCTATTTAAAATGTTTTTAAATACGCAGGTGTTCCCGCACTTATTCACTGAAGTCTCACGCAACTTCGGCCGAGACGAAGTTTGGCTACATGGAGCCCATACATTTTAATGATGTACGGAATCAGCAGACAGCAAAGTTTGTTAACACTTTAAGGACCCAGGACGAGAATGCTCGTCCTAAGGGGCCGGTACTTAGTAGCATTCTCGTCCTGCATTCCCCCCACCCCCCACGTGCGGTGCTGCGATCCCTGATGCATCCACCAACATCGTGATAACGCCTGTGGCTGTGAATTAACCCCCCAAATGACGCATTTAGCGCTAACCACGGCATATGGGAGGTTTGCGCTCCCTCACCTCATCCATCGGGTCCCCGCACTGCTGTGGCGGGGACTCGATGGTTGCCATGGCAGCCCCAAGCCATTCCAAGGCTTGGGGCCCGGCATGTACGGAATAAAGTTTTACAAAAAAAAAAATGTCCTTTTCCCAAAATAAAGTAAAACAAATTTGTAAAAAAATAGGGGAAATAAGAAAAGTAGACATATTAGGTATCGCCAAATCCTTATCGACGAGCTCTATAAAAATATCACATGACCTAACCCCTCAGATGAACACTGTCAAAAAAATGAAATAAAAACTGCTAAAAAAGCAATTTTTTTGTCACCTTACATCACTAACATGCAACACCAAGCGATCAAAAAGGCGTATGCCACCGAAAATAGTACCAATCTAACCGTCACCTCAAACCCGATTTGATACATATGCAAATTAACATAAAAGAGTCATATCTTACTTGTGTGACCAGAGAAGAGTCATATTTTCAAGCTCTGACTCATCTCAGGTTAATATGCATATGTATCAAATCGGTTTTTATACACAATAAAAGCACACAGAGCTATGGGGACTGGGTATTGCGGATGTGCTAGCGGCCATCTAGCAAACCATTTCCTCAGCTCTATACACAAAATCCCGGTGACAGGTTCCCTTTAAAATGTGACACGGCAGCTTAAAATTGTTCCAGGGAAATCTGCCTTCCAAAAACCCTATGGCGTTACTTTTCTTCTGCGCCCTGCTGTGTGCCCGTACAGCAGTTTACTGACAACATATGGGGTGTTTCTGTAAACTACAGAATAAAGTAATAAATATTGAGTTGTGTTTGACTGTTAACCCTTGCTTTGTTACTGGAAAAAATGGATTAAAATGGTAAATCTGCCAAAAAAATGAAATTCTGAAATGTAATCTCCATTTTCTATTAATTCTTGTGGATCATCTAAAGGGTTAACAAAGTTTGTAAAATCAGTTTTTAATACCTTGAGATGTGTAGTTTCTAAAATGGGGTCACTTTTTGGGGGGTTTCTACTCTAGGGGTGCATCAGGGGGTCTTCAAATGTGCCATGGCAGCTTAAAGGGAACCTGTCAGCGGCAAAACCCATCCCAAACTGCTGGCAGTACCTTCAAGTAGCCGGCAGTGAGTTTCAAATGATGATTTTCTTACTGCATTCTGATGAGGCAGAAGTATGAAAAACGTTCTTTTATCCTCCGTCCACGCTATTTTCCAGTCAGGCTTGAAGTCAAGGTAACCGTGCCCCCTTCCCTGTCCCTTCTCCTGTGACTGACAGCCAGCTGTTTAGGAAAGCCAGCCGGCTGTCAGGCATAAGCGTGGTCAGTCATAGTGAAGGGGCAGGGAAGGGGGTGCAGTTACCTTGACTTGAAGCAAGGAGGCCGCTGCCCCCTTGACTTCAAGCCTGACTGACTAGAAAATAGCACGGACGAAGGATAAAAGAAAGTTTTTCATATTTCTGCCTCATCAGAATGCAGTAAGAAAATCATCATTCGAAACTCACTGCAGGCTACTTGAAGGTACTGCTGGCGGGTTTGGGATGGGTTTTGCTGCTGACAGGTTCCCTTTAAAATTGTTCCAGTGAAATCTGCCTTCCAAAAACCATATGGCGTTCCTTTCCTTCTGCGTCCTGCCATGTGCCCGTACAGCAGTTTATGACCATATATGCGGTGTTTCTGTAAACTACAGAATCAGGGTAATAAATATTGAGTTGTGTTTGGCTGTTATCCCTTGCTTTGTTACTGGGAAAAATGGATTAAAATGGAAAAATATGGCAAAAAAGTGAAATTTCATCTCCATTTTCAATTAATTCTTGCGGATCACCTAAAGGGTTAACAAAGTTTGGAAAATCAGTTTTGAATACCTTGAGATGTGTAGTTTCTAAAATGGGGTCACTTTTTTGGAGTTTCTACTCTAGGGGTGCATCAGGGGTCTTAAAATGTGACACGACAGCTTAAAATTGTTCCAGTGAAATCTGCCTTCCAAAAACTATATGGCATTTCTTTCCTTCTGCGCCCTGCCGCGTGCCCGTACAGCAGTTTATGACCACATATGGGGTGTTTCTGTAAACTACATAATCAGGGAAATAAATATTGAGTTTTGTTCTTCAATGATATAAATGTTAAAAAGTATAAATCTGAAGGTGCCGTCCCTTTAAAGAGTAATGAGGGGGAAGCGGCAGAGAGCGATGAGGAGAAAGCAAAGCTGTTAAATATTTTTTTCTCCAATGTATTCACTGAGGAAAATAAATTGTCAGATGACATGCAGAATGCAAAAATAAATTCCCCATTAAAAGTGTCCTGTCTGACCCAGGAAGAAGTACATCAGTGACTTAAAAAGATTAAAATAGACAAATTGCCAGGACCGGATGACATACACCCCCGTATCCTAAAGGAATTAAGTAATGTCATAGCCAGACCCTTATTTCTGATATTTGCAGACTCTATACTGACAGGGAATGTCCCACAGGATTGGCGCATGGCATATGTGGTGCCAATATTCAAAAAGGGTCCAAAAACAGAGCCTGGAAACTATAGGCCGGTAAGTTTAACATCTGTTGTGGGTAAACTGTTTGAAGGTTTTCTGAGAGATGCTATATTAGAGCATCTCAACGGAAATAAGCAAATAACGCCATATCAGCATGGCTTCGTGAGGGATCGGACATGTCAGACTAATTTAATCAGTTTCTATGAGGAGGTAAGTTCTAGACTTGACAGCGGCGAATCAATGGATGTCGTATATCTGGACTTCTCCAAAGCATTTGACACTGTACCACATAAAAGGTTAGTATATAAAATGAGAATGCTCGGACTGGGAGAAAACTTCTGTAAGTGGGTAAGTAACTGGCTCAATGATAGAAAACAGAGTGTGGTTATTAACGGCACATACTCAGATTGGGTCACTGTCACTAGTGGAGTACCTCAGGGGTCAGTATTGGGCCCTACTCTCTTCAATATATTTATGAATGATCTTGTAGAAGGCTTGCATAGTAAAGTATCAATTTTCACAGATGACACTAAACTGTGTAAAGTAATTTACACTGATGAGGACAGTATACTACTACAGAGGGATCTGGATAGATTGGAGGCTTGGGCAGATAAGTGGCAGATGAGGTTTAACACTGATAAATGTAAAGTTATGCACATGGGAAGGAAAAATGCAAGTCACCCGTACATACTAAATGGTAAAACACTCGGTAACACTGACATGGAAAAGGATCTAGGAATTTTAATAAACAGCAAACTAAGCTGCAAAAACCAGTGTCAGGCAGCTGCTGCCAAGGCCAACAAGATAATGGGTTGCATCAGAAGGGGCATAGATTCCCGTGATAAGAACATAGTCCTACCACTTTGCAAATCGCTAGTCAGACCACACATGGAGTACTGTGTACAGTTCTGGGCTCCTGTAAACAAGGCAGACATAGCAGAGCTGGAGAAGGTCCAGAGGAGGGCATCTAAAGTAATAACTGGAATGGGGCAACTACAGTACCCTGAAAGATTATCAAAATTAGGGTTATTTACTTTAGAAAAAAGACGACTGAGGGGAGATCTAATTAATATGTATAAATATATCAGGGGTCAGTACAGAGATCTATCCCATCAGCTATTTATCCCCAGGACTGTGACTGTGACGAGGGGACATCCTCTGCGTCTGGAGCAAAGAAGGTTTGTACACAAACATAGAAGAGGATTCTTTACGGTAAGAGCAGTGAGACTATGGAACTCTCTGCCTGAGGAGGTGGTGATGGTGAGTACAATAAAAGAGTTCAAGAGGGGCCTGGATGTATTTCTGGAGCGTAATAATATTACAGGCTATAGCTACTAGAGAGGGGTCGTTGATCCAGGGATTTATTCTGATTGCCTGATTGGAGTCGGGAAGGATTTTTTTATTCCCCTAAAGTAGAGAAAATTGGCTTCTACCTCACAGGTTTTTTTTTTTTTTGCCTTCCTCTGGATCAACTTGCAGGATAACAGGCCGAACTGGATGGACAAATGTCTTTTTTCGGCCTTATGTACTATGTTACTATGTTACTATGTTTGGCTGTTAACCCTTGCTTTGTTAGCAGAAAAAAAAATGTCATCTCCATTTTCCATTAAGTCCATTTTCCTTAAGGGTGTAGTTTCTAAAATGGGGTCATTTTTGGGTGGTTTCTATTATGTAAGCCTAACAAAGTGACTTCAGACCTGAACTGGTCCTTAAAAAGTGGGTTTTGGTTCTAAACTTCTAAGCCTTCTAACGTCTCCAAAAAATAAAATGGCATTCACAAAATGATCTAAACATTAAGTAGACATATGGAGAATGTAAAGTAATAACTATTTTGGAGTTATTACTATATGTTAAATTTTTTATTTTTTTTATAAAAATGGCAAGGTCATTATGGTGTTAATGAATCGACTTTGGATCTATGATACGAAGCTCGATTCACTCAAGCCTACACACTATAGGAAAAAGTGCTGACCTCTCTGGTGGCCGGAACTGTGGGAGTGCACATGGGCTGGTGCTTTTTCCTATAGTGTGCAAACACAGCACTGCCACTGGATTGCAGGGTGGTCGTAACTATGGAAACGAGCAGTGCATAATGTGATAGAAAAATAAATCTAGCCAGCAAAGGAATCAAAATGGACAATCACAATACATAAGAAAGTGCCTTGTAGTAACTTATTCTACATAATAAATGCTATTTGCTGAAGTGAGGGTCGGATGATGCGTGTCGCGGCCAAGTTCAACAGGTAGCTTGAGGCTAACTCTCTGCTGTCCTGTCTACTATTCCAATCATCTGGACCCCAGCTCTGAGATGTCCGGGCACCATTAGTTGCTCTATGAAGCTGCCAGTACTGTGTTTTTGTAACCACTGCATCATTGCTAGTATGAGGGAGAGGACTACAGTACCTTGAAAAAGTGTTCATACCCCTTGAACTTTTCCACATTTTTTCACATTACGCCCACAAACTTTACTGGGATTTTATGTGACAGACCAACACATAGCATGTATGTGTGAAGTGAAAAGAAAATGATACCTGGTTTCAATTTTTTAAATAAAAATCGGAAAACTGTGACATGCATTTGTATTCAGCTCCTGTACTCTGATAACCCTAAATAAAATCCAGTGTGACTAACTGCCTTCAGAAGTCGCCTAATTAGTAAATAGAGTCCACTTGTGTTATATTTATTCTCAGTATAACTACAGCTGTTCTGTGAGGGCCTCAGAGGTCTATTAAGTGAATATTAGTGATGAAACAGCATCATGAAAACACACCAGACAGATCAGGGATAAAGTTGTGGAGAAGAGTAAATCAGTGTTAGGTTATAAAAAAAGTATCACAAGCTCTGAACATTTCACAAAACACCATCAAATCAATTATCCGAAGAATGGAAGAAATATGACACAACACCAAGACACACCCTCTGTTGACTGAGCCGATCTGCCTTGACATTCTCGGAGCCCTTGATGTGAACTGCCATTAGGCTGTGTAGGACTGGTTCTGCCCAAGACATTATTTTGTCGCAGACGGACTAAAGAGAGACAACGCATGCCCCCTTGTTTACATAATATTCTGCCGTTGCGTTGTCTGTCTGCAGGAGAACTGCTCTGTGATAGAGATAGGGCTCAAAATGCTGCAGGGCTAGTTGAATGGCTTTCAATTCCCTGAAGTTTGAGGATCTCCTCATCGTGGTTGAGGACCATTCCCCCTGAATCCACCGATCTCCCATGTGCGCACCTCAACCTTTGCAGGAAGCATCTGTGGTTATCACCACTCTTTGCATAACGCAGAATTCTCTTCCTTGTATCAGATTTTCTTCTCTTATCCACCAAAGAAGCCCTCTGTGCGTTGTATACGATATCTTCATCATAGTGGTCAGAGACTTGGGATTCCTGTCCCAACAGTAGAGAATTTCTCTTTGCAGGTCTCTCATATGAGCTTTCGCCCATGGAACCGCTTCTATAGCAGCCGTTAACAGACCGAGGGTGCTCATTGCCGAACGAATAGAGGTCTTCGTTGTAGAGATCAATAATTGAATTCTCAGAATAATCTGAGCCACTTTGAGTGGAGGAAGAAATACCCTCATTAACTCTGAGTCTATTAAAAGACCCAGGAACTGGATTCTCGTAGTTGGAACAAGCTGTGACTTCTTTAGGTTGACAATGAACCCAACTTGCTGAAGTAGATTCAGGGCACTGTGTAGAGCCGACCTCAGAAGTTCCTCGGAGGCTGCTATAAGCAACCAGTCGTCCAGATATGGCACTATCCTTAGGCCTCGAATTCTCAGAGCTGCTATTAGGACGACCACAACCTTCGTGAAGATACGAGGGGCCGGAGATAGCCCGAAGGGAAGAGCTTTGAATTGATAGTGCCAAGTCTGATCTAGGGACCTGACTGCCACCCTGAGAAATCTCCTTTAATCTTTGTGGATAGGTATGTGAAGGTACGCATCCTTTAGATCTATGGATGCCATCACCTCCCCCGGTTGCAGGATGCTCAGAACAGATCGTATGTTGTCCATTTAGAATTTTATATTTTTCAAATGGTTGTTTAGAAACCTTAAATCTATGATGAGACGCCACCTGCCGTCTGGTTTCGGAACAGGAAACACTCTTGAATAGACCCCTGAATATTCTTCTTCTTCTGGCACCCTCTCCAGAGCTTCCATCTGTAGGAACTCCTGAAGAAGAAGCATCATTCTTGGATCCTCCGTGGTATTTAACAGGAACCTTTCTCTTGGCTGAGGAACGAATTCAAGCGAATAGCCGTTCTTGATGAGATTCCGAACCCAATTGTCTGAAGTGACACTCTCTCATTCTGTATAAAAGTTTCTCAACCTTGCGCCAACAGCGAGGGCAGGCCTGACGTCAGAATTTTGAGCTGGAGGCAGGGGCTTCAGAAGGTTTCTTCTTTTCCTTGTTCTGGTAGCGGAAGCAAAATTTCTTCCCCTGCTCTTGTCTATTATGACCCCGAAAGCAAGATCTTCCCCTCTGGGTACGAAACCTAGTAGATCGGTGCCTGAAAGTTTGCGGAAATGCTAAAGCTTTCTCTTTTTTATTTTCCTCCAGGATCTTATCCAACTGGGATCCTATTAATTTTCCCGGTTCAAATGGGAGAGCGCAAAAATTGGATTTAGAGGAAGCATCTCCCGTCCAAGGTTTTAACCATATCGATCTTCTTGTAGAATTCGCTAAAGCCATGTTTTTGGCTGAGATCTTTATAACATCAAGGGGAAAATCACAAAGAAATTCCGCAGCTGTCTTTAAGGTCGATACTTGATCCAGAAGCTCATGCCTGGATACCCCCGTCTGAATGTCTCTGGTTAGTTCGCTGAGCCAGACTCTTAAAGCTCTAGCAACAGGCACTGAGGATATTGCTGCCTTCTGTAGATAAACAAGGTTGCAATGAGCTCTTTTTAGAAAAGTGTCAGCTTTACGATCCATAGGGTCTTTTAATAGGGAGGAATCATCTGACGGAAAAAAGGATCTTTTGGACAGCCGTGCTATCGCCAGATCAACTTTAGAAGGCAATTCCCATTCCTCCGATGCTGCTGGGTCTAACTTGTATAGGGACTTGAAGCGAGGTCCTAAGTCCAGGCGTTTATCGGGTCTTTTCCATTCCCTTTCCATGATGGTCTTTAAAACCGGATGAGCAGGAAGAACTCTGGATTTCTTCTTAGGGAAGTAATACAGGTTACCATTATCCTGAACTAAATCTTCTTCATCATTAGTTTCCAGACAACGCTTTACGCGTCTGATGAGTTTTTCTGCTGAATCCTTTTTCAATAGGAAAAATTCTTCACTGCCTGTATCTGAATCCGAAGATAGGTCAGATTGAGAAAACATAGCTGACGAATGACAGGTCATCTGAATGATGATGATGATGATGGCTTTTTTCCTTTTTGCTACCAGAAGTAGAAGGCAAATTCTGCATATTTTCTCTGAACCAGGAAAACATTTTTTTTGCTTCTTCTGCTGACGAGTCCTGTGGGGTACAATACATACAGATATTGGATACCGCTTCTGGTGATTAAAGGCTGTAGACAAGTGATGCATAGCCTAGATCTTGCGGGCTGCGGAACAGGTATGCGTAACTTCTCTGCACAGAGATCACAGATGTCATCATGTAAATCATCTGGAAGCGGCAATTTACAACCTGCACAAACGCGGTGCTTTATCTTTTTACGGCTCTTCCGGCTCGACATCTAAGAAAAAAAGAAATTTATTAGATGCACATATATAGAGAGCATAAGGGAGGCAGACAGGGCAGCAATACCCTTAGTAATACCTTTAGAGACTCAGAACTCGGCTGCCCCGCACAGCAGAATTGTGCACACAGCTTCTGAGTCTCTAAATAGGAACCAGAGTTTGAATTTACCGCCCAAGACACGCCCCCAACGTGATGACGACACAGGACCTGGACGCCGCACAGGAAGAGGAACGAGGCTTAGGTATAAGGGGTCTCCGTGCGCGCACGCGCCTATTCAACAGAGACCGCAGCACATAGAAGAGGTAATTAACCCTTCCTGAACTTACCCGGAGTATAAAACAACAGACCTGAGCCAGGCATCGCCGGCAGACAGCCTAATACTCACCCGGCTGTAACAGTCTGTATACCGGGAACCAGGTCAGCCAGGCAGACGCACTGGACACAGACCGGCGACCTGCTACAAGTATTACCAGGCAAACGCACTGGTAGGCAACAGCCACAATACACTATAGCAGGTCTGGCTAGGAACACACTAGCCAGACTGACGGAGCCTGAACAACGCAAGGCTCAAGTCCTTTCCAGGTGGGCAGCAAGGTGAGACAATCACCTGCTAGAGTAAGGACTAGAAAAAACACAATTGGTGCAGTGCCTGGGCGTCTTATATAGAGTACCTAGGGTATTGTCAATTCTGTTAATTGTTAATTTATTAATTGTTAGATTTTTTTCTAGGTGGAGGGTCCTATAATAGAGTGACTGGGATGGAAATAGTCCTTTCTGTGCTGCTGCAGGACGAAGAAGAAAATACATTTAAATTTGTGGGTACAACGTGAAAAAATATGGAAAAGTTCAAAGGGTATGAATATTTTTTCAAGGCACTATATACTATTCAGATCCACCCCACACTGCATGATAAATGTTAATTTCACAGGTCGAGGTGCAACCTATTTTCTCAGATGAGAGAGGCTTGACCCTGGAAGATAAAATCCTTCTTCTCCTGCTGCTGTGACATCTCTTCCCTCCCCCGTCATCCGCACAACAGACAAGGCTGTAATTTTTTCCTCAGAATGTGCTCATTTCTGGAGATTCTGCATTTCAACAGCAGAAAGGTCAAAGAAGATTCAGCCCCCAAGGTCATTTCTCTACACATGGGGAATGGCAAGAGAGTGACAAAAATTGCCAGACCTGGACAGGAACTGTGACCAGGGTCATACAGGACACTTCCTTATTGGAGATAATCTGCTTTATAACTGGTGGTCATGTGAGGTTAAAATAAATGCAGGAGACTTCAGATGGAGCAGAGGTGATATACATGTGCAGTATGGAGACCTCAGGGCCAGATACTTGTACTGGCCAGAGCCACGTGCAGAACCACAAGAAAAAAGAACAAACTCCACTGGGATGTGGTCCTAGCTTCCGGAGTCCTAGTGCTGACTGTTGAGGGTAGTGCGAGATATCTGTGGAACCACATTAATGAGGGCCTAGTATACTGTAGAGCCACAGGTGTTGGAAACCATTGTGGAGGGGCCAGATTCAGGCTTTGTGGTCCAAAAAGCTCAGATCATGGAGGCAGTGGTCAAGGTCATAGGTCAACAGATAAGGCCTGTGGAGGGTATGTTCACAGCGCCTAAATTTCAAGTGGATTTTGGGGCGTATTTTATTGGATCTGTGGCATGACAAACTTGTTGGCATAAAATCAAGGGTCAGCCTCAAAATGTCCAATATTCCACTAGAACATCATAAAGTACAAAGCACGCAATAGGCAGAAATCCTAGGGAAATCAGTGTCAGTCTTTACTGCTGTTCTGACATTCTATTCATGAACCAGGAGGCTCACAATGAGCAGAGCTATGTGTGCCTCTCAGGGCAGAGCACGGAAGTATAAAAAGGGATAAATAGATGAATGTAGTAATGATGCAGCATGTGTGGGTCCTATTCTATTAGTGGAGTATAGTAGCTTTTGATGGAGCTCAAGTCTCCTCAGACATTCTTGTCTCTAAGATGTACTACCACATTCTAGTACTGTATTCATGCACCAGGAGAGTACAGGTGTAAGTCACTCCTAGGCAGTGGTATACATAAAGAAATAACAGTCCTACAGCAAGGATCAAACCAGGCCCCCCACACAGGACAAAAAGGTTTATGCCTAAACCCTTTTCAATGACTATTTGGCCATTTTTCCACTGCCTCATTAGCTAAAAGTTGTTCCTTTAGAGCAGGCATGCTCAACTTGCGGCCCTCCAGCTGTTGTAAAACTACAACTCCCACTATGCCCTGCTGTAGGCTGATAGCTGTAGGCTGTTCGGGCATGCTGGGAGTTGTAGTTTTGCAACAGCTGGAGGGCCGCAGGTTGAGCATGCCTGCTTTCGAAGGTAGAGCGTGAGCAAGTTTTCAGCTCCAGTAGAGTAGGACATAATCACAACTAAGACTGGGCCCCCTCTTGCCCTGGGCCCTATAGCAGTCGCATGGTCTGCTGGTAGCTATGCCCCTGCACCCAGGTAAAAGATTATGAGGGACATGCCGTGAATGCAGTACTGCAGTTACAGGTCTCTTTCGGTCACAATCTTCTATAGACTGGTGCAGTTGGTGATGTGTGTGTACACTATAGCAGTGTCCTGTGTGACAGATGGGCTGTATTATGAATACACTGAATGATAAGAAGCATCTAAAGAAATTACCATCTCAGAGAAAGGGTCCAGCATCATGTGAACCCCCCCATTGTACGCAGATAATTCTGTTAGGAAACTTGTGTTTGGTTTCATTGACATATTTTCCCCAGATTCTTTGGGCTTTTTTCAGAGTCATTGTGTGGGACAAAGGAGGCATCGCCTTTCTAATAATAATCAGCACAACATCTGCCACCACGTCCTCGTCTCATCCCCTGACCACCTCACAAGGCTCTGCCATTCAGGAGCATACATTGGAGGGGGAATAAATGCTGCCTGCTCTGAATGGATGTTGCTGCCTTGCCATAGCCTGAAGCAGTCACTTCTTTGGCGCTGACAGAATCTGGAATCACAATTTTATCAACTCCGCAATGTCAGCTCCTAATACAGTAGCAGGAGCTTATGGGGTGATCTTCAGCATACATCTGTATGATAATGGAGAAAAGATTCTCAGTATCCTCATCAAAAGGTTAATTTCTCATATCAAAGGTGACTTCCATTTAGCTAAATCTGCAAGTAATAAAACAATGAATTACTTCATCATTCCTAGAGGTAATGATCCTTGGAAAACCAGCTACAATAATATTCTGGAAGGAGCTTACATGCAGAACTATATTTGTCAGTGATGTCAGTAACAGGGGGAGGGGCTGTGACAACTTCTGTCATGATATATTTCCTATGGTGGCAGAAAAGGCCAAGAAAAATCAACAGGTTCCAAATATCAACGGAGAAATTCCAATGATATCATGTCTCCTTCTATCTCCTGTCAATCGCCACTTTGCTATGGAGACCTGGTGTACATCTAAATCACCATATACAGTACATCAATATTTATATCTTTCCCTGCCTGAATATTTCCTTTTATTTATTTATGTGTGTGGACATTGATGTTTACGGTCACCAGGCAACACGTAGGAGACATGTCAATTTCTCAGCAGTACAGCCTGAGGCTGTGGGCCTTAAAGTGTAACTGCCGTTTCATTTTTTATTCCCTAATGGTATAGTACACCCTGCTGTATAAGTGCTTTTGTACTTTAAAATTGGATCATTTTCAGTTTTACCTGCTAATAACTCCCACAAATGCATGCTACTTTCCTATTCAGCAGCTCTCATCTCACAGCGTTACCATATGCAGTCCGTCTTCTCAGTATTAGACCTCATGCACACAGCCGATGTTTTGGTCCGCATCCGAGCCGCCATTTTGGCGGCTTGGATGCGCACCCATTAACTTCAATGGAGCCACAAAAGATGCGGACAGCACTCTGCGTGCTGTCCGCATCCGTTGCTCCGTTCCGTGGCCCCGCCCCAAAAAGTATAACATGTCCTATGCTTGTCCGCGCTTTGCGGACCACAAAACACACCGCGGTCATGTACATAAGGCCTTATAACAAAAGACTGACGAGCTCTGGGAGGAGGAGCTCAGCCCTGACAGCCTGGAGCTAGGGTGAGGCACGATCGTGAAAACTCAGATCCGACAGTATATTCTAACACAGAGGCGTTCCCATGGTGATGGGGACGCTTCAAGTTAGAATATACTAAGAATTGTGTACATAACGGCCCCCTGCTGCCTGGCAGCAGCCGATCTCTTACAGGGGGCTGTGATCCGCACAATTAACCCCTCTCCTTCCCCAGTATTAATAGCATTGGTGGCCAGTGCGGCCCCTCCTCCCTCCCCAGTATTAAAAGCATTGGTGGCCAGTGCGGCCAGTGCGGCCCCCCCTCCCTCCCCAGTATTAAAAGCTTTGGTGGCCAGTGCGGCCCCCCCTCCCTCCCTCCCCAGTATTAAAAGCATTGGTGGCAGTGGACACAGGCTAACAACCCCCCCATCATTGGTGGCAGTGGTGGCACCAGAGCGGCATTTCGGATCGGAGTCCCAGTTTAATCGCTAGGGCTCCGATCGGTTACCATGGCAGCCAGGACGCTACTGCAGTTGCAGCCAGGACGCTACTGGGACTCCGATCGGAAATGCCGCTCCGCTGCCACCAATGCCGCACTGGCCACCAATGCTTTTAATACTGGGGAAGGAGGATGGTCTGGCCCCTGCTGCCTGGCAGCACCTGATCAGGGGGCTGAGATCCGCACAATTAACCCCTCAGGTGCGGCACTTAGTTCTTAGTATATTTGTAGTGTCCCACTAGGTAAATGTGGGCACTACACAAGGGTCAATTGGGCCACGTTGTTCCCCACTTTCTGTGGAACAGGGTCACTGTATTTTATATAATGTTTTTATGTGTATTTTTCCTGTTATCTGTATATCAGGCCTGTTGGGGGTAGTTTCTCCTCCTAGACAGTAGAGGGAGCTAGGGAACCCCTAGTATATATAGTCAGGTCCTGTTCAGGGAAAGTAGTGTATAGTCAGAAGTCAGTGTGGACTTTAGCCAGAGGAGAGCTGAGGAGAGCTGAGGAGCAGCTTCTGACATGCAGCTAGATCGCCCAGGCTCCTAGCTTGCCACCAGGAGAAGGGTTTGCCTCCTGAGAAACCAAATTCCCCTCAAGGTGCAGTGCATAGCCAAGTTTATTCCGGCCAAACAGAGAGCTGAAGGGCAGAAGGATATTCTACAGCAAGGAGACATATACCAGAAGAAGGTTTTCCCTACCCAGGGATAAAGCCAGCAACAGGGCATACAGGCTTTGGAGTAGGCCAGACAGGATCTGAGGAAAGGTGCAGCCTGATCTGTAAGTGTTTTTGCCCTCTGAGTATCTTGAAAAGACTTTGCCTGCCATTATTGTAAAGCCTGCCTGTATTCAACCTTTTTACATGTGGAACTAACCAAAGACTGTAAATAGTTGAACTGTTTCAGTAAAAGGAAGTTCTGGTTCACTTCAACTTGTGTTCCTCAATTATTCCTACAATAAATTGGTGTGCCACCGTTACTGGCACTAGCATCACAAACTTTAAGGGATCTTGCCATAGGGCACACTAAACCTGCAACACCCAGGGCACCTCACCCACCACCCGGCCTGGTCCCTATACATAGAGAGTGCCCCAGAAGATCCATGTACCAGCCTCTCCATCACTGCTGTACGCCTGCCCAGGGTATATGAAAGAACTGTGAGTACCAAAAACACCCTTGGTTAGTAACTATCCCTGTGACCTCACATTCACTCACCCTGCAGGGCTGCGTACTATGGGAACGCCTCTGTGTTAGAATATATGTCAGATCTGAGTTTTCATGATCTAACTCAAATCCGATGGTATATTCTAACATAGAGGCGTTCCCATGGTGATGGGGACGCTTCAAGTTAAAATATACCATCGGATTGGAGAAAACTCAGATCTGATGGTATATTAATAGGGACTCCTGACTTTACATTGAAAGTCGGTGGGGGACAGATCCATTTACAATTGCACCAATATTGTGCCAATGTAAGCGGATCCATCCCCATTGACTTACATTGTAAGTCAGGACGGATCCGTCCGGCTCCGCACCGCCAGGCGGACACCAAAACACTGCAAGCAGCGTTTTGGTGTCCGCCTCCAGAGCGGAATTGAGGCGGAACGGAGCCAAACTGATGCATTCTGAATGGATCCACATCCATTCAGAATGCATTGGGGCTAAACTGATCCATTTGGGGCCGCTTGTGAGAGCCTTGAAACGGATCTCACAGGCGGACCCTGAAACGTCAGTGTGAAAGTAGCCTTAGATGGTGATATCTTCTCAATGGTAGCAGCTACAAATATGCAAATGTTCTTGTTTGAAGCTGACAGTCCAGGCTTTCATACAAGACCAGAACCAGAATGACAGCTGCTGGCTATTAAGAGGCTAAAAGAAATGCTTACTGATTTAATGTAAGTGCAGGGCTTGTCTCTGGTTAGCTGTATGTGAGGATACACACTGCTCTGGGTACTGTGGGAAGTTATCTGGGTTCTGATTGGTCCTGCTAGTTCATGTGAGGAGAGCAAGGGCTTATGGAAAGAGAGGGAAATACAGGATGGTCTCAAGGAAGGCAAAGATCATCACAGGAAGACAGGGCCGGTGCAACCATATAGGCAAACTAGGCATTCGCCTAGGGCGCCGGCCTGCTGGGGGTGCCCTGGTGTGCTCCCCCTGCCTGGGGCTGCAGCCCTGGGCGAGCGGCTCTTGAGCCGCCCCAGCGCCGTTACAGGGGGGCCAGGAGGTGGAGGTCCTTCTTAAATATGGCAGAGCAGGCATCTGCTTACCCTGATGGCAGGTACCTGCTCTGCCAGTAAATTACCGGAGGAGAGGTGGCGGGTGGCAAGGGAGGCTGTTCTAGCAGCTCCCCACTCCTCCCTCATGCGCCCTCTGTGATGCTGGAATATGACGTCATTCCGGCCCCAGCATACTAAACGGCGCGCTGGAGGACTGAGAAGCTGCACCACACTGGACCCCAGGGAGGTGAGTGTTTAAGTGTTTGACTTAGTGAGTGTCTGCCTGTGTATTTATGTCAGTCAGTGAGTGTATGTATGTCTGTCATTGAGTGTCTGTGTGTGTATGTCAGTGAGTGAGTGTATGTCAGTGAGTGTGGATGTCTGTCGGTCAGTAAGTGTCTGTGTGTTTGTCAGTGAGTATGTGTATGTTTGTCAGTGAGTATATGTGTGTGTTTGTCTGCCAGTGAGTGAGTGTCTGTCAATGAGTTTCTGTGTGTGTGTTTCAGTGGGTAGGTGTATGTCTGTCAGTGCGTGTCTGTCTGTCAGTAAGTGTATGTGTGTCTGTCAGTGAGTGTATGTCTGTCTGTCAGTGAGTTTCTGTGTACGTCATTCAGTGAGTGTGTGAGTGCGAGTCTGTCTGTCAGTGTGTGTGTCTGTCAGTGAGTGAGTGACATGAGGGGGCGGCAATATGGATCTTTGCCTAGGGCGGCAAAAATCCTTGCACCGGCCCTGCAGGAAGAGCAGCAGAGGCCATCTTAGGAAGTTGCTGAAATAGAGGCACAGAGAAATATGGTTGCTAAGGGCTGAATGCAGACATCAGAAAGGTAAAATTAGCTGAAAAATGCAGCTTCATGAATATCTTCCGTTCAGCATCACATATGTTAGGAATTTCATTTTTGGTAGTGAAACGGCAGTTACACTTTAAGAAGGAAGCGATTAACCAGGAATGGTCATAGAACCTACAGGAAAATTTACTGGTGGGCCCATAGAGCCGCCCAAGCCCTCCAAGCCCAGGTAGATAAAGATTTGATGCTCTCAGCATTAGGCGCATCAGGCACTTATGTACCTGGCCAGCAGCTGCAGGCGCCCTCCTGAATTCAACGGTACTGGTGTCCTCACGATGATGATACATACTGTGGAGCTGGCAGCAGTATTTTGTGCTGCACTGTGGTATTTGGTTCTGCTGGGGAAGTATATTGTACTGCACTGCAGTATCTGGTTCTGCTAGAGCAGTATTTTGTGCTACACTGTGGTATTTGGTTCTGCTGGGGTGGTATTTTGGTCTGCACTACAGTATTGCTGGCCCCACCTACTTCTATAGTCCCACCGTCTCTCAATTTGGACCCACCTAACACATGGGGCTATAGGGCGGAACCGATTACGCAAATTAATTTGTCTAATTTATTATTTTTTTTTACATTGAGGATTCGTTTATGTCATGTGACCAAGGACCGGGAGTGAAGCGATTGCTATTACTGACCGCTCCGTGGTCACCCGCCAGCCCACACCACGCTGCACTGTAATGTATCCTGACACATCGTCGGGTCATAGTGTATGTAAGCGCGCACTATGACCCGACACTGTGTGACGTCAGGACGACTGTGCAGCGCACGGAGAAGAAGATCGAGGACCTGTGGAGCGGCGCCCCTACAGGAAAGGTAAGTACTGGCACTGGGGACATGGCTAGGAAGGGGAGATGGCGGCACTGGAGGCAAACTGGTGGCACTGGGGGGGGCAAACTGGTGGCACTGGGGAGAAAGCTGGTGGCACTGGGGCAGATAGTGGCACTGGGGAGGAAGGTGATGGCACTGGGGGGGAGCCTGATGGCACTGGGTGGCAGCTGATGGCACTGAAGGGACAGCTGATGGCACTGAGGAAGCTGATGGCATTAGGGGCAGCTGTTGGCACTGGGGGCAGTTGATGGCACTAGGGGAAGCTGTTGGCACTGGAGGGCAGCTGATGGCACTGGGGGGCATCTGGGGGCAAAGCTTATGGCACTGGGGGAAGCTGATTGCACTGGGGTGGCAGCTGATGGCACTGGGGGGGAAGCTGATGGCACTTGGGAGCAGTTGGTGGCACTGGGGGTCATCTGATGGCAGAGGGGCAGCTGATGGCACTGGGAAGCAGCTGGTGGCACTGGGGGGAAGCTGATGGCACTAGGGGGGAAGATGATGGCACTGGGTGGCAGCTGATGGCACTGGGGTGGCAATTGATGGCACTGGGGAAAGCTGATGGCACTGGGGGGAAGCTGATGGCACTGGGGGGACAGTTGATGGCACTGGGGAGGAAGCGGATGGCACTGAGCGGGCAGCTGATGGCACTAGGAGGGAACCTGATGACATGGGGGGCAGCTGATGGCACGGGGGGGGGGGGGGGCTGATGAGTTTTTATAAATAAAAACATTATTTTAGTTTTTTGTTATTAGAGTACTCAATTGTTGGATTAATCATTAGTAATACTCAATTACAAAAATAGTCGATAGCTGCAGCCCTATGGGGCTACTTTTAGTGGGGGGTTTTCCAGGGCCACTTTAAAGGGAACCTGTCACCTCTACTATGCTACCCTCACTGAGCGTTTCTAAATGTTTATTGTGTTACCCTAAACATATAAATACACTTTTAATTTCATTTGCAGACAAATTCAATAAGTATTATGTATTTTTATACTTCCCGCCTTTTATGCAAATTAATATAAGGGTCATATCTTACTTGTGTGACCAGAGAAGAGTCATATTTTCAAGCTCTGACTCATCTCAGGTTAATTTGCATATGTATCAAATAGTTTTTTTTTTTTACAAAATAAAAGCACACAGAGCTATTGGGTATTGCGGATGTGCTAGTGGCCATCCAGCAACCCATGTCCTCAGCTCTATGCCCAAAATCCAGGTGACAGGTTCCCTTTAAGTTCCCAGTCCACCCGTGGGGCTAACACACTGATAATAACATAATAATAACAATGGCTAGTCAAATTGCAAATGATTGGTGCAGACACAGTGGGTGCTGCAATAAAAAAATTCAATGTATGTTAAACAATGTAAGGTCAAATCCGGAGCAGTGCTCCTGCTACTTGCAACAATGCAATAGTTTTCTCTCACGAGACAGAGTACTAATAATAATTATGCTTGATTCACATGGATGTATTTTCTGTCTGTGTGCTTTTCAAGCGTGCAATGTACAATGGCTCAATTTACACCTCTGTCTTTTCCACTGGTCTGTGCCAACAAACTTGCAGCATGCAATATTGATGTTTGTTTTCCCATCCAAGATTTATTCATTCAAGTGTATGTGTGCAGAGAAAGCCGACGTACATGGAAACCATATAGACATCCACACGGAATCACATGCGTTTATGTTTTGCAGATGTAAACTGGAAAATTAGGCTTAATTAGGCCTAACACAGTCAAAACTCACAGTTTAGCAGTAGTAGGAGTTCCAATGTGCAAGACCGTCCCAATCCATAAGGCAAGTTGAGCATGTTGCCTCAGGCGGCACTCTATCAAGACTCCAGGGGGTTGGGGGCCCTGCCAACTTAGCCTCCAACCCTGTACTCCTGCAGATCATTGCATACATTTGTGTCTTTTGGGAATAATCCCTAGACATAGATCTATCAAATTTGCCAACTCTCCCCAAAACATCTGGGAAGCTCCCAGGAAAAAGGGAGACCTCTTGGACTCCTGAAGGAGTCAGCAAATCTCCCAGGACCAGAAAAGGAGGACTGCTGTCTCCCGTAAAGCAGTCCTCCATGTATTTTAACTATATGTTGTGCCCGTGTATTTCGATTCAGCCACGGCACCCAAACATGTATTCAAGGGTAGTGTTGGGCGTGAATATTCGAATAGCAAATACTAATTGTGAATATCGGCACTTTTCTAGAATTCGTGAATATTTAGAATATAGTGATATATATTGCTTGTGGGCCAATGAGAAGGCGCAATGTCGTAGCTTAGCAACATCCCTAGCAACCAATTGGAAAGTTGCCTACCTCTTACTATGTAAGAACGGTAAGGAAATTTGGACCCTTTGCTTATGGTATCCCTGATCAGATACAACAAAACACGGGTCTATACAAATTCACTCTAATTTTATTGCCCTTCAGGTCAGCCTTTTAAAAGGACAGAGAGTATAATTTACATAGTAACATCATTAACCAATCATGTGTGAACACATATAGGCTAGTATGCATTAAACTGGAATAACCTTATAAGGTGTGGTTTTCACTAGGAACTTAGGAATTTCAGGAAATGGTCAAAGGAAAGAGAATGATTCCTAAGTCCCAGTGGGGGGACTTGAAACAGTGCATGAAAAAGATGCTATCACAATACACATTGTTGAAACAGACAAAATGGAGTCACATATATCCCTTCAATCCCCTCTTAGAACCTTATATATTTTATACTATATGGTTCTTTCTTCTTTCTTTCTTCTGTCTATATATCTTCAGATGTTTCATGTATCCACTGGGTGTGTTATCCTTATTATTGGGACCTCTGTTATTAGGTATGAAGGTGCAGCATGATGTGGGATCCGCGAGCACCTTGCATACCCCACCTTTTTCTGCTAATATCATATCTAAAACCATTCTGTTCTGGAATGTCATTATGGAGTCAGCTTGAAGCTGCTCTGCAATCCCTTGTGTAATTTGCAAACCTTTGTTGGTTGTAGTAGATGCAATTAATCCAGTCTACATTATTGTTTACGGTGATTATAGGAATGATAGATTCAAAACCTGCAGCTACTTGATCTCTGGCCTTGAACTCATCAGGGACCCCTCTTGGGACCCCTAGTGCATCTATGTACACATGTGGATCAAAACTAACTTTAGGTATTGATCTCTTTAACCTATTTGTAGCAAAGTTTATGTGTTCCTCCACTTCAGTGAATATGTGAATGTTCATAATAACTTTAGCTAGGGCACATTCTCCTTTCCATTTTCCCTCCAACCTGGACCTTATCTTACCATCGCCACAGATCCAGTAGATGTCTCCTATTGAAAATACCTGGTTTTAAACGAGTGACATATTTACAAAACTATAATTAGCACAATACCCCTCTGTAAAAAAAATTCGATTCACACCTTCATTTCCTCCCTTATAACAGGTGCAGTTGCCTTATGGGAGTATTCCCCCCTACTCAGACCATAGATCCTACATGGCATAAAATCACACAGACAAAAGGTATACATGGCAACATGGGTGTTTGATGAGTTATACCAGAATGTAGTAACGTCACTCTTAATTATGTCCACCTCTGCTTGGCTATCTGTCAAAAAAGTCAATGAGATCATTGTCAGCGTGTTCAGAGGTGTCATCCTTGTCAATCAACTGTCAAAACTCAGGGAGAACTTCGCCCAGTTGGAGGTCGGGGCTGTCCGCCCCTGTTTGTACCCCTTCTGTGTCCTCTTCGAGGTCAAGGCTTTCTGCCTCCATTAGTACCTCTCTTTTCTTTACCAGCTTAATCCTTGTGGCGTGGATCCACCTGGGTGACTATTCAGCGAGGACTGCTGTTCTGGTGATCGCGACTAGGTCCGTAGGTGAAGCTTCCTGGTTACTTTCTCTTCTTTAAGATCTTGACCATCACCTGGTGGCCTACCCGGAATGGATGGCTTGGTTCCTGTGAAAGAGAAGGAGACTTACAAGCAACTTTTTCTTCAGTGTTACTGAGGACCTTGATCAGATTAGCAAAATACTCATCTCTGATCAGGTCCAAGTCCCCTTCCTGCACTACCAGGGGGCATTTTTCCCACGGTGTGGGGAAAGGCCTACCCATTAGTATTTCAATGCTGTTATGTCCTACTCTGTGGAAATGTGCTATTAAGATGGAAGCACTGTGTTGGGGGATGCATGGCTACCCCTCTTTGCAGACTAATCCTGTCTTAGGATTTTTCTGCAATACTGGATAACACCAGTCTTGCTGTTCCTGTTCAGTGGCATACCTTTGAATATCAGTAAGCATTTGCGACATATCAGAGGTTGGAGGTGCCAGACATGGCATCTCCCAATGGTTACACGGACCTGTGGGGTTGCATTTGGCCACTCGTTTCGCCACCTTATCTGCCAGCGCATTGCCCTGTGAGACATGATCCTTACCATCTGCTGCCATGAATCCTCTCCTCTGCCAAATCATACCATGGTCCCACACTACCCCATGTGCATACCTACTCTCAGTATAGATGGTGACAGGTCTGTCAGTATGTATAATACATGCTCTAGTGAGTGTAATGAGCTTAGCTGCCTACTGTGTTGAGTGTGGATGCCCTTGAGTAGGCCTACAACATCATGAGTGGTGTGCAAAATGGTTGTAATGTCACATTGTGAAAGAAGTTGCCAATTCTACCATCATAGCACAGGCTGCAAGAGAATGCCGAAATGCCAGCATCCCTTGAACAGGGGTGGGCATTACCTTTGAGGATAATACACAAGGACGCAACTTGCCTCCGTGTTCTTGTGTCAGTACACCCGCCATGGTTTTACGATTTTGGCACGCAAACATGTGGAAGGGCATATTATAGTCAGGGAGGCCCAGCCCTGGACTCGACATGAGTGAACATTTCAGTTAATCAAATACATTGTACATTTCAGAAGACCATTTAATCAGATCTGGATTTTCTTCCAGAGTGGCTTGCCTCAAAACATTGTCGTAATAGGAGCAATCAGGAATCCATTGTCTACAGTAGTTTATCATACCAAGGAAAGATAAAATTTCTATATTGGTGTGCGGGGTGACCAGGCCTGCAATAGACTCTTTCTGTGCTGATTCTCCTTTCACCTTTTGTGAGTACAAAGCCCAAGTATTCAACCTGCATTTTACACCATTGCATTTTCTTGAGTGCCACTTTGTGACCACATCCTGACAACCATTGTAACAGTGATAAACCATCCTTAATGCTGGCCTCCGCTGGCATGCTACACAGTAACAAAACATTGACATATTGCAACAGCACAGAACCTTGGGGGGGGGGGGTACCATGGTTTTAACATGGCTTGGAGGACTATGCTGTACACTATAGGTGAATCAGCATATCCCTGGGGCATTCTGAACCAGGTCAGTTGACGTCCCTCAAAGTAAAAAGCAAAAAGTAGTCTGGTTACCTTATCAACTGGGATAGAGAAGAAGGCATTCTTCAGATCTATCACACTGAAATAGACAGCATCTGCTGGAATGGCAGATAACAATTGAGTGACATCAGGTACAACAGGGGCTATAGGCACAATGACGTTGTTGATGGCCCTTAAATCCTGTACAAAGCGCGTAGTACCATCTGCCTTTGTCACTGGATTCACGGGGCGTGCTGTAGGGTGAAATCACCTCCTCCAGGATTCCCTTTTGTAAGAATTCTTCTATCATTGGCCTAAGTCCATCTAGTTTCTCTTCTGACAGCAGGTATTGTTTCTGGAACACTGAGATGACACCTAATTTTACAGTAGCTTTGTAAGGTGTGCAATCTATGAGCCCCGTTTCAATCTTCATTTGAAGACCATAATGCAGGATTAATGTTGTTAAGCTCTGGGTGGTCTTTTGTACAAATCTTTACTTAAGACACTTGAGGTTGCACCGCTATCTACCATGAATCCTACTCTCCTTCCTCCCACTCTCAGTCATCTGAGTCCACCCCTTTTAGTCGGACGCTGTGGTCCTCCTTCTGTCTGTCAGTAGTGTCCCAGCTACCCATGAGAACAGATCTCTGATGTTAAGCACAACACTTAACATGTAACACGTAACTTCAAACATTGAAACAAACAGATCTGACAATACAGACATGAACACACCAAGGGCCCATAAAAATTTTTCATTGACTTCAATAAAAAAAATGTACAGCTCGATCAATGCTATTGGCACCAATAAAAACCCAAAACTTCCAAGAAAAATAAAATAAAATTCTCAATGCGCATATTATATGAAATCAAATATCGTACTCCATACACATTTTCATGTTCTCATTTTCACAAACAGCTCATAACCACGCCCTTATACATAAAATGTGAATTGCATACACAGCTCTACTAAAAACATCCATCAGTCTTCACACATTTTCGACTCAACTATAACTCAAAGCCACACCCATTCACATTCCACTGAATCATATATGTCTTCCAACCCAGCCACACAGTTTTCTTTGTTTCATTCCAAAACTTGCAACATGGACAAACACAGCTTTCCTGGAAACAGATAGCCACACTACACCCAGAATTGCTGATGGTCTATGTCGCTGTTGTGCTGTGTTTTCCAATGTCTTCTGGTCTTCACTCTGTGATTAGTCAACTCTTATAAGAAGACAATATACATGTTATAATCATACAGTAATTTTGTTAAACCCAAATCATCTTATATGCCAGGTGGTCTTAGTACATATGTAATAATTTTTGTTAAAAGCTGGATCATTACACATATAACATCACTTACTCTGCATGATTCCCTCCCCCCTTTTCCTTTGCCTGCTCTTCTCTTATCTTGGGAATGTTTCTCTGTTAAGGCAGGGGAAGTGAATCACAGGATGTTGAACCGTCTTAAATATTCCTCAAACTTTTACAGATACTGCACCAGACAATACTGTGTTTTTTCACACTAGGTACAATACTTATCCATTAAATCACCAGGCTATGAGTCTTCCCTATTTCCCTATTTAAACACACACATATCATTAGGGTAACAAAACTTAACCAGTTCATTTCTGAACATTTAACACAAGCGCCTTTCTGATTGCAGACACTGGGGCGCTTTCTTTCTTGCTAGTGCCATCAATTAACTTTCTGACACTGCTCTGTTTTCTCACTCATTAGAACCCACCCTCAACATCACAGGAGTTCTGACGTTCACAGTCTGTAAGCTCTAACTTCACAGATTCTTACAGATTTTCATCCCTGTTGCCAGTCAGACGACCTGCTGTCCGGGACCACACTTTCTCTGTAACATTCTTTTTTACATTTTAACTTCAATTCTCCATTAATATCACATCCTGCCAAATTGTCTACCCATGGGTTAACTAGGAAGTAATTTGTGGGACTACACTGTGCAACATAAACTTTACATGTTTCTCCCGTCTCAGGTTTGGGGTAATCTGTTTTTGACCCTTGTCCTCCCATGTTGATATTCTTGGTTCAAAGAATAAGCAAGACAATCACTGTCAGGACTGGCTGTACTGAACCGTGAAGGTTCCGACAAAACCTGTCAACTGATCAGCGGATTCGTATCTTAATGTCTCTCTATACTCTTTGGACCCCTATCGACTATTACTGTTTTGGAATGCCACTTGCGTTCACGTTCTCCGGGTCAACAGATAGCTCCTAGCCGAAGAAGTGGAGCATATAATGATCCTCCACAGCACAATACAATTTTACACATTAACAGTGGTTAAACCAAAAATACATTAATTTGACAATAACAGTGGGATGTGACCGTACACTTACCACCCGGTCAATATCTCACACAGACAGATAATCTTATCACTTCTAAGACACTTATACTATATATATATATATATATATATATATATATATATATATATATATATATATATATATATATATATACAGTACAGACCAAAAGTTTGGACACACCTTCTCATTCAAAGAGTTTTCTTTATTTTCATGACTATGAAAATTGTAGATTCACACTGAAGGCATCAAAACTATGAATTAACACATGTGGAATTATATACATAACAAAAAAGTGCGAAACAACTGAAAATATGTCATATTCTAGGTTCTTCAAAGTAGCTACCTTTTGCTTTGATTACTGCTTTGCACACTCTTGGCATTCTCTTGATGAGCTTCAAGAGGTAGTCACCTGAAATGGTTTTCACTTCACAGGTGTGCCCTGTTAGGTTTAATAAGTGGGATTTCTTGCCTTATAAATGAGGTTGGGACCATCAGTTGCGTTGTGGAGAAGTCAGGTGGATACACAGCTGATAGTCCTACTGAATAGACTATTAGAATTTGTATTATGGCAAGAAAAAAGCAGCTAAGTAAAGAAAAACAAGTGGCCATCATTACTTTAAGAAATTAAGGTCAGTCAGTCCGAAAAATTGGGAAAACTTTGAAAGTGTCCCCAATTGCAGTCACAAAAACCATCAAGCGCTACAAAGAAACTGGCTCACATGCGGACCGCCCCAGGAAAGGAAGACCAAGAGTCACCTCTGCTGCAGAGGATAAGTTCATCCGAGTCACCAGCCTCAGAAATGGCAGGTTAACAGTAGCTCAGATTAGAGACCAGTTCAATGCCACACAGAGTTCTAGCAGCAGACACATCTCTAGAACAACTATTAAGAGGAGACTGTGTGAATCAGGCCTTCATGGTAGAATATCTGCTAGGAAACCACTGCTAAGGACAGGCAACAAGCAGAAGAGACTTGTTTGGGCTAAAGAACACAAGGAATGGACATTAGACCAGTGGAAATCTGTGCTTTGGTTTGATAAGTCCAAATTTGAGATCTTTGGTTCCAACCACCGTGTCTTTGTGAGACGCAGAAAAGGTGAATGGATGGACTCTACATGCCTGGTTCCCACCATGAAGCATGGATGAGGAGGTGTGATGGGGTGGGGGTGCTTTGCTGGTGACACTGTTGGGGATTTATTCAAAATTTAAGGCATACTGAACCAGCATGGCTACCACAGCATCTTGCAGCGGCATGCTATTCCATCCGGTTTGCGTTTAGTTGGACCATTATTTATTTTTCAACAGGACAATGACCCCAAACACACCTCCAGGCTGTGTAAGGGCTATTTGACCATGAAGGAGAGTGATGGGGTGCTGCGCTAGATGACCTGGCCTCCACAGTCACCGGACCTGAACCCAATCAAAATGTTTTGGGGTGAGCTGGACCGCAGAGTGAAGGCAAAAGGCCAACAAGTGCTAAACATCTCTGGGAACTCCTTCAAGACTGTTGGAAGACCATTTCAGGTGACTACCTCTTGAAGCACATCAAGAGAATGTGCAAAGCAGTAATCAAAGCAAAAGGTGGCTACTTTGAAGAACCTAGAATATGACAAATTTTCAGTTGTTTCACACATTTTTTTTATGTATATAATTCCACATATGTTAATTCATAGTTTTGATGCCTTCAGTGTGAATCTACAATTTTCATAGTCATGAAAATAAAGAAAACTCTTTGAATGAGAAGGTGTGTCCAAACTTTTGGTCTGTACTGTATGTATGTATATATATATATATATATATATATATATATATTAAAG
The DNA here is from genome assembly GCF_014858855.1 of Bufo gargarizans. NCBI lineage: Eukaryota > Metazoa > Chordata > Amphibia > Anura > Bufonidae > Bufo > Bufo gargarizans. The sequence goes on along the minus strand of NC_058085.1, from coordinate 257,500,970 downwards.
AGTTAATCCAAGCTTGTAACCTTCTGTTCCCTGAACAGTATTTTTTTTAGTGCACTTTATCTATCTGCGGTGATGTGGACTCCTGGAGTCCCTTATAATCACCTTAGGCTCCCTAAGCCTTGTCTGTGTCCCTGACACAGCGACCTAACGAAGTCTTAAGTAGATGGTTCAACTTACTTGGGTCGAGGAGTGGCCAGTGCCCTCGGATCAGACGGAGGACAAAATCGATGTCTTTCTCACCGGACCTGAGGATTACCCTCTTGATCCCGGACGAGCCCCCAAAGCTGTAAGGAAATTTGGACACTTTGCTTATGGTATCCCTGATACCAGACTTTCGGTGGTCAGCTTGGATTAAGTCTTTTCTGATGCCAGGAGAATGAACTTATCAGATACAACAAAACATGGGTCTGTACAAATTCACTCTAATTGTATTGCCCTTCAGTTCAGCCTTTTAAAAGGGCAGAGAGTATAATTTACATAGTAACATCATTAACCAATCATGTGTGGACACATATAGGCTAGTATGCATTAAACTGGAATTACCTTATAAGGTGTGACAGTTTTCACTAGGAACTTAGGAATTTCAGGAAATGGTCAAAGGAAAGAGAAAGATTCCTAAGTCCCAGTGGGGGGACTTGAAACAGTGCATGAAAAAGATGCTATCACAATACACATTGTTAAAACAGACAAAATGGAGTCACATTTGCACACAGTGCAGCGTGGGCCCGAGAACACAGGGGAGCGCGACACCGGATCCGGAGATGAAGAGGAGCCGCAGCGCAGGAGAGGTGAGGATTTTTTTTTTATTCATCTAAGGTCTGATAGGGGTTAAATAAAGTCTGGTCTGAGGTCTGATAGGGGTTAAATAAAGTCTGATCTGAGGTCTGATAGGGGTTAATTAAAGTCTGATCTGAGGTCTGATAGGGGTTAATTAAAGTCTGATCTGAGGTCTGATAGGGGTTAATAAAGTCAGTGAGAAGGGGGATGGTGTGGAAATTGGCATTTGACACTAGTATATTATAAATTTAAATTAGAAATTGACTACCAACTAAGGGCTTTATTAATTTATAATTTACCGTACGTTTATAATATACTAGTGCCAAATGCAAATTTCCACCACCTCAGTGACTACCAACTAATATAATATATATTATAATATATAAAATATCGGTATAAATTATCGGCTATCAGCCTGAAAGTTCACAGATTATGGGTATCGGTATTGGCTAAAAAAAAAAATCAATATCGGTCGATCCCTAGTATGTATGTATGCTACATACATACATAGTGCAGTGATGTCACAAGTTCACAACAATACTTAGTGCGCCAATCACTAATAAGTAGTCAGACCTGTTAAAATGTGAAGTTGCACGTATTGCGCCAAAATATTTGCATCATTAGTGGCGATCTCGCAATCGCAAATATATTGGAGCACTCTATCTGCATAGAAAGCTATTGTAATGTTCTGCCGTGCCAACCATTTTCTCCAGTCTCAGGAAACTTCTAGCAGCTTGAAAAATTTAGCTATAGTGACCCACGGCTGTATTTCATGCGCATTACACAAATATTACATTGCCAATTTTTCGCGATCAAGAAAATAATCTCGAATTCGCGAATATATGACGAGTATTCTACCAAATATTTACTAAATATTGCGAATTCGAATATTGCCCCTGCCGCTCATCACTATTCAGGGGGGCAAAGTGCTGTAAAAACATGCGGCATACTGCACAAAAGGGTGGAATTGTGTACAAAGAGGGCAGAACCTATTTTCCCTAATGCCAACTAAGAAATGATGGAAGGTGTCCGATGTATGCAAGAGAGGTTGAAAGGCCTTTAGAAGTTTTAGGACATGACCATCTCTTAAAGGGGCTCTCTGGAAAAAAAATTACATTTTACTAAGTGCCAGCAGCCTGCTACACTAAGTTAATTATTCCAACCTACTTTCTCCTCTGCACTGCCTCTGGTGTCTCCATGTTACGATTGCTGCAGTGTTTACTTCCAGTGCAACGTGGGTATAGTCACATGCTCCACTGCTGCTAATGACTGCCTTCAGCAGTGATGTGGCCACTGCACCACATGCCCATGCTGCACCTAAAGTAAATACCATGGGGACTGGAACATGACCGGACTGGTGGGGAGCAGGTAAGTATGAATAATTATTTTAGTGGGTTAGGCCACTGGCACTTAGTATATTTAAGGTTTTTAAGCCTCTACAGAACTGCCAAGAGAGCAGAGCGTGGGTAAGTGATGTGTGCTGTTCTTACTCTGTATACAAGTACACTGCCTAGTACCACTTCTCTTCTGTATGCAGGGACACTGCACATGTATCTATTCTCCTTTATACATGGCGCTGCCTACTACCACCTCTCTTCTCCATACAAGGACCCTCTCCTGTATACAGAGACATTGCAAAGTATCAATTCTCTCCTGTATACAGGAATACCATCCAGTTCCACTTAGTGACACTGTCCTATATTACTTCTCCCCTATATACAGGGACATCAAACAATACCACTTCTCTTATGTACAGGGACACTGCCTAATACAAATTATCTGCTTCTGTATACATGGACACTGCACAATACTACTGGTCTTTTCTTGTATACCTGGGTACTGCCCAGTATCACTTTTCTATACACAAACACAGTAAAAAAAAAAAAAAATCACTTCTTTTCTCCTGCATATGCAGTACCCAAGAGGGCTACTGCAAATGGTTTGCTACTTAATAGGTTAATGCCCATTGTCAATGTTAATGCACTTTTTGTAATGTTAATCCTCTTAGACAGCTACAGGTCTTACTGCTAGTGGAAAGGATGCATTACCTCAGGGTTCCACTAGCTTTTTACCACAGATCAACTACCTGTTGGAGGATCTACACCTCGCTGTGGGAACTGTGGTACAAAATTGAAAATGTGCGCTCCTTTGGTCATCTTGGAAATTTGGTTTGGATCTTGTAGGGACAGACTCAGAGTCAGCCATCTCACTGCCGGTTTCCCATGTTGAGCTTTGGTAGTATTGTCTATATACTCTTTAGAGTCTGAACTGAAAGCTACCAGTATCTATGTTTATGAACTGCCTGAACTACCTCTGTAAAGAACACTGGATTTTACCCCTACGTTGGCCCAATTATTACCTTGAACTACCATTTCATGGCCTACATCACGAGGGAGCCCTGCCTTGCATCTCAAAATCTCACTTCAAGGGCACCCCATCTAACATCAGGCAGTAGCCCCAGAACTCAGGGAGTGATCTGAGGGGCGAAAGGGTGCTCTGTCCATTCACTGATTAGCCTCTGGGAGCACCAGAGTGAGGACAGCTACCGTGAACTACTACTAATATTATTAGTGCCACAGTCATCACTTCTATCCTCTTTATAGTACTCCCCAGCGGGTTCTGTGTACATAGACACTGCACAGTACCATGTCTCACTTCTCCTGTATAAATGGACACTGCACAGTAGCACGTCTCCTCTCCTGTATACATGGACATTGCAAAGAACCACTTTTCTTCTTCTGTATACGTGTACACTCAGTGGCGTAGGGATAGCCATAGCAACCATAGCAGTGGCTATGGGGCCCTACGCCACTGGGGGCCCGTCCTGGACTGCATTCATTTTTTATTTTTTTTTACACAGCCGGGCAGCCAGGTGGGCGGGGCTTGGGCGGGCTGCGGCTGTAGTGGGCGGGGCTTGGGCGGTCCTGGCTGGGGGGAAGCCAAGGAAGCAGAGGAGTAGTCAGGTCAGGACTGGAGTAGGCGGGCCCGAGGCGCACTGCTGCACGAGCAGAAGATGAGGTAGGCCAGTGAAGGGGGGATCTGTGGAGGACACTGGGGGGGATCTGTGGAGGACACTGAAAGGGGGGGGGGATCTGTGGAGGACACTGAAGGAGGGATCTGTGGAGGACACTGAAGGGGGGATCTGTGGAGGACACTGAAGGGGGGGATCTGTGGAGGACACTGAAGGGGGGGGAATCTGTGGAGGACACTGAAGGGGGGGGGGATCTGTGGAGGACACTGAAGGGGGATCTGTGGAGGACACTGAAGGGGGATCTGTGGAGGACACTGAAGGGGGATCTGTGGAGGACACTGAAGGGGGATCTGTGGACGACACTAAAGGGGGGATCTGTGGACGACACTAAAGGGGGGATCTGTGGACGATACTAAAGGGGGGATCTATGGACGACACTAAAGGGGGATCTGTGGATGACACTAAAGGGGGGATCTGTGGAGAACACTGAAGGGGGGGAATCTGCGGACGACACTGAAGGGGGGGGAATCTGTGGACGACACTGAAGGGGGGGATCTGTGGACGACACTTGGGGGGGATGTTGGGGTGGGAGGTCCTGGAGGGGTGTTTGGGTGGGAGCTCTGGAAGGGGTGGGAGGTCCAATAGGTATGTGGGGGTGGGAGATCCGGGAGGGGGGGCCCATAATTTTTTTGCTATGGGGCCCAGTCATTTCTAGCTACGCCCCTGTGTACACTGCACAGTACCATCTCTCTTCTCCTGTATACATGTGCAACTTGCCACCCCCAAGGGCCGATCATGTCCCAGGTTTTTAGGAATGCTGAGTGGTGTGGTGTGGCCTTAATACTCTCTGTGTGTGTCACGGTGCTCCTACCTGGATACCATCACTCCCCAGTGTTAGGCTCCTAAGCAGTAAAGGGGAGAGTAATGGTGGAGGTGAATAATAAGTCGAGTCCAGACTTTTATAAAGTTCAACAGCTTTACTTGCATCAACTTGTATCCAGACAATATTCAGGCTCTCTCTTGGTTCCACCAGGCTTTGGCATATACTGGCAGGCAAACTTGAGTACTCTGCTTTCTCTCTCTGCTGTGCTAAACTCTGCTCTATTCTGGCAGCTGGACTTTCAGTCTGTTCTCTATCTGTGGAGTGGTGTGCCTTTGCTGTTGACCCCCTTGTGACACTGTGTAGGTCGTGGTGCTCTATGAGCTGCTTCCATCTGAAGAGACTCCTGCTGCAGCAGGGGGCATTCCGTAGCTACTACACCATGGTACGTCTGCATCTGACACTGCCCTGGCTTAGACTGACTAGACACTTTCTGCTGTCCCTCCCTTGGTACAAAATAGGACTAGCTTACTTCTGCCGAAAAGGGGGAGAATAGAATGGTAAGTTCCATTCTATCTAAAAATCTCTCTGCCATATACCCGCTACCACCTGCTGGTGAACCAGACATGTTACATGAACATAGCAATATTAGGAATCCACAGTATAAAAGGACCTGCAATAAATACACAGATGACATAAGTGGTTAGCCCATTTGAGACAGTAGCAGGGTGAAAAAATGGTAATACCACTCTGGGGTATTAGACATAGACACTGCACAGTATCACGTTTCTTCTCCTGCATAAATCGACACTGCAAAGTACCACTTTTATTCTTCTGCATACATGAACATTGCACAGTACTATGTTTCTTCTCCTGTATACATGGACACTGCACAGTATCATGTTTCTTCTCCTGCATAAATGGACACTGCAAAGTAGCGCTTTTCTTCTTTTCTATACATGGACACTGAAAAGTATCACTTCTGTTTTTCTGGATATGGCACAGTACCACTCATACATACGGCATACATATTAGGACATCCTCAGACATTATCCACAACTCCCTACTCCGTCAGGCAAAACTCCATCAGTCCTCCTCCCTCAGACCAAACTCCCTCCCTCGTCAGGCTAAACTCACTTCCCCGACCGACCAAACGCCCTCCTTCCTCAGACATCAGCCAAAAATTCCTCCCCCTAACTCAAAACTCCCTCGTCCCTCAGACGTTAGTCAAATAATACCTCCTCAATCAGCCCTCAGCCCAAACTCCATCAGCCGTCAGGTGTTAGCTCTCAGCCGCCAGGGATCAGACATCAGTTGTCATCCCTCAGCCTAAACTCCATCAGCCGTCAGCCATCAGGGGTCAGACATCAGGTGTCAGCCCTCAGCCTAAACTCCATCAGCCATGAGCCGTCAGGGGTCAGACATCAGGTGTCAGCCCTCAGCTTAAACTCCATCAGCCGTAAGGGGTCAGACATCAGGTGTCAGCCCTCAGCCAAAACTCCATCAGCCGTCCACCGTCAGGCATCAGACATCGGGTGTCATCTGTCAGGCATCAGACATCGGGTGTCATCTGTCAGGCGTCAGCCATCAGCCAAAACTCCATAAGCAGTCAGGGGTCAGGTGTTAGACATCGGGTATCAGACATTGGTTGTCTGGGGAGGGGGCGGCACAAAGCATAAGGTCACGTGTACTACTGCTGAACCTTTTCTGTATACATTTTGTGTATAGTTGGACTCAGGGTGGGTATCTCGGTCTGTGACCGCTGTGTAGTGGATTTGTTCATCTAAGTGCTTTGCCCAGGCATAAAGATCCGTCTAAAATCCTGGGGACTTAATGATAGGATCCTCCCCTCCAGGCTTGGTTGCATGAAGAAAAGGTCTGGCAGTAGTACACGTGACATTATGCTTTGTGCCGCCCCCTCCCCAGACAACCAATGTCTGACACAACCGATGTCTAACACCTGACCCTGGGCCCTGACGACTGACTGCTGATGGAATTTTGGCTGATGGCTGATGCTTGACGGCTGATGGATGACACCCGATGTCTGATGCCTCACGGCGGACTACTAATGGAGTTTTGGCTGAGGGCTGACACCTGATGTCTGACCCCTGACGGCTGATGGAGTTTGGGCTGAGGGCTGACACCTGATGTCTGACCCCTGACGGCTGATGGAGTTTTGGCTGAGGGCTGATGTAGGAGGTATTTTTTGACTGACGTCTGAGGGACGATGGCGTTTTGAGTTAGGGTGGAGGGATTTTTGGCTGACATCTGAAGGAGGGAGTTTTGGATGAGAGAGGAGGGAGTTTTGGCTGACGTCTGAGGTAGAAGGGAGTTTGGGCTGACGGAGGAGGGAGTTTAGCCTGATGGAGGAGGGAGTTTGTTCTGAGGGAGGAGGACTGATGGAGTTTTGCCTGACGAAGGAGGGAGTTGTGGATGATTTCTGAGGATGTCCTAATATGTATACCGTACGCGCGAAAGTGGCTCACACTCGGCCATCAGGATCTCTTCTTCCTTTGTCCATCCCATCTCGTCCTTGGACGCATTTGTCCATGGGCTTCATTACGGATTTGCAGAGTTCCTCTGGGAAAACTGTGATTTTGGTGGTAGTGGACAGCTTCAGCAAGATGGCTCACTTTGTACCATTATCACCTTTGCCCAATGCAAAAACTCTCGCTTGATAACATTGTGAAATTACATGGCATTCCCTCTGATGTGGTGTCTGATAGGGGGACGCAATTCGTTTCCAGGTTTTGGAGGGCGTTGGCTTTTCATCCTCAGTCGAATGGTCAAACTGAGCGCACAAACCAAAACCTGGAGACCTATTTGAGGTGTTTTGTCGCTGAGAATCAGGATGAGTGGTCTTCGTTCTTGTCTTTAGCTGAGTTTGCCTTGAATAACCGTAGGCAGGAGTCAACTGAGAAGTCACCATTTTTTGGCGCATATGGTTTTCACCCTCAGTTTGGTACTTTTTCTGGGACCAAATCTTCTGGGATACCGGAAGAGGATAGATTCTCTTCCTCTTTGTCATCTATCTGGCAGAAGATTCAAGTTAATTTGAAAAAAATGGGTGAAAGATAAAAACGGATGGCTGACAAGAGACGTATGACTGGTCCGGACCTGTGTGTGGGTGATTTGGTGTGGTTGTCCACTAAATTTGTTGAAGGACTGGGTGTCTCTTTCCCTCTTCCCTACAGCTGAGGGTTTGGTTCAGTGTGTTATAGTCTTAGGTACGTAGGCATGTGGATATCTACCATTGAGATATGCACATGGGCATAGCAGTTTAGGAAAAGTGTTTTAGGGATTGCTAGGTGGTGACCCCTTTGTTCCCTAGCATTTGGGGCCTAGTCAGTTGTTTTGTTTGCCTTGTCGTGTTCTGTTTCCTTCCCTTATCTTACCTACTGTGACACAAAGTGTGTGATGACAATCAGACTCGTATCATTGCCACTTTTGATGAGGCACATGGTGACGTATGTGAAGTTCTCACTCGTTATTGGGGAATTTTAAAATCTGACCCCGATGTGGGGCATCTATTGGATGTCACCCTGGCAATTAAATTTCGCCACTGCCAGCAATCCCCTCAAACAACGACCTGGCTCAATCAACAACTTAGGGGCACTTTTCGTTGTGGAGGCTACTTAGCATGTGGGGCTATTGGACCGGGTAATAGCTTCATCAGCAGGGTAACACAGAAGGTTTGCTATCAAATCATTTATCAACTGCAAAACCAGAGGGGTCATTTATTTGGCCACATGTGTGTGCGACCTACAGTATGTAGGTAAGACGATCCGGGAGTTCCGGCGACGAATTGGGGAACACCTCAATCATATCCAGAAGGGCTTGGATACTGCCATTGCACGCCATGTGACTGACTCATGACAGCAAAATGGATGTCATAAAGTTTCAAGGGATAGAGGTGATTAGAAGATCTTCTAGAGGGGACGGCTATGACAAAAAAGTGTTACAAAAAGGGGCAGAATGGATCTTCAGATTATGTACTATACGTCCTGAGGGCCTTAATGAACACATCTCATACATGTGTTTTGTATGAGTCTGACCATTGGATGGGAGATAACATGGCTAGTATATTTAAAATCGGGGACCCCTGTTTCTCCTATGAATTTCTGGTGGGTCGTATTCACATGGCTCCCCCTTCTGTCACACTCATGTACCCTGCATCGCGAGAGATGTAACATTCATTCTTTGTCACTACTGCCCCCCTCTATGTTGTCACTCATTTCCCCTATATCCAGAGAGATGTATCATGAATTGACATTCATTTTTGGTCACCACTGACCCCTTTGACATCTGAAGTACATCTGAGTTTATGCATATATGTGTGGATGACAGATATAATTTTCTATGTCCGCACACGCAAGATATCCATCTTGGGAGGTATGGATCGTCTGAGCCGCACCTCCAGCTTCTCCATTCGCCCACACAGGAGCTGGATACACCTTATGGAGAGGGACTTTCTTTATTTAAACAACGCAATTTGGCGGCCGCGTCACAGCCATTCTAGCATCAATGCTACCGCCTTACCACACAAGGCGAGTGGCGTTATGTGTTTGCCTGTATTCAGTTCAACGATCCTTAGCTCCTGATGAGCCCTGCGGCGAAACGCGTAGAGCTATAGATAGGATCTGAGAATGCAGACTCAGTGAACTCTCTATATATAACATGTATAGGGCACTTAGCCGCTGTAACTGCCGACAGTAGTAAAAGTGTTTGAGCATATGGAGGGAAGGGGATGGGGTGTGCACATCCAGAGTGGTAGAAAACTAGACCACTATCAAATTGTGCTAATTTTGGAGCCGCCGATCCCTTGCTCGACATACTCCAGGAAAGAGTGTTAATTGGCTATACAATACATAGTAGCTACTGACCCTCCAACTGTTAGAATGCGCTACAGCAGATGTGTATAGTGCAGGGCCAGCTATACAGCTACATTGTGTCTTTGCGCACAGTGTATTAAATATCTATACTGCCACACATAACACATTGTAGCCATTGGTCCCCTACATGTCAGTAGGCGCTACAGCAGGAAGACTGGGGAGCTGGATCAAGCATTTGGCTACAATGTGTAGTAGATGTTTGTAGTCAATAGCAAGTTCTTTTTCCATTTCATCCACCATGACGGCTATGGATTAGATTGACCCCTTGACCTCTGTAGGGGCAGGAAATACACAGAGAGAGTTTAAGAAGCCCCCACCCACTCTCACCCTCAGTGTTTTCCTGTCCCTATGGGGCACTGCCCAGAGAGGACTCCTTCGGGAGGTTGAAGATGAAGAGTTTATTGTTTTTTCTTTATACTTATGACACTTAGCCTAAAAAGATTGGCTTACCAATCTTCTCCTCAGCCCTCCCGCAGCTTATGCCAAAGCTGGGCTGGGGAGGTTGGCATGGACCTCGTCTCTAATATCGGGAGACCTGATTTCACTGATGCTTGAGATCCTGGGTAATTCCAGAAGGGGGCGGATCTTGATAAGTGGCGCGTCATCACGATGGGTCGGCTCCTCAGGCAGATTCTGATGACGTCAGACGCCGAGCTTCAAAACAGCGCGGCAGCTCACAGACAGTGTCTCCCCTATCTGCAGCGACGATGTCGGGTCCTGAGGCTCCTGGGACCCGTGGTGATTGTGCAGACCCAACTCTGGTAACTCCATCCGTGAGTCTCCCAGTGGGAAACCTGCATTTTTTTCTGCTAATGTTTACTTAAGTTAGTTCATGGCCTGATTCAGGGTTGCTCTTCTTTTACCAGGTTAAGGAAATGAAAGCAAAAACAAAGTATTTCAAATGTGTCAATTGTTAAAAAAAATTATCTTAGAGATATAAGAAGAAACTTAGCAAAAATTGCGTTAGTGACCTTTTGAAAGAAGAGCAACCGTCTATCATGACGAAAATTTAATCCATGATTCAGGATGAAATCAGATCTTCATTGGCCTCTCTTACTCCCCCTCAAAACACAACCCCTACTAAAAAGCCAAGGTTATCCGTTCCATCCTCCTCAGATGCGGAGGACATGGAGGAAGGGGTGTCAGCGTTTAAACACGATCTTGATCAAGAACAATTGTCTGAAGGGGAGATAATAGAAGGAAGAAAAAAAATACTTTTTTTCCTCTGAAGATATGGATGAACTTCTTAAAGCTGTAAGAGAGACCATGGTTATCGAAAACATCCAAAAAACAAGATCCGTATAGGACAAAATGTTTGGGGGATTACGCACAAAAAAAATATACGGTTTTTCCCATTAATGAAAATATAAAAGAGATGGGCATTGATGAATGGGAGGATCCTGAAAAAAGACTGGGGGTTTCTAGAGAATTCAGAAAGAGGCTTCTCTTTGACTCTGCCGAATCAATTTTTTTTTTTATGATAGTCCTAAAATCGATGTTCAGGTGGCAAAAGTAGTAAAAAAGACTTCCCTGCCATTTAAAGACGCATCCCAGTTACGTGACCCTATGGAACGGAAAGCGGATTCCCTTCTAAGGAAATGTTGGGAAGCTTCTATGTTTGGGGTGAAAACAAATATCACAGCTACCTCAGTGGCTAGAGCCATGTATTTCTGGCCTAATGAACTGGATAGTGATATAAAAAATAAAACCCCCAGAGAAGAAATCCTTCAGTCTATTCCCCTCTTAAAATCCTCCACAGCATTTTTAGCAGATGCATCTGCAGAATCGGTTAGATTTGCTGCCAAAGACGCCGCCTTCTCAAACTCTGCCAGGCGTGCACTTTGGATGAAATCCTTGGGGGAGGTGATAAAATCTCCAAATCTAAACTTTGCTCCATAGCTTTCTCAGGGGAATATGTTTTTGGGCTGGTACTTGATAAAATACTCGAAAAAGCTGCTGATAAAAAGAAAGGCTTTCCGGGAGAACAAAATAGGAAATTTTTTCGCCCCTTCAATCAGCAATCAAGACCATATAGGGGCAAAGGAAAGACTGGTCGCTGGAGTTACCAGAAGGGGGGCAAAGGTAGAGGCTTCCTCCTCAACCCCCAAAACAAACCAAGTGAAAAGCAATGACACCAGGGTAGGCGGGAGGTTAAAAAGTTTCTTAACCCAGTGGGAAGCCACAACATCAAACCCTTGGGCTCTAGAAATTATAAAAAAAGGGATACAAAATAGAATTTCTCTCTACCCCACCAAAAATGTTTCAGATAACGTCTCACGATCCCAATACCCTTCAAAAAATCTGGCAGGGTATACTAGAATTAAAAGCATCAGGAGTAATAAAACAGGTCCTGATGCCAGAAAAAAAACAAGGCTTCTACTCAAGACTCTTTTTAGTTCAAAAACCAGATGGCTCCAGTAAGCTTGGGTCGGTAGCCCAGAAGTCATCATTACCTCATCCAAACTCAAGACAGCACCTCGATCAGGAACGCCATGAGCATCTTGGGTCTCATTACCTCCTGCATAACAGCGGTTGCCTGGAGCCAAGCCCACACCAGGACTATACAATCCTGGATATTGAGCAATTGGAACAAAGATCAGTCATCCTTGGACATGATAATACAAATCCCCCTGCAAATTGGTGGAAGATGGAAACCAATCTAGCCAGGGGTGTTATCTGGCAAAAAGAACCAGGAGTACAAGTTGTAGTCGAAGGGAAGTGGCCGGAAGAGATGAAAAACAAATCAAATTAAGAGTGGTCTGGGAGGCTCTAAAACTAAATCAGAGTCTATTAAGCGAAAAACACCTAAAAAAATTCTCAGACAATACAACAGCAGTCGCTTACCTGAAGCATCAAGGAGGCACAAGGTCCCAAAAATTCTTGGGCAGAAAAAAATGTTTTATCTATCACAGCCATTCACTTGATGGCATCAGAAAATACTGAGGCAGATTTTCTAAGCAGACAAACTCTAGACCCAGGGAAATGGTCCTTAAATCCAGACATATTTCAGAAATGAATAACCTCAAATCGCCTCAAAAAGAAATGCAAAGATCAACCAGGTTAGCTCCCTGAATCCCAGGGAAAATCCGTGGGCAGTGGACACCTTCTCAGTAAAATGGAACTGGAATCTAGCATATGCGTTCCCCCCATGGGCATTAATCCCCAGGGTTCTGCAGAAAATCCTCACAGACCCAGTAACAGTGATACTAATAACCCCATATTGGCCCAAGAGAACCTGGTTCCCCATCCTGAAAAACTTATCCTTGGAAGATCAATTGCAGATACCTTTTCAGAAGAATATTCTCTCACAGGGGCCAATCTTACATCAGAACCCGGGTCTCTTCAAACTATCAGCCTGGATCCTGAAAGCAAGATCCTAAGGAGGAGATGGGCGGGCTGGAGGGACGCGCTGGGCGGCGGCAGTTTCTGAAGGTAGACGGAGCCTCTAGGTGCTAATGACGCCCCCATAGCACCTAGAGGCTCATTAGCATATTAATAAAAGTTCTTTTTTTAGCAAAACGGCTGCCCCAAAAGCAATTATATTAGGATGGTTGGGCAGAGCAGACACTAGCGGATCGCTAGTGTCTGACAGCTAAATATGTGCAGCGAAGTGGTAGAAACCCTTTAAAGTTGCAGCACCCTTTAGCAAGGATAATAATCTGTTAATTCAGTTTTCAGGAAAAAATAAAGGAAAAAACCTTTCCAAGGCATCCATAGGGCGTTGGATAAAAACAACTATTGTTTTCTGCTATACCTTATTAGGTCAGGCATGTCCTAAAGGGAATTAAGGCACATTCTACTAGAGCTATGGCCTCCTCCTGGGCAGAAAAAGTCAGGGTATCTCTCGATCAAATATGCAGGGCTGCAACCTGGTCTAGCATTAATACTTTTATTAGACACTATCACCTGAACTTTTCTGCTGCAGCGAATTTGGCGTTTGGCCAAAAGAGTGTTGCAAGAAGTTGGCCCCCCTACTTAGCAATCTGTTAGTTCTCATCCGTAGCCGTCATGGTGGATGAAATGGAAAAACTTTAATTAGTCTTCCTGATAATTCTGTTTTCTTGAATCCACCATGATGGCTCATATATTCCCTCCCATAAAAGTTTAGTATATATTATGAGGATAATATAAAAATAAAAAATGATGATAACACGTGTATATATATATACCCACTTTGGTATCTGGTACACACTGAGGGTGAGAGTGGGTGGGGGCTTCTTAAACTCTCTCTCTGTGTATTTCCTGCCCCTACTGAGGTCAAGGGGTCAATCTCATCCGTAGCAGTCATGGTGGATTCAAGGAAACAGAATTACCGGTAAGTCTAATTAAGTTTTTTTCTTTTTCTTTGATTTGGATGTGTAAAAAAAGTCCCTCTGATCTGTTTATTTTTAACACATACCTAATAAAATGTAGTGTTTTAATCTAGATATTCAACGTTTCTTCAGGCAGTAAATACTTTAAATAGTGAAATGTAAATTCCATTATGGTTTTTGGCAGTGATTCCACATCACATATTCCCCTACAGGAGGCCTGGCGAGTCCTAATACAGCGGTGTCTGATGGAGAACCTATTTATAATGCTTCATTAGAGAAGTCTGATTCTTGGGAGAGAGAGTGCTCCTATATGTACTGGAGCAGAGGGTAGCTATTAGGACAGTCTTCCTCTCTGGAGGATCCAGCACATATATACTGTATAATATGGATCACAGTAATTTCTATAGGTGTAAGATCCAGTGTATGCAAGGAGCATGCAGGTGTGGATAAAGTCGCAATAACAGATACAATAGTCTGTTTAGCAGGATAACTGTTTTTCTTAAAGGTATGCTACCATAAAACTGTTTCTTAGCACGTATGGACAGCCTATTATGAATTTGGGTGAATGGTTTTCTGGATATATGTTTTTTTTTTTAAGCCACTCCAAATATTTATTTACTTCCTGTACTTCCTCCTTTGTATGGACTTTTAGCACGGCAAACAGCCCCTCTTGTCTTTCTCAGTCAGACCATCACTCTGACCAGAGAGGTAGTGAGTGACCCAATTACGGCATCGCACATTTCAATGATAAGTCCAATGCTTTTCTTTAAGTATCTTTATGTAGACCTATCAAGAGAACAAAAGAATCCCAATTCTACATTATTATTATACCATAACAGATAACATCTCCCCCTTACAGCAGAGTTTTATCTCTCTGCGCTGACTGCTACAGAAGGACAATCTTTTGTATTTCATGTTAGGCTACATTCACACTAGCGGCAGGATGGATCCGACAGGCTGTTCACCCTGTCGGATCCGTCCTGCCGCTATTTCCCCATGCCACCGGACCGCCGCTCCGTCCCTATTGACTATAATGAGGACAGGGCCGGAGCTCCGGCGCAGCACGCCGAAAGGCCGCCGGGCTAAAAGTACTGCATGTCCGACTTTTTAGTCCGGCAGCCTCTCACCGCGAACTGCCGTGCTGCGCCGGAGCTCCACCCCCATCCCCATTATAGTCAATGGGGATGAAGCGGCGGTCCAACGGCACGGCAAAATAGCGGCAGGATGGATCTGACAGGGTGAATAGCCTGTCGGATCCATCCTGCCGCTAGTGTAAAAGTACCCTTAAATGGTATAGTACTGCCAAAATAAAAAAATAAAATATCCCAAAATAGTTTTCTATGACTATTGAGTTTTTTTTTAAATGCCCCCTTTCTGATGGAAGTGTCCCTTTGAAAAAGCCTGAGCCACAGCTTAGGGTCCCAAACCTTCCCATATCAAACCCACCCATTCTCGTCCCCTCCCAGTAAGGATGATTCTTATTTACTATTCTTCAAAAGGGCAGATCTGTTTGATATGGGTAGGTTGGGACCTCAAACTCCAGAAGCATAGCAGCATGTTGGTGGTTTAGTGGCTAGAAACCCGGTGATGGGCTTCTTTTAAAGGATTCTTCTCAGTAATGATCGGTGCAAACAGGAGTAATTTTTCCACAAGGGGTGCAGTATTCACACGATTCAACAAGGGGCGTAGCAATAGGGGTGCAGAGGTAGCAGTTGCTACCAGGCCCAGGAGCCTGAGGGGGCCCAAAGACCCTTGTGCCGCATAAGAAGACACCAGTATTATAGAAAGTGCATGCTAGTCAAGTTACACCTCTGGTTGGAGAGAAGGAATTTGGCATGGGAGTTCCATTTCAGTTTTTGCCTCAGGCAACACGAAGGCTTTGTGCTTCCCTGCACCTGGCCACAAAGCACTGAGAGAAGAGGGGCCCAAGCTGAACTCTTGTACCAGGGGCCATGAGCTACGCCCCTGGATTCAACAGCACCAGAGACAGCATAACTGTACCACTTCCAGTGGCAGGTGTGGTTCTCTTTATGTTGTTTTCAAACTTGTAAAATGCTTCCCTGATGCATGGGTGTCAGTGGCTACAATTCTGTTCCTGCAGTGCCACCTGAAGGCATGTTCAACAATGCCAATGTCTCCCTAATAGCTTGGAGCAATCCTGCTATCCAGACTAATGAATTATGTATTAGCTGTCATTTCAATGTACACCAGCAGGTGGCAGCAGTATGCAGCAGGTCATAGTTAGTATCTCTAGCCTGGAATAGTCCATTCCAGGTTAGCTTCCCCCTTTCTGAGGAGGAGTGGAATGTTCCCACATCCTACCTCAGAGGGAGGAAAGAAAGTTCTAGTCAGTGTACCAGCCACCCCCTGTTGGGGTAGGTTGTGTTAGTAGGAGCTCCCAGAACCAGGGATCCCAACCCTGGATCCCGCCTCGGCTGAGGCAAGGATCCATCTTCAAAGCCTGAGCTATCAGCCTCAGCTGGTCGACAAGAAGAGCAGCCACCTCCAGCCTCCAGGAAGAAGCATACCCTGTGAGCCAAGCTGTGAGTACTTATCCCAAGTCCAGGAGAAGCCAAATTCCTCCTCAGCTAGTCAGGCCCATTACTAAGCAGAAGATAGACAGAGCAGAAGACTAATACCTGCCAGACTCTTTAGGCATATGACAAGAAGCAGAATACATATAGATTCCTGCCACATATTGGCAATACCTGCTGGGACCCAAGACTAAAGCTGTAACTTGTATGGATTTAAAGCTGCCATTCAGTAAAGACAAGTTGGATTATATCTCCTGTCTGGATCTCAATCATTCCACCATAACTCCTACTGACAACACTCATTTTATTGCAAGTGAGCCAGGATCCAGGCGTCTAGCCGTACAAAGGTAGGAAACACTGTTGACACTACCATATCTGCTACACAGAGACATTATCCCACTCTAGCATTCCTCACCTGGTACGTGAGCGATAACATCTTAAAGGGCCCCGTTACAGTACCTGCGCAAGCTGCAATTGGCGTCACGAACTATTACACTTATATACTGACCCACTGCATTGCTGACCCACTGTACCGGTGTCCTGCTCATTGCATTAGCTCCCTCACAACATATGAATAAGCAGGTTAATTCTTGCAGTGGTTTCTACGTTTCCATGTATTTCTGCCATGCAAACATACCCTCTCATAGTGATCATCATCAGTGAGTGCACATAAAATGATACAGCTAGAACACAATTAACCTCTTCAGGACACTGCCATTTTCACCTTAAGGACCAGGCCATTTTATGCAAATCTGACATGTCACTTTATGTGGTGATAACTTTAAAACGCTTTTACTTATCCAGGCCATTCTGAGATTGTTTTCTCATTACGTATTGTACTTCATGACAGTGGTAAAATTAAGTAAAAAAAAATAAAATTTTTATTTATAAAAAAATCCAAATTTACGAAAAATGTGGAATATTTAGCAAATTTCCAAATTTCTATTTCTCTACTTTCATAATAGATAGTAATACCTCCAAAAACTGTTATTAATTTACATTCCCCATACGTCTACTTCATGTTTGGATCATTTTGTGAATTCCATTTTATTTTTTGGGGACGTTAGAAGGGTTAGAAGTTTAGGAGCAAATCTTGAAATTTTTTAGAAAATTTCTAAAACCCACTTTTTCAGGACCAGTTCAGGTCTGAAGTCACTTTGTAAGGCTTACATAATAGAAACCACCCAAAAATGACCCCATTTTACAAACTACACCCCTCAAAGTATTCAAAACAGATTTTACAAACTTTGTTAACCCTTTAGGTGTTCCACAAGTATTAATGGAAAAAAGAGATAAAATGAAAAAAAAAATTTTGGGCTGATTTTCCATTTTAATCCATTTTTTCCGGTTACAAAGCAAGGTTTAACAGCCAAACAAAACTCAATATTTATGGCCCTGATTCTGTAGTTTATAGAAACACCCCATATGTGGTTGTAAACTGCTGTACAGGCACACGGCATTGCGCAGAAGGAAAGGAATGCCATACGGTTTTTGGAAGGCAGATTTTGCTGGACTGGTTTTTTGACACCATGTCCCATTTGAAGAACCCCTGATGCACCCCTAAAGTAGAAACTCCAAAAAAGTTAACCCATTTTGGAAATTACGGGATAAGTTGGCAGTTTTGTTGGTACTATTTTAGGGTACATATGATTTTTGGTTGCTCTATATTACACTTTTTGTGAGGCAAGGTAACAAGAAATAGCTGTTTTGGCACCGTTTTAAATTTTTGTTATTTACAACATTCATCTGACAGGTTAGATCATGTGGTATTTTTATAGAGCAGGCTGTCACGGACGCGACAATACCAAATATGATAATTTTTTTGGGTTGTTTGTTTCAGTTTTACATAACAAAGCATTTTTGGAAAAAGAAATATTTTTAAGTGTCTCCACATTCTGAAAGCCTTAGTTTTATTTATTTTTTGGGCGACTGTCTTGTGTAGGGGCTCATTATTTTCGAGATGAGGTTTGATTGGTACTATTATAGGGCGCATATGACTTTTTGATCGCTTGCTATTACACTTTCTGTGATGTAAGGTGACAAAAAATGGCTTTTCTTACACCAGGGGTATCATGTGATATTTTTTTAGAGCAGGCTATTATGGTCGCGGCGATACCTAATATGTCTACTTAAACTAAAAAAAATCATGTTTTAGTGTCTCAATAGTCTGAGAGCCATAGTTTTTAAAGTTTTTGGGCAATTATCTTAGGTAGGGTATGATTTTTGCAGGATGAGATTATGGTTTGATTGGCACTATTTTAGGGTGCGTATAACTTTTTGATCGCTCGCTATTATACTTTTTGTGATGTAAGGTGACAAAAAATGGCTTTTCTCACACCGTTTTTTTATTTTATTTTTTTACGGTGTTCACCTGAGGGGTTAGGTCATGAGGTATTTTTATAGAGCCAGTCGTTACGGACGTGGCAATACCTAATATGTATACTTTTTTATTTATTTAAGTTTTACACAATAATATCATTTTTGAAGCAAAAACAAAAAATCATGTTTTAGTGTCTCCATAGTCTGAGAGCCATAGTTTTTACAGTTTTGGGGCGATTATCTTAGGTAGGGTACCATTTTTGCAGGATGAGATGACAGTTTGATTGGCACTATTTTGGGGTGCATATGACTTTTTGATCGCTTGCTATTCCACTTTTTGTGATGTAAGGTGACAAAAAATAGCTTTTTTACACAGTTTTTATAAAAAAAAAATAACGGTGTTCATCTGAGGGGTTAGGTCATGTGATATTTTTATAGAGAAGGTTCTTACAGACGTGGCGATACCTAATATGTATACTTTTTTATTTACTTAAGTTTTACACAATAACTCCATAAAAAAAAATATGTTTTAGTGTCTCCATATTCTGGGCGATTGTCTTAGGTAGGGGCTAATTTTTTGCGGGATGAGGTGACAGTTAGATTGGTACTATTTTGGCAGGCATATGCCTTTTTGGTTTATTTAGCACAGTTTTAATTTTTTTATTATTACGGTGTTCAACTCCCATCGGAGTTAGTTCATTTGATATGTTTATAGAGCCGGTCGATATGGGCGCGGCGATACCTAATATGTCTACTTTTCTTTTTTCCCTATTTTCTACAAAAAATTTTTTACTTTATTTGGGGAAAATGAAGTTTTTTGGGTTTTCTTTTTACTTGAAACTTAAAAATTTTTGGGGGAACTTTATTTTTTCAAGTTTTTTTCACTTAACTTTTTGTCCCACTTTGGGACTTCAACTTTTGGGGGTTATGATCCGCTTTACAATGCCTTCCAATACTTCTGTATTGGAATGCATTGGCTGTATGTGTAATACAGTGTGTATTACTCATACAGCTTCCTGCCTGTGAGATCCAACTGTGGCACATGAAGGGTTAATGCGCCGGCATCAGTGATTTCACTGATGCTGGCGCATGGCAGCAGGGGTCTGGCTATCATGAAGTACATGTATGTCATGGGTTTTTAAGTCCCGCAAAGAAATGACGTACATGTACATCATGGGTCCTTAAGGGGTTCATAACATTTGTGTCAAATATTCCATCAATAGTCATTAAGACTAAATGGATTAATATGAAGTGATTATAATAAAGTGTAAGAGTACAATCACATGGCATGGTCGTTGGGCTTTCAGGATGTGGCTGTGCTGCGGTCGAGTCTGGGCGGGCAATTGGGCCATAGCTGCCTCTTATTTAACTAATTAAGACAGCACTGTGCAGTTCGTCCTTCAATACCATGTGGCCATTAACAATACAAACTGACTGAACAGTGTGGTCTCAATAGTTTAATTAGAGGCAGCTGTGGCATGTTTGACCACAGCACGGCAAGTCCATGTCACTTCTCCCTTTGGGATTATGTACAGTAGTTACACAGGGAGAGGAGGATCTACACATCTCTCCTCCTCCCCCTGCAACCTGTCCTCCACTGCCCCCAATGCGGTTAGAGCTGTGCTTCAGTTAAATCATACAGCTAGCACTGGCAGAGTTGGGAATGCAACTTTAGGTTGGACTGGAGTATAATATGCTTTTATCAATGTCACAGTGGAGAGTGGGGGAAACTCCCCTCCGTATAGTAGGAACTGTTATTAGGCCAGACTACAGTGAAGGGAGCAGACCACAACCTATAGCCGCCCTAATCCTCACCCTCATCTCCTGATCCCATGAGCGAACCCTGAAGGTGGGAGGGCTCATGCACTAGAACCCGGATCCTGCTGACCTTGACGGTCCCTGGCATTGGGGTCAGGAACAGGAGACAACCGGTTCCTCTGGGACTCAGATGAACCAGAGTCTTCAGCTGCCTAGTAACAGGTGGAAGAGAAAAGACCATATGCAGCAACTGGATTGGCAGGTAAAAACACCGGAAAAATCACTTACATGCCGCTGCCACCATGACTGGAATCCGTGCATATGAACCAGAGCCCACACAAACAACGCATACAGGAAACTGGCAAACCAGTTGCTGCCTGGACCCCCATGTAGCAAAGTGCATGGCAGCCCCAGGCAGCGTAGCATACAGGCTTATGGTTCACCCCTCCGGGAAACCAGCCCCCTCACGGAGGTACAACTGCAGCCAGCCAGTCGCAGGGGCAACACGTGAGGTGCACGGTGGACCGATGAGGGGCCAAATCATATAACACGCAGTTCATCAGTTTACTCACTGTTAGCAGATAGCCTCCCTGGGCTGGCAGCACAGTGTTGAGGTGGACAGCACGAAATCCTCCGGGGCACGCTCTGTGGTAGGAAGCATCAGCCAAGATGGTGGTCGAGGTGCCCTTGATGTTAAGGGTGCTTGTTGCGGCTGAGTCCCTTGATGGTTTTTGTTGTGACGCCAGTACCGTTAATGGTGGTACAACCATAGGTAGTAATAATGAGGTAGACAGTGGTAAGATGCAACTCACAACTTTTACTTTGGAGGTATTTTGGCTGCAGCGGTACAAATATGCAGTCTTTAGATGGTGCAGTGTTAATTCTGAAAATCCACTGTTTTAGGCTATTTAGGTTTCTTGGTTTTGGAAGTAGGTTACACAAAACATAGACATACACATAAGCGGCAATTAAATATACTATGTTAAATAGACCCCGAAAAAGTTAGTAAAAAACCCACTCAGTGTACATAGATACACCAAACAACGATAATGAACTGAGATTAAACGGGTATATCATCAAAAATAAATCCTTTATTGAATAAATAACATATAGACGAGTACGTGAGACAACAGATAAAAAATGGCTACATCTGAGGAGGCATATCAGCACAAGTGAGACATAAAGGGGAGGGATGGAGTACAAGAACGGAGGCAGAAAAAGAGAGTACAATACCTCACTAAATTCTGCATGTACTTCTATAACCACAATTACTCAGTACATGTCACGAGGGTGTCAAGAGCCACGTCTGACTCCGTTATACCCGGGGTCAGGAAGTCGCAGCCGGTGGCTGCGCGCTCTATGTCTAAAGATCACGTTGTTTCTTAGTGATTGTTTTCTGTGTTTGCCTTGCAATCCTTTTTGTCTCACTCAGGGATCCGTAGCTTCTCCTCCTCAGCTGTTTCTTGTCTGCCACTCCCAACCTCCTTATATTCTCCTCTCACACTTCTCTAGTTGCCAGTTATAGAGCTTCCTGCCTGGACTTCTATACTGACCCAATGGAGCTGTGAATCCTGGTTGTTGTTCCAGAGTGCTACCCTCCGGATCCCTGTTGGGCTTTTTGTTGTCTCCTGTTGTCGCCCACCTGGGATTATATGTTGAGTCTGTATTGTCTGTCCTCCCCTTGGTGTTTTCCTTTAGAGCTAGTGGTGCGGACTAGTGTTCCCACCGCCCTGTTCACTATCTAGGGCTCATCTTAGGGAAAGCCAGGGTTTTAGGCATGTGATCGGCGTACGGGTGAGGAACCCGTCTAGGGACGTCAGGGCAGCCAGGTGCCAGCTGCAAGGTGAGTCAGGGGTCACCACCTTCCCTCTGACTTGGGCAGGGCCTTCCTCTTTCCCTCCCTCTGTGTCACGTATGTGATAGTCACGCCGATCGTGATAGTACATGGGGGCAAAAAAAATTTTTTAAAATACTAAAGTGCAAGTGCAAATGATAAAACACCACATCAGTAAATGGTTACAGACTACACCGCAACATATGGATGTGTAATAGTTCCAATAGATGTATGGGAACATACAACAGCCAAGAGAAAATTAAAGTGCAAGTGCATAAGGAGTCACCGCATCAATGGTCCAATATCACGATGGAAACTGTGGTGACTTAAAACTCCATATACATAAATATATGGCTCAGGTGCACGGCAATATCCACCTATGGATAACCCAAGTTCATTCTCGTTGTTTGGTATTCTTGGTTTTGGAGCAGTGGGTTACTTCAATGTCAGTGGAATCTTGGTGAGGTTGCTGGAAGCTAGAGTGTCCTTCACCTAAAATATCCCAAAGGTCCTTTATGCCTGGTTTATGGCTTTTATCCTTTGGATAAATTTGAATCTGTATTTTTCTCTTGTCCCTTTTTGGACTAGAACTTCTTCTTTAGAGATGACGTGCTGGATCTGCACCTTTTAACTCTCTGTGTCAATATCCACACTGATCTCCACACTGACCTGTGGTCTCAACTGAACCTGTAACTACTCTGAACTGACCTGTCTGATCTGATCAGTCTCACTAGGCCTGACCTGAGTATATATAGGACCTGAACGTTATCCCCATCTAGTGGAAATAATGCCATAACTCACGTTCTTGTACCTATGAATAAAACGGGTTAGGCAAGCATATCTCAGGCAACAACAAAATGCATCAAATGGGGTAACACATTTTTTTTTCTTTGAATACTGCTAATATACCGCCAACTAAAATAGTCCATAATGATGAGGAAAACACAAATAAACATATGAGTCCGTTCCCTGGGCACAAATAAATGTAACAATGGAATAGCACGGAGGCTCAGGTACGTGAAAGTCTAGGCAACAGGCAAATAGTCTTTTAAAAAAAAAGTCCTTTAACCCCTTCCAGACCTATGACGAGTATACTTGTCATGGAGCACTGCTACTTAGCGCTCCATGACGAGTATACACGTCATGGCATTAAACTGTCACCATGTCTGCAGACATGGTGACAGCGCTGAGACCCCGGCTGTTACATACAGCCGGGCACCCAGGGTCAATGACCCCGCTATCGGCGATCGCTGCAAACAGCAGGTCAATTCAGACCTGCGGTTTGCAGCGCTTTCTGCAGTTTCTGATCCCCACGATCAGAAACTTTAAAATGCCCAAAATAAAGATTTTTCACCCCCCCCCCCCTGCACCCCTGAATGATTTTATGCCAGTGGGTGGTGCGGGAGGGGGGGGGTGTTGCGGGAGGCGGGCGGTGCGGCAGGCAGGATCACAATCCCCCGCCCGCCTCCTCTTGAATATTAATTGGTGTTCAGTGGTTATACCAGAGTGTCGGCACATTGCTGACACTCTGGTATAAACGGCTGACATCTGTGCTGCGATGTCAGCTATTTAACCCTTTCCATACTGCAGTCCGTACGGACCGTGGTATGGAAAAGGTTAACAGTCAGGGAGCTCCCTCCCTCTCCCATCAAGGGGCTGCTGTGCCTTTGCAGCCCCCAGACAGGATGGGGTCACAGAGGGAGGGAGCTGTCACCGCCAGATCTCTGAGAAGCTCTGACAGACGTTCTTCAGTACCTCTTGTCATCTAGTTGCACTGATTGCATCCCTTTATATCCCCTCCCATACTGCATCACTTTGCAGTTTATACAACTTCCTGGATTGTGCTCACTGCTAGATGCTGCAACTGCTGGTTCCTCAAATAAGTCTGTTCCTTTATTTGTGTTTTCCTGTTGGCTTGATCCTAGGTGACCCTGACTCCCTCCGTATTAAGTGTAGGGAGCAGGTGGTCATGTCCCCTCACTATTATAGGGTTTTCAGGTGTCACACAGTCTAGGTACGAGGGCATGCAATTATCTATCATAAAGAACTTTGCATGGGCTGAGCAGTCAGGGAGAGCTCTAGGGCTCCAGACAGCTCCCCTCCTTCGCCTTCCCAGTCTGCTCAGTTGTGACAGACGGGGAAGGTTCCCATGGCAACAGAACAGATCTAAAGGCATAGATCTGTTCAGAC
Source organism: Bufo gargarizans (assembly GCF_014858855.1). Classification (NCBI taxonomy): domain Eukaryota; kingdom Metazoa; phylum Chordata; class Amphibia; order Anura; family Bufonidae; genus Bufo; species Bufo gargarizans. Next base: position 257,476,562 of record NC_058085.1, on the reverse strand, counting down.
AAAGCGTAAATAAAATACAGTACAATACACTATATAGTGTACTGTACTGTATTATACAGACATCAGACTCACTGGATCTTCAAGAACCAAGTGGTTCTGGCTCAAAGAAATAAAATAAAAAAGTGAAAAAAGTAAAGATTAAAAAAAAACACATTTATCACTGAATAAACATTTAAAAATTTAATACACTACACATTTTAGGTATGGCCGCGTCCGTAACGACCAGATCTATAAAACGGTCATGTTACTTTCCCCGCGCGGTGAACGCCATAAAAATAAAAACTATGAGGAAATAGAAATTTTGCCCACCTTACTTCCTAAAAAAGGTAATAAAAGTGATCAAAAAGTCGCATGTACGCCAAAATAGTGCCAATCAAACCGTCACCTCACCCCGCAAAAAATGAGCTCCTATATAAGACAATCGCCCCTAAAAAAATTATATATGGCTCTCAGACTATGGAGCCATGTTTTTTTTTTTGTTGTTTCAAAATTGATATTATTGTGTAAAACCTAGACAAATTAAAAAAAGGTAGACATATTAGGTATTGCCATGTCCGTAAGAACCTGCTCTATAAAAATACCACATGACATGTTACCTTACATCACAAAAAGTGCAATAGCAAGCGATCAAAAAGTCATATGCACCCCAAAATAGTACCAATCTAACCATCATCTCATTCCGCAAAAATGATACCCAACCTGAGACAATCGCCTAAAAACTGAAAAAACTATGGCTCTCAGACTATGGAGACACTAAAACATGATTTTTCTTTTGTTTCTAAAATGATATTATTGTGTAAAACCTAAATAAATAAAAAAAGTATACATATTAGGTATCGCCGCGTCCGCAAGAACCTGCTCTATAAAAATAGCACATGATATATAACCTGTCAGATGAATGTTGCAAATAATAAAAAATAAAAACGGTGCCAAAACATACATTTTTGGGCAAATTTTCAATTTTAATAAATTTTTTCCCGTAACAAAGCAAGGGTTAACAGCCAAACCAAACTCAATATTTATGGCCCTGATTCTGTAGTTTACAGAAACACCCATATGTGGTCGTAAACTGCTGTATGGCCACACGGCAGGGCGCAGAAGGAAAGGAGCGCCATATGGTTTTTGGAAGGCAGTTTTTGCTGGACTGTTTTTTTGACACCATGTCCCATTTGAAGCCCCCCTGATGCACCCCTAGAATAAAAACTCCCAAAAGTGACCCCATTTTGGAAACTACACCCCTCAAGGTATTCAAAACTGATTTTACAAACTTTGTTAACCCTTTAAGTGTTCTACAAGAGTTAATGGCAAATGGAGATGAAATTTCAGAATTTCTATTTTTTGTTACTTTGCCTCACAAAAAGTGTAATATAGAGCAACCAAAAATCATATGTATCCTAACATATGTACCAACAAAACTGCCACCTTATCCCATAGTTTCCAAAATGGGGCCACTTTTTTGGAGTTTCTACTCTAGGGGTGCATCAGGGGGCTTCAAATGGGACATGGTGTCTAAAAACCAATCCAGCAAAATTTGCCTTCCAGAAACCATATGGTGCACCTTTCCTTCTGCGCCCTGCCGTGTGCCCGTACAGTAGTTTACAACCACATATGGGGTGGTTCTATAAACTACAGAATCAGGGCCATAAATATTGAGTTTTGTTTGGCTGTTAACCCTTGCTTTGTTACTAGAAAAAATGGATTAAAATTGAAAATTTGCAAAAAAATTGAAATTCTGAAATGTTATCTCCATTTGTCAATAACTCTTGTGGAACACCTAAAGGATTAACAAAGTTTGTAAAATCAGTTTTGAATACCTTGAGGGGTGTAGTTTCCAAAATGGGGTCATTTTTTGGTGGTTTCAGAAAGTGACTTCAGACCTGAACTGGTCCTTAAAAAATGTGTTTTGGAAATTTTCTGTAAAATGCTTCTAAACTTCTAAGCCTTGTAACGTCCCCAAAAAATAAAATGTCATTCCCAAAATGATCCAAACATGAAGTAGACATATGGGAAATGAAAAGTAATAACTATTTTTGGAGGTATTACTATGTATTATAGAAGTAGAGAAATTGAAACTTGGAAATTTTCAAAATTTTTCCAAATTTTTGGTAAATTTTGTATTTTTTTATAAATAAAAATGATTTTTTTTTACTCCATTTTACCAGTGTCATGAAGTACAATATATGATGAAAAAAAACAATCTCAGAACGGCCTGGATAAGTAAAAGCGTTTTAAAGTTATTCACACATAAAGTGACACTGGTCAGATTTGCAAAAAATAGCCTGGTCCTTAAGGTGAAAAATGGCTTTGTCCTGAAAGGGTTAAGGCAAATGGAACACGATAACAAAGTATTAGTCCTTAATGTTGAATTAACATGGCTGGATATTAACTTCTCAGCTGCTGGAGCAGGAAATCTCCATAACGGAATGGTGGTTGTCCTCTAGTACTCCTTTCAGATCTCCGAAGTTGCTGTGACTCCTCAGACCTTGTTACCGGGGAACTTGGGGTTTCCCGAGTTGTAATTACTTCAGTTCCTGGTTGAAGTGTTGGGGTATTAGTTTTAGCAGGCACTAGAATGTTAAGCCATGGGGTTAAGAACCATTGCAAAGGGTCAGAAGCTAGCAATGTTTTTCTCAAAGACTATATTGTTCCCTCTGGCTCAGTTGGTTTTTCCAGTTCTGTCTCAATAGGTTGAATTTCCTCTGGAACAGCTTCTTCTTGAGAAGTTTCTACTGAGGTGTCCTTTTTAAGGCGCAACTTTAGGCGATTTCTGTGTACTACACAGGATTTATCCTCTTGGGTAATCTCATATGTGTCAGTTTCTGGATTGAGAATAGCAGAAATGGTGTAAAGTTCTCTCTCCCATTTGCTATCAAGTTTGCTGGTTCTATGGTTATTTTTTAACCAGAAACAATCACCAATTTTCAGTGGTTTTGCCTTGGCAGATTGGTTGTAGTCCTTCTGTTGTTTTTCTTGGGCATGTCCATGCGTTGTTGAACAATCTTGTGTGCGTTAATCAAACGCCTTTGGTGTTCAGCCACCCAATCAGTCTTTGGTAGGGGGTTGGTTGCATCAGGCACTTGTACGCCCAAAGTGTGGTCAGCAGGTAAGGTACCTTGTCGGCTAAACATAAGGTAGTATGATGCATACCCAGTAGAACAATGGACAGTGTTGTTGTAGGTATACATCAGCTGAGGCAATAAAGTAGGCCAATCTTTTCTTGTGGCAGGTGGGACTGCTCTTAACATTTCAATAAGAGTTTGGTTCATCTTCTCACAAAGTCCATTCCCTTGGGGATGATACGCTGTGGTCCTGATTTTTTGACAATTGTGAAAAGTACATAGTTCCTTGAAAAGTTGTGATTCAAAGGCAGATCCTTGATCTGTGAGGATTCTCTCTGGACATCCATATGGTAACAAGAAATATTTCCAGAAAGCATCTGCAGTTGTTCTTGCAGTCAAGTCTTTTACAGGCACAGCTACAACAAATTTTGTGTAGTGGTCAATGATGGTCATAGCATAGGTATAACCTGAGCTACTTGGTTCAAATTTCACATGGTCGATTGCGACTATTTCTAATGGTGTTCTGCTCACAATGGAATGTAAGGGAGCTCTTTGGTCATGCTTCTCACTTTTTCCAACAACATAAGTGGAACATTCTTGACACCATTTTTAAATATCTCCTCTCATTCCGATCCAGCATAATCTTCTATGGATGGTGGCTTCTGTTTTCTGCACGCCAAAGTGTCCTGATTGGTCATGGTACATTTCAAGCACGATTCTTGCATCACGGCGTGGTATTAGAATTTGATAAAGACGATCCCATGTAACTGGGTCTAGAGTTCTTCTTAATAGTAGGCCTTTTTGTAGAAAGAGGTGTTTTCTATGTCTCCATAATTTGGACAACTCTAGTCTGCATTCTTTCTGCAAATTCTTTCTAAGGTTCTTCCACTGGTGAAGAAATCTTTTAATTCTCCTAACACTCTGCTTTCATTCTGTAATTTGATCCGTCTTTCGTTGTCTAGTGGGATTTTGGATCCACTTGCAGTTGAGAGTTGAAGACCTTTTTCCCTTTAACAGAGATTATGTCTTGATGGGCAAAGCTGTGGTAGAAGGATGGCATTTCCACCTCTTCCCAAATATCTTCTTGTGAAGTGGGGTCTTCTTTGGTTGGCAGACGGGATAAGGCATCCGCATTTTCGTTTGCTTTCCTGTTCTGTATTTTACAGTGAAATTATAATTAGCAAGGCGTGAGGCCCATCTTGTTTCAACGCTCCTAACTTGGCGGTGTTAAGATGTGCTAGTGGATTGTTATCAGTGAAGGCCACGAAGGGTGTTGCGGCAAGGTAGTCTTTAAATTTTTCTGTGACAGCCCACACGAGTGCGAGGAATTCCAACTGTATTTATGGTCCTTCTTTTCACTACCTCTACGAGATCTACTAGCGTAGGAAATGACTCTTTCTTTTGCTTTTTGCACTTGTGACAAAACAGCTCCCAGTCCTTTCTTACTTGCATCTGTGTAAAGATGAAATGGCTGTTGATAATCTGGATAACCTAAGATTGGTGGTTCGGTTAATTTCTTCTTCAGGAGCTGGAAGGCAAGTTCTCTTTCGGTATTCCATTCCACTGGTATGGGAGTCTTCTGGTATCTTTTAGGATGCCCTCTCAAAAGTTCCAATATTGGCTCTGCAATTTGGTTAAAGTAAGGAATGAAACGTCTGTAATATCCTGCGAAACTGAGGAAACTTCTTACCTCCTTCACCGTAGTGGGAGTAGGCCAATTACGGACTGCGGCTATCTTCTCTGGATCCGGTTTAACACCTTCAGAGCTGACGATATGCCCTAAGTATTTAACTTCTGGCTTCAGTAGATGACACTTGGACGGTTTAACTTTAAGTCCATGCTTAATAAGAACTTGAAAAACTTCGGCCAGATGTTTCAAATGGTCTTCATAAGATTTGGAATAGATGATGACGTCATCTAAGTACAGCCGGACGTTTTTTTTGTGGCCCAGACAATGCTCCATGAGTCTTCTCACGATCTTCTGGTGCCATTGGTACTTGCCAGTATCCACTGGTTAAATCAAGAGTAGAGAAGCAAGCTGAAGATCCTAAAGCTGTCAAGGATTCCTCTAAGCGTGGCAAAGGATAAGCATCTTTTTGGGTAATTTGGTAGATTTTTCTGTAGTCCACACAGAATCTGATGTTGCTGTCTTTTTTTCGAACTAGGACTAGTGGTGCAGGCCATGGGCTATGGCTGTCTTTGATGTTTGAGTCTTTCATCTCTTGAATCATTTGCTTGACGGATTGGTACATAGTAGATATTATAGGCTGATACCTTTCCTTGATCGGTGGGTGTAAAATGTTTACTTAAAGGCACAGTGATGTTCTTTCACGACTTGCAACACACCTTCTACTTGGTGTTCTGGTGTGGAGGCATTTCCCACATGAAGTTCTTTCCACCAGGGGGTGTTTACGTTTTGGCCCTGAGGGGGTTGTTTCTTTGGATCTGTAGTCACACTGATGACGTCTTGAAAGGTGATTTGGATCAGCTGTGCAATAGGACGGTACTTGGCTAATGTTACATTATGATCACTCAAGTTAAGGAGACTAATAGGCACTTTACCTTCAGTTACCAGGCTCCTTGCAGCTCGGACTAAAGGATAGTCTTCCAAATCAACTGGTTCCACCAAGGCTTGGTAGTCTTGACCTTGAATTCCAACTACAGCTCGGCACCATAGGAGAGTTTGTGTTAGGCTTGAGAATCACTGGTTGATTGTTTCGGATGCAGGCACAGCAAATTTCTCCTCTTTCATTGGCGAATTTCTGTTGCACACTCAGATGGTTTGTTGGATTACCTTCTTAGAAGCAAAAGAGGCAGTAGGCACTGACTGGTGTAAAGCCTCCAACATTTCAACATAGCAATTCCTAAGGACATTCATGCCTAGGACTATAGGAGGGTTGTTGTTGTTTTCTTTTACTTGCACTACAATGATGCCTTGTTGGGACAGGATGGTTCTTCCTATTTGAATGGTAGGTTCCCAGTAACTCAGTATTGCTACCGGTTTGCCGTTGCTGGCTATGAGACTCAGCCAGGATTCTGGTGGCTGGGTAAGTTGATTTTGGTCCCAGTATTTTTCAAATGCTGTTTGTTGTATGGTAGTGACTTGAGATCCTGTGTCAACTAGGGCAACAAAAGGAACTACATTTATTTGAAGTGTCACTTCTGGACGGGATCCTACATATCTTGGCATCCAATAAGGATCTTCTGGACCTATTGATCTACCTCCCGAGGGGTGGTCCTTGACCTCGGGGGTCATCCTTTTAACTGCCAGCAGGTGGCTTTAGTGTAACCTGGTTTGTGACAGTAGGTACAGATAGGCCGTCTGGGGGTACTAGTGCGGTCAGGGGGCATCCGCCGGGATTTCTGGAATAAGTCTCTTTATAATCAGGAGAGAAGAGCCTTCTGGATACTGGTTTCTCATCCTCAATACAATAGTGGCTTTTCCCATTGTTCCAATTTTTTATGAACTTTCTTCAGACTTTTAGTCAGGAATTGGACTTGCTCAGTAAGGGCAGCAACTGTGTCAGGAATTGGGGCTTGAGTTGCCTGACTGACTCCAGGTAAAGGTTTGACAGGGGTGACCGGCTGTGTTACTGTCACTACAGCGGAGCCAACTAATTCTGTTGGTGATCTTTTTTCCCAGTAAACTGATAGCTAGTTCTTTAAAATCTAAGAAAGCAGCACTTGGATGCTGTGCGGCTAACATTCTTAGTTGGCTCTTTAAATTGTCTGTGTTAACACCTTCAAAAAACTGTTCTTTCAGGGTTTTGTCCTGATTCTCTGCCTCACGGGGGTCAACTTGTACAACAGCTCTAAGGGCTTCCTGTAAAGATAATGCAAAGTCTCTGAGTGACTCACCCGTTTGCTATTTTTTACTGAAGAACCTCATCTTGACTTCGGACTCGGTCCTGGGTTCAAAGGTGGTGTACAGACGTTCAAATATCTGCTCCAGTGTCCTCCTTTCTGAGCTAGGCCAGGATTTCACTTCTCTGAGAGCAGCTACTTCAAATTGCGCTGGAAGAATCCCCATCTGCTGTTCTGGGGATACAGGGTACAACCTGAACACAGCAAGCATGTGGTAATGTGAACATTGAGGTGTTGTTTCCCTAGGTTCCAGTCCGGGACTTAGGGCATGCACGTGTCCAGGGATCCTATTTAATCCTGCTACTGGATCTTGGGTGTGTCTCACTCTGGAGAGTGTGCAGACAGAGGCCTGGTGAGACTCTGTCAGTGTGGTCTCAGCTAGGCAAGGCTGAGGGGCCATGAGGCTATGCAATAGCCTGGACTGTGGGGGACTCAGCGACACCTGGGAACAAGCATTGAAAGGTCAGACTCGGGAGGACTGCTAAACCACAACCCCATCCAAAGGTACTGCATTTGTTACAGCCTGAGGGCTGGTGGACTGTATGTCTGAGGTAAGCCGCACCTGGTTCCATGTCGGAACGCTATCGTATAGCCGAGTTAGGGATACGATGTTTATTATGTTTAGGTAGAGCCCAGACGGGCAGGCTTTTGTTTTATGCCATGTTGTGTATGAAGAGTGTAAAATAATTTGCACTGTTTGGACCTGAAACCCAGCGGTTATGAAGATCCTTGTGAGAATGACCCCCAAGTAAGAGACGATCCCTTACAGTCCCTTAAAGTGTGAATTTCACCAGAATATCGTGGGAACCAGGGGGCCCCAAAATAATAAGGCATAGTTAAAGGCATTAAACTTGGTGCTGCAGCAGTTGGCATTGTGCTAGGACCGGCCTCCGAGGTCAGCCTGCACGTTATCCTCTTGTACAGACATGCTGACAATAGGTAGATTACAGTTAGATAGGTTAATTGTGGTTTCCAATACTTTTTATTTAACATTGCTATGGGCGACCGCTACCTTGCGGTGTATGGCCCTTTAAATTTTCGATGCCGACTGAATACAACACTCAGGCAGCGTTATTTGGATTCCAAATAGCGCTCCTGGCTAGCGGTGCTTCACTCTAAGGTGGCAGTAATAACTTACAATCTGCGGTGGTTACTTGGGGGCAGACAGGTAATGCGATGCGATCCGGCAGCTTGCCGGTGTAAATCTTGCGATAGCTTTGGGGATGCACGCACGTCACACCGTCCTCCCGTGCGCGGCGTCTCCCTTTGATGTGGCCACAAGCAGAGAAGGTGGCGCTACGCTGACGTACAAGGCTGGCCTCCCAGAACCCACACAGTACAGGTAGGATGGCTTTAACCAGGCAATTTTGCATAAGGGGCGGCACACTGGTTTCCCGCTCTTCAGGGGGTGTCGCCAATTTGCACACAGTGATGGCGCAGTATTATTTTTCAAATCAGAGCTCCGGCGGTCATATTAGTTGAACAGTAACAGTCTATTCACTGACAGCAAGCAGTTATAGTGACACACAAATGTTGAATTTTCCACTTTTGACACTGCAATTTTGATGCTGGGGGCTAGTATAGCACCTCCATATACTTTGCAGTCAGTTTGAACAGTTCTGGGCCCCAAAACAGCGCACAATAAGCAAAAGTCTCTCAAGCAAATAAAGGAGCTTATTCAAATGTGAGTCTCTCAAATAAGCCGCAAGGGTTAATATCCTGTTCGTGATGCCAATAAAAAGTTATGCAGCCAGCCAGTTGCAGGGGCAACACGTGAGGTGCACGGTGGACCGATGAGGGGCCAAATCATATAACACACAGTTTATCAGTTTACTCACGGTTAGCAGATAGCCTCCCTGGGCTGGCAGCACAGTGTTGAGGTGGACAGCACGAAATCCTCCGGGGCACGCTCTGTGGTAGGAAGCATCAGCCAAGATGATGGTTGAGGTGCCCTTGATGTTAAGGGTGCTTGTTGAGGCTGAGTCCCTTGATGGTTTTTTTTGTGACACCAGTACCATTAATGGTGGTACAACCATAGGTAGTAATAATGAGGTAGACAGTGGTAAGATGCAACTCACAACTTTTACTTTGGATGTCTTTTGGTTGCAGCGGTACAAATATGCAGTCTTTAGATGGTACAGGGTTAATTCTGCAAATCCACTGTTTTAGGCTGTTTAGGTTTCTTGGTTTTGGAGCAATGGGTTACTTCAATGTCAGTGGAATCTTGGTGAGGTTGCCGGAGGCTAGGGTATACTTCACCTAAAATATCCCAAAGGTCCTTTATGCTTGGTTTATGGCTTTTATCCTTTGGATGAATTTGAATCTGTCCTTTTCTCTTGTCCCTTTCTGGACTAGAACGTCTTCTTTAGAGATGACGTGCTGGATCTGCACCTTTTCACTCTCTGTGTCAATATCCACACTGATCTCCACACTGACCTGTGGTCTCAACTGAACCTGTAACTACTCTGAACTGACCTGTCTGATCTGATCTGTCTCACTAGGCCTGACCTGAGTGTGTGTGTATATATATATATATATATATATATATATATATATGACCTGAACTTTATAAATTACACCTAATAGGCCTGTTAACAGGGATTTTGCAGATACACAAATGCAAGATTATACATTACTGTACAATGCAATTGTTAGGATCAAAGAGTACTTTTAAGCAGTGCCCACATAGTGGGACGCTGCACAACATACAACAGGGGAATATCTAGCAGACATGCTGGAAACAACATAAACAGACCAGACAGTCACAACACACTAGACATAAATACACCCTGGACAAAACCCACACAATCAACAAAGGGTAGGATGGGAAGGAGAAACTGGGAAGACCTTGATGATCACAAGGTTGGCCCTCAACGGACAGATAAAGTCAGGAGCAGTGAACCACCAGCACACACCGAGCTACAGGCATCCAGCAGAAGCTAAATAGCCCGAAGCAACCACACCGACACCAAGAACACATATTAACCCCAAGGTAACCAAACACAAGGAAGAAGCAACTGAAGGCGAATTGCACACAGAAGCAAAAGGCAACAGGTTACCGCAGGCAACAGCATGCGTGGCAAGCAAGTCACGGAGCACCCAGCAAAATCTGTGACACTGCCACAACATGCCAAAACAGCAACACATTGCCAACGGCAACAGCAAGCGTGGCAACAGTGTCACGGCGTACACCATAGGCCGTGAGAATCAAGTCTCCTGTGCTTGAACTGTTGCATCCAAAAAGTTACACATTTTTGCGCAAGCCCCACTTTGCACGAAAAAGTGCAACTTTGCTCCTTTACCATCTCCCTGGCCACTTTTATTAAAAGTCAGTGGGACATGGGTAGAAAGGAGTAGGACCTAATCAATCTGATGCATTTACCATTTACAAGTTTTATGGCTCAACTAATTCCCAGACTGTAGTGCTTGGTCCTGCTGATATGTGCCAAAATTATTAAGGGATGTGCAACTCACGCCATTTCAAATGTTAATAAACCCCAGTCTTGATAAACCTCCTCTTTAGTTCATAGTGCAGTTACTGTGTGTTATTTCAGTCAAGGCCAGAGAAGCAGCAAGGTGATATCTTTCTACTGACCAATCAGTAGGCCAGAATGCTGGTTGTCACCCACTGAACTATCCCTCTTTTCCTTGCTCCAACAATCCATTTATATCCAGAATGTTCTTGCAGTGCAGTGTTTAGCAAGCAGTAAATGAGGAGACGACTAATCTGCAGGATGCAGACAGCGACCCCTCCCCCACGCTAATCATCATTTATTCCGCCAGCAATCTTAATTAAAATTTTACACAGTGGGTCTGTTAATTCACAGCGCACTCGGCACTATCAATATTTAGCAGGATAATTGTATGAAATGACTGTTCAAACCAGCAGCAGGCGACAATTCATGGAACAGCAGGAGCCTATTCAAGCGCACTGCACAAGATGGCCGCTTTTCACATGGGGGATCTGGTTCATTCTGCCGCATACTCTGTCGACTACTCTTTGTAAACTGTTAAACACCACAAAGATGACCAGAGAGAATCACCAACAACAGTAAAGGTGGCAGATTAGACACAACAAATATACAAATATCCTCCCTGGCCGAAGAAGGTTTTAATGCTGAGGAAAGGCTTGAGATCTCTCTCTTTCTCACTCTTTTTTTTTTTCTCTCTCTCTCTCTATCTCTCCCCTGGCCAAAGCTGGTGATCTAAGGTTTGTGGCAGAGTATCCCTGTATTCTTCTGGTCACTCAATAGTCTGGCAGAGTCTCCTAATCACTGTTCCCTAGTGGCAGAACACTAGGGGTTCTGACTGCTGCCCTTATATACAGTTTCTAGTTGAACTATAACCTTCTAGTGGGAGGGGTTTAGTGGAGAAACTCAGCACAAACAGATACATTGTTACACTTTCCATCTCTCATAGACTTACAGCTTAGAGTTTCAATAATAACGGCAATGACAGCAGTTTTTCAAAACAAAAACAGGTTTTCAGACATAATAACAGAGCTAAGACAGACATTTAAAAGGTCAGTTTGTCTGGTTTTGGTAAGTCTGTCTTTTTCCCTCCAAAGTGTGCTCCTCTTTAAACCTTATGGTAGCTGTGGAAAATTACTAGCTTCTCATTATTAGCTAAAAAGTCCTAAAAGTCTCTCAGTATTCGTTAACCCTTTCCACAGTGCTGTGTAAACACAGTGCAAATGAACTGTATATATATCACAGCAAAAAAAAATGCAATTACACAATATTAAACAGTATAACTCAATGCAAGTTAACCCTTTAAAGTGAAATAAAGTAACGAGTTGATGACTTTGTATAGGTGAAACAGGGTCAAATGTCTAAAGTATCCCTGCTCAAGGGCACTACACTTGTGCGCTTGGCAGCTATAGGGATCTGTGTGTCACTCCTGTGACAGGTCTTAGAAGGTCTGAAAGATTATCTGCACATTAATGATCTGACAGGCTCTTTTGGTTTCACTTTGTCTGTGTGTTGCTGGTATGTCCACACCGCCTGTTCAGGTGTGGATCATGTGACCTTTACCCATCGTATTTAGTCAGACTTTACCCATCACTCCATGCTCTGGATAGCTTCATTTGATTTTGGAAGAGCTGTAGTGTGGTTCGTGTTAAAGGCCTGTTCATCCATCATCCTCAGAAGTTAAGTGTCCCGCTTGTTGTGTTTTGTATTCCCCCCCCCCCCCCCGGTTGTTTACTAGGCCTCAGCGAGACACTAGTTCATTCACCAGGGAAGGAACGGGTTGTCTCTGCCCTGTCATTACATTTAGGGCATCTGAGGGTCACCAGGGTTTTCTAGGTTCCTGTGTATGGGCATTTCTACCATCGAGAGGTGCCCATACGGATAGGAGTTAGTGCCAGGAGCAGGGTTTTATAGGTGGTGACCCTTTTCCTTCCCTAGCGGTGAGGCCTAGTGTCTTTACCCTTCCTTCTTGTTGTCTTTTGGTGTTCTCCCCTATTACATCCGTGACATTATCCAGAGCCATTACCGCCATTTTTGTTCTGATCTGTGGAGCTATGGATACTATGTCTGACTGGTCGAACAGCTGCAGAATCTGACTTTGGAGGTAGCAGATGCGTGATGGTCTTGCAGATTCAGAGTCCACAGGCTGCTGGTTTCGGTGGTGGATCCCAGGCCTGCCCTGAACCGAAGGTGGCTCTCCTGGACAGGTTTTCCGGGGTAGTGACAATTTCATCCGGTTCAGGGAGTCATGTAAATTATACTTTAGGCTGCGTCCATACTCTTTTGGGGATGAGTGTCAACGTGTGGGTATGATTATTTCATTGCTTAAAGAGGATGCCCAATCTTGGGCTTTTTCTCTGTTGACTGGATCATCGTCCCTCTGGTCGGTAGAATAATAATTTAGAGCCTTGGGTCTTATCTATGATGACCCGGATCAGATCTCACAGGTCAAGACCAAGTTATGGGGTTTGCGGCAGGGAGAACGTTCCGCGGCGACCTATTGCTCTGAATTTAGGAGATGGGCTGCCAATACAGAGTGGAACGATCCTGCTCTCCGTAGCCAATTCTGTCAAGGTCTCTCTGAGAGACTGCAGGACGCATTGGCTTTTCGTGAAAATCCTGAGTCATTGGAAGCAGCTATGTACCTTGCTGTACGTCTTGATAGACGCCTGAGGGAGAGATCTAGGGGCGTCACCTTCAGGAAGTACTGTTCAATAAGGGTACTGCTTCCTTTGACACTTATGGTGGACAAACACTGGTGCTTGCTCCTTGCGAGGATCCTATGCAGTTAGTAGGAGCTACTCCTGGAACTTCTGGCAAAAGTTTTGGTTATAGTAAAAGGAGTCTGCTTTTGTTGTTGCAAGAAGGGACATTTTGTGAATATTTGTCCGTACTTGCAGCATCAAGGTGTAAACAAAAACGAAAAAACTTTTAATCCCCAAAGCAAGAAAACCTACTTTTGTCTTTTACTGGTAGTACCCATTTTCTCCTGTCTGCCGAGGTGGCACTAGAGTCCAAAACTGTGAAAATCAAAGCATTTATCGACAGTGGGGCAGGAGTTAACTTGATTGATGGACAGTTTGTACGTATTCACGGGTTGACTACTAATGCATTAGAGAAAAGTATTTCTGTCTTTGTAATTGACTCAGCACCTCTCACCCAAAAATGCCTGTCACAGGTAGTAAATGACATTTATTTAAGAGTGGGTGATTTGCATCAGGAATCTATCTCCTGTTATGTGTTGGAGGGTCTGCCTGCTCCATTGGTGTTGGGTTTACCATTATTAAGCAAACATAACTCTAACATCGACTGGCAAGCGAGACAGAGACAGGTTGTTTACTAGGCCTCAGCGAGGGTCAACAGGGTTTTCTAGGTTCCTGTGTATGGGCATCTTTACCATTGAGAAGTGCCCATACAGATAGTAGTTAGGGCCAGGAGCAGGGTTTCATAGGTGGTGACCCTTTTCCTTCCCTAGCGGTGAGGCCTAGTGTCTTTACTCTTCCTTCTTGTTGTCTTTTGGTGTTCTTCCTTATTACATCCGTGACACTGTGCTGGTCCTATGTTCATATGTTCCCACATTGCTGAGAATTTTTTTTTTAATATGTGCAAATGAGCCTCAAGGATCAACAGGTCAGCTCTCTCTGCAACTGCCGTGCCCTCTCCACTTTGATTTGACAGGGCTAGGCAGTGCAGAGGGTGCATCACATCATTTTCCTTAGCCATGCGGGTGTAAGGGTCAGCCCCTAAAAGTATTGAATCGCATTTTACAGTGATAATATTTCACACAGACTGTTATGCCTTCTTCCGGCTACAAGAGGCGACTGTGTCGTTGAGTAAGAGAGAAATGAAAGTTGTTGGTTCCAGAGGATGTAGGAGGAGTTGAAATTCCCGGGCAGGAGAGCTAGATTGCTGCGTCCTTGCTGAGGTGTACAGAGAGTCTGCTGTTGTGGTACAGAGCTACAGGGACTATAAAGTGATTTTTCCTGGCTGCTGTGGGACAGATCAACAAACACTGCAAAGTGTGTTCCATAGGAGCAAAGTGTTCAATTCATAGACCTGTGACAGTATTCCCCCCCCCTTGACTTTTTTCGTATTTTGGTGCCTCACAACCTAGAATTAACGTGGATTGTTTGAGGATTTGCATCATTTAATTTATAGAACATGCCCACAACTTTGAAGATGTTTTTTTTTTTTTTTTTTGAAGCAAACAACAAATAGGATAAAATAACAGAAAAAGTCAATTTGCATAAGTATTAACCCCCCTAAAGTCAATACTTTGTGAGCCACCTTTTGCGGCACACAACAGCTCCAAGTCGCTTCGGATAAGTCTCTATGAGCTTTCCACATCTTACCACTGGGATTTTGTGCCCATTCCTCCTTACCAAACTGCTCTAGTTCCTTCATTGGTTTGCGCTTGTGAACATCAATCTTTAAGTCTGACCACAGATTTTCTGTTGGATTGAGATCTGGGCTTTGACTAGGCCATTCCAACACTTTACATGTTTCCCATTAAACCACTCAAGTGTTGCTTTAGCAGTGTGTTTGGGGTCATTGTCCTGCTGGAAGGTTAACCCTTCGTCCTAGCCTCAAATCACGCACAGAGTGATGCAGGCTTTGCTCAAGAATATCTCTGCGTTTAGCACCATCCAGTTTCCCAGTCCCGGCTGCTGAAAAACATCCCCACATGTTTCATTGAGGGGATGGTGTTTTTTGGTTGATGTGATGTGTTGGGTGTGTGCCAGAAAAAGTTCAATTTTAGTCTCATCCGACCAGAGCACCATCCTCCATACATTTTGGGAGTCTCCCAAATGCCTTTTCGTAAACTCACAACGTGCCTTTTTGTTTTTAGCTGAAAGTAATGGCTTTCTTCTGGTCACTCTGCCATAAAGCCCAACTCTATGGAGCATATGGCCTATTGTCATCCTATGTACAGATACTCTAGTCTCTGCTGTGGAACTCTGCATCTCCTCCAGTGTTGCCTTAGATCTCTGTGCTGCCTATATGATTAATGCCCTCCTTGCTCGGTCCATGAGTTTTGGTGGGCTGCCCAGGGGCGGACACAGACAGCAGAGGGCCCCTGTGCAAAGAATTTGCCCCCCCCCCCCCCCACGCATACAGACGTAAACATAGGTCATAGGTAAAGATTAATACAATGATGTGAGGAAGCAGAAGGGACCCCAATATGTCATCTCCCCCCAATCCTACAGGGGAAGGAAGGGGTGATCAGGGGCATCAAAGATGGTGGAGACCCTTTAGATACTGTGGTGCGTAAGATTTGTGAATAACTCCACATAGCAGGGATGAGAGATGGGCCTGCACATCAGGTGTCAGATAGGTCTTACTTGGGGCCAAGAGGCAATGCAATTATAATAGTGGGGGAGTGCACGTCTCATCGCTGGAGGGTTTGGGGGGGGGGGGGTTATTGAATATTGTTTTGATTTTGTTTCTTTTTATTCTTTGGCTATCACAAATGAAGAGGTATATCTGTAGATAAAATGCCTTTAATTTTGTAAACTGGTTGTCATGTCTTGATAACTGTCTGAATGACCAAGTGTAATGTATATACCCAATTCTATGCTTGCTGAAGGATTCTTCTTTCCTACGTGTTTGTAATTTTGAAAATTTTGAAATAAAAATTATCTATGTTAAAAAAAAAAAAAATATATATATATATATATATACACTGTGGTGCGTATTAAAGGGGTTATCCGAGAGTATAAAATGTCCCCCCATATGCCGGGCCCCTCACACTGAATATTCTTACCCCGCTCCCTGCGCCGCTCCTGGTCCCTGCACAGCTGCTGTTCTCCCATTGCGCGGAGAGGCCGGCGCCTCTTCATAACTTTGACAGAACCACTGCCAGTTTAGGGGTTATTAAGACCCGTGTCTAAAACCCCAGTTTTAATAAATGACCCCCTGAGTGTTTGGGCAGCATTTTTAACCCATTTACACGACACGGACCATATGTATTTTGTGATCTGCAAATTACAGATGATGCCCATGTGTCATCTGCATTTTCTTGTCAGACCCATTAACTAGCCTGCACCTTGCGGACGTCACATTTTCTATCCTCTGCGGAACAGACATACGGATGCGGAAAGCAAATGACTTGTATGTGCTTTCCGTATGTCCAGTCTGCACAAGATGGAAAATGTGACACATCCTATACTTCTCAACCAAATGCGGACTGCAGGCCCGTTTACGTTAATGGGTCTGCAAAAATATACAGATCGCACATGGATGGCTTCCATATCTTGCCGATCGCGGACCGCAAAATACATTAGAATGTAGCCTCACGGTATGTGGGTAAGGAACAGTCACAGGAGGGCCAGAGGGGGGTGGGTGGAGTAAAAAAAATAACATACCAAGTCAGGGTTAGTGCCTGGCAGGGACAGTGGACACACAGGAAGTCTCCAGTCCTCACTCACCTCCTCCTAAATTGCTGCAAGCTTCACACATTCAGCACCAGGAGCGCTAGGTGAGGACCAGATGTGGGCGGGGCTACTGCCAGGGGGTGGAGCTACCACAACACTCAATGGGGCGGGGCTACTGACATCGCTAGACAGGAGGCGGAGCTAGGACACAGTAAAGTGGCTCAGCACAGGCCTGGCTGAGCTGGTGTCAAACTCTTCATGATGCTGCCCACCACACGGCAGGACTGAGCTGTAAGGAAGCGGGGCCATCGCAGATGCAGCTCAGGACATGCTGCCCAGGCCCTGCTCCTCTAGAGCTGTGGATTGCGCAGTAGGTCCTAAGACTGAAGTCAGATAGTGAGGTGGCCTGAACCCCTTCTACATGCCGGATGGAGTGATGATGAATGGAGAAGCAGGGAGCCTGCTGCTCTCTGCTTTACGTTACAATCAGCTGTCTGTGCCTCCTGTGGATGCACAGACAGCTGAGCTGAAGGGCCCCTTTATAGGCTGGGCCCCTGTGCAGTTGAACCGGCTGCACAGGCGGAATGTCCGCCCCTGGGGCTGCCGTCTCTTGGCAGGTTTGCTGTTGTGCCATGTTCTTTTCATTTGGTTATATTAGATTTGATGGTGCTCCTGGGGATCATCAAAGATTTTGATATTTTTCTATAACCTAACCCTTACTTGTACTTCTCAACAACATTGTCCCTTACTTGTTTGGAGAGTTCCTTGGTCTTTATGGCAGTGTTTGGTTACTGATGCCTCTTGCTTTGGTGTTGCAGCCCCTGAGGCCTTTCAAAAAAGGTGTATATATGTAATGACAGATAATGTGACACTTAGATTGCACATAGATGGACATAGATTTCACTAATTATGTGACTTCTGAAGGTAATTGGTTGCACCAGAGCTTTTTAAGGGCTTCCTAACAAAGGTGGTGAATACATACGCACATGCCAATTTTCTGTTTTCTATTTCTAAACAATAGTTTTATTTATATATTTTTATCATTTCATTTCACCAACGTAGACTATTGTGTTCTGATCCATCAGAACATTGAACTTAATACTGTAATGTACCAAAATATGAAAAAAGTCAAGGGGGGTGAATACTTTTGTAAGGCACTGTATGTGGATGCCTGCACCTGCAATCTAGAGAGAGAGAGGAAAAGACAGCGCTGGGACAAGCAAGCGACCGGATCAGGAGCCAGACTGCACCTGCCTTCATGTGCCAGACCAAGACAAGCAGCTACCTGCAGAACTGCGAGTGTGCACCGGTGCTAATCTGTGGTAGGACATAGCGCAGGAGACCTAGTCAGTGCATTTTAGAAACGTGCCCTGGTTGGCAGAGGTAGACAGGAGAATATTAGAGGAGAGAAGCTTGAATTTTTTTGTTTTTGCTGTTTAGAGCGCATTTTGTTTGGAAGCAAAGTTCAATTATCCTTCCTGTAAATTTATGTAAACCTGTTTACACTGTTTCTGTCATTTGTCGATTACGCCTCTGGTGCATCGGCACAATACTCTTAATCCGATTTTCTGGTCGTTATATTTTGCCCTTTAATAAAGCAGGTATCTGCTTCCGCCTCCTTGTCTGCTGTACTGTATTTAAATCCTGCCGTGCGGTTTTTTCCTCCCCTGACCGCTACACGGTCACATATTAACATCGGACCAACACAGATACCTTCAGCTACCAAGCACAGGTCACACAATTTTTTTATAGGAACAAATCTGCCGACAGATGTCCTTTAATAGTGCCACAATGGGCCTATCTCCATGATGATGTCACTGATTATGTATTTGTCATTGCCCACTTCATACCTTAGGAATGCTGAATACTAACGTGAATGACAAGTGCATAGTCACAATCTGCACACATGTGCACTGCCTCCTCATAAGTTACTAGCATAAACATGGATGTGGGACAAAATGACTGTTGGAAACTGATGATATTTCAGCATCTGAAGGGGAAATATCTGCCACAAGCCA
The DNA here is from genome assembly GCF_014858855.1 of Bufo gargarizans. Lineage (NCBI taxonomy): Eukaryota > Metazoa > Chordata > Amphibia > Anura > Bufonidae > Bufo > Bufo gargarizans. Next base: position 257,457,777 of record NC_058085.1, on the reverse strand, counting down.
ATGAGTGTGAAGCACAGTTACATCCACCATCAGTAATTGTCATCCAGCTGCATCTCTGTCCACATCACATTAGTGGCTATGCACGATCCACTACCATAAAAAAAAAATCGGTGTGAATCCCATAGACAGAATGGGATTCCACCAGGCAGACCAGCAATTACAAGATAGAGGGTCAATACCCTACATAAACAGCCGTGACACCAGGACAGAGAGCAGCGGTGGCACCCAGAGATCAGCAGCGGCACAAAGTTAGAGAGTTTTTCACTCTGTGTAGATGCGGTAACGCAGCAAAACCGCAAACAAATGCTGCACTACTTAAATGCACTATATAGAAAGTATATTATTGGTATATAGCACCCCTGCTTCAATCAGTTTTTATGGGGGGCAAGTGGTTAATCACACCAGTAGAAAATATTTCTTCAAATAGTGTTTTTCACTCTATATAGATGCGGTAATGCAGTAAAATCGCAAACAAATGCTGCACTACCTAAATGCACTATATAGAAAGTATATTATTGGTATATAGCACCCCTGCTTCAATCAGTTTTTTTTTTTTTTGGGGGGGGGGGGGACAACTGGTAAATCACACCAGTAGAAATTATTTGCTCCAATAGAGTTTGGCACTCTGTATGGCTGCAGTATCGCAGCAGAACCGCACACAATTGCACTATAATATACTTTCGATGTTATAAAGTATATCACACCTATCGATAGCACACCTATACCAGTCCTTGAAAGGACTTTTGTGGCCTTATTAGGTAGAAATTTGTGTCCCAACAGTCTGTCCCTGTTCCACACAGCAACCTCCCCCTACACTGGCAAAAAACTGAATATAAAATGGCGGCCAGATCAAGTTTATTTATAAGGTGGGGGGTAGGTCCATGTGCTGAAACGTCTCAATTGGCTGTCCTGTACCACCTGATGGATGTGTCATGGGTCAAAGTTCTTCACAATGTAAAAGAATATGCCGTGCGCGAATACAGTGGGATGCAAAAGTTTGGGCAACCTTGTTAATTGTCATGATTTTCCTGTATAAATCGTTGGTTGTTACGATAAAAAATGTCAGTTAAATATATCATATAGGAGACACACACAGTTATATTTGAGAAGTGAAATGAAGTTTATTGGATTTACAGAAAGTGTGCTATAATTGTTTAAACAAAATTAGGCAGGTGCATACATCTGGGCACTGTTGTCATTTTATTGATTCCAAAACCTTTAGAACTAATTATTGGAACTAAAATTGGCTTGGTAAGCTCAGTGACCCCTGACCTACATACACAGGTGAATCCAATTATGAGAGAGTATTCAAGGGGGTCAATTGTAAGTTTCCCTCCTTTTTTAATTTTCTCTGAAGAGTAGCAACATGGGGGTCTCAAAACAACTCTCAAATGACCTAAAGACAAAGATTGTTCACCATCATGGTTTAGGGGAAGGATACAGAAAGCTGTCTCAGAGATTTCCGCTGCCTGTTTCCACAGTTAGGAACATATTGAGGAAATGGAAGACCACAGGCTCAGTTCAAGTTAAGGCTCGAAGTGGCAGACCAAGAAAAACCTCAATTAAAAAACAATCAGACAGGCTCACAGTATTTTTGCATTTATTACAATTAATACAATTACAGTTATTAAAATAAAGGCTATTAAAATAAATTGCCTACTAAATATTATTACACATATCCTGATTACATGTCAACTTATTAGCATAATTATATAGGTACATTAGATGCGGAGCTCACGCATATACCTAAAAATCTCGGATAGACAGAAGCGATGAATGGTGAGAACAGTCAGAGTCAACCCACAGACCAGCACCAGAGACCTACAACATCATCTTGCTGCAGATGGAGTCACTGTGCATCGTTCAACCATTCGGCGCACTTTACACAAGGAGATGCTGTATGCAAGGGTGATGCAAAAAGTGCTGCTTGAGGTGGGCTAAAGCACATTTGGACAAGCCAGCTTCATTTTGGAATAAGGTTCTGTGGACTGATGAAACTAAAATTTAGTTATTTGGCCATAACAAGGGGCGTTATGCATGGAGGAAAAAGAACACAGCATTCCAAGAAAAACACCTGCTACCTACAGTAAAATATGGTGGTGGTTCCATCATGCTGTGGGGCTGTGTGGCCAGTGCAGGGACTGGGAATCTTGCCAAAGTTGAGGGATACATGGATTCCACTCAGTATCAGCAGATTCTGGAGACCAATGTCCATGAATCAGTGACAAAGCTGAAGCTGCGCCGGGGCTGGATCTTTCAACAAGACAATGACCCTAAACTCTGCTCAAAATCCACTAAGGCATTTATGCAGAGGAACAAGTACAACGTTCTGGAATGGCCATCTCAGTCCATCTCAGTCCCCAGACCTGAATATAACTGAAAATCTGTGGTGTGACTTAAAGTGAGCTGTCCATGCTCGGAAGCCATCAAACCTGAATGAACTAAAGATGTTCAATGGATTAGTTTGTTAATTTAGTCCAGGGCCATCGAGACTGGATGACTGAGCTGAGCACCTTGTCCGTGCCACGGTGCGCAATTTTGGTTGTGTCAGATTACTACAGCCGGCTGGAGTGGTTTTGCAACAATTAGTAGTGCACCTGAAGTGGATTTCTTGGTGACCTTATCCACACCTGAGCGGTACCGCTGATTGTGGTTTTTCATGTGATACCTCGATCCGCCTCAGGATCAGTGGATAGATCTGGTCACTTAGAATTTTATATAGTCAGTAGGTTTCCTTTCCTCACAGTTTTTGCTAATTTAATAAAGTATTCGTTTTATCTAATCCCTATAGCGTTCCTTACTACAGTGAATTATATTTTTGATAGTGGAACGTATACCACTATTAGCTTGTCAGTGATTTGATGTATTACTGGGCCCTGAAAAAAGAGATCCCGAATCTCCGGAGGCACCCATGGTTCCCTGACCGACAGTAGTCTTAACCAGGTGAACCATGCTCAACGGGGCCAAAAGGGGGCTATCAAAATCACAGAAGCTCTATCCTCTCTAATTTTGTTTAACACTTTGGGAATCAACTGCAACGGAGGGAATGCATACATCTACTGCTGTGAGAGAATCCCCTGGACAAAGGGAAAATAAACTTCTCACCTTCCTGTTCCTTTTCGTAGCGGAGAGGTCTATATCTGGCAACCCCCACAGACTTACTATTTTGGCAAAGCCCTCCTGATTCAAGGACCAGTCCCTCTGGTCTAGTCTGTCTTCCACTTTCCAATTGTCTACACCTCTGATATGTAGGGCTGACGGTCACAACAGCTTTTCCCTCCAACAAGGAGAAAATCTGACTTGCAATTCCTATCAACTGTTTGGATCGGGTTCCCCCCTGATGATTCAAGTAAGCCACCATGGAACCATTGTCAGACAAAACCTTTAAATGTCAGTTCTGAAGCCAAGGCAGAATCTCCCGCAGAGTCTTCAGAACCGCCTGTCAATTTTTTAGCGTTGGAAGAAATCTCCAAACCTGAGCTGTCCCAGGATCCCTGAAAAACTCTGCCCAGAACAACCAGACAGGCTGGCATCTGTAGTAACTACTAAAGAGTTTACCACCGTCCACGGGACCCCCTTATCTAGATTCTCCTGCACCAGCCACCACTACAGGTCTCCCTGGAGATGAGAATCTTGTTGTCCAGCTCCTCCAGTCTCCCTGACCAAGACTGTAGAATCTCCCACTGGAGTCACCTGGAATGAGCCTTTGCCCACAGAACTGCAGGAATGCAAGAAGTTAAGGTACCTAGGGTGGACATTAGCTTTCCTGACTGAAACGTAAGGACACAGAATCAGATCCCGCACCACTGACCTTACTTTCTCCACTTTGTCCAAGGTCAAAAAGGATCTCTGGAAGGTCGAGCCCAACAATATCCCCAGGAACCTTTGCGCCTTTTGGGGAATCATTCTGGATTTCTCCCTGTTCAGTATCCAACCCAATGATTTCAGGATCTGAATTTCTTGATTTACTTATTAAAAAATCATCCAGGTATGGAACAAATAAAATGTCCTTCTCTCTTATGTGAGCTGCCATCTCTGCCACCAGCTAGTTCAATATACGGGGAGCCATAGAAATCCTGGAACTGAAAGTGTCTTACTCTCCCTTTCAAACGCAGTGCCACTCTCAGAAAATTCTGATGACCAGGATAAATCGGCAGATGGTAATATGCATACTTTATATCCAGCACTACCATAAAGCAATCTTTGTAAGGCTACTTTCACACTAGCGTTTTTATTTTGAGATCCGTCATAGGGTCTCAATACCGTAAAAAAACGCTTCAGCTTTGTCCCCATTCATTGTCAATGGGGACAAAACGTAACTGAACAGAACGGAATTCTCCAAAATGCATTCCGTTCCATTCTGCAGGATGCTGCAGTTTGCTTTCCGTCCTGGGACGTGGAGCAAAATGGATCCGTCATGACCCACAATGCACGTCAATGGGGACGGATCCGTTTTCTCTGACACAATAGAAAATAAATCCGTCACCCATTGACTTTCAGTGGAGTTCATGACCAGGGCCAGACTGAGCATAAAAACCAGCCCTGGAAAAAGTTTCATGCCAGCCCCACAGCATTGCGTCATTATTTACTTGTTTATAAAAGGGGAAAGCATTCATTTTAAAACACGTGTGTAAACACGAATATGAACTTTGCCCCACAATAGCTCTTTTGTAGAACCCCCATTGTTCATATAATCATAGTAGACTAGCTTTTCCCAACCAGGATGCCTCCAGCGTTTGGCTGTCAGGGCATGCTGGGAAATGTAGTTTTGCAACAGCTGGAGGCATCCTGGTAGGGAAACACTACAGTAGACCATTATCCCATCCAATTGGGTCAGAACTTAGAATAATCAAAGAACTTTTCTTTAAAGTAGAGGTGGGACGAATCCAATTTTTTTCGAATCCGAAAAGGTTCTCAAATCTTTTGAATCTCGAATCCTACAAATCCTGTACATAAGAATTGTGTTAACGGTGTAAGAAACAAAGTGATCCAAACTCAATATTCTTTTAATATGAAAAAATAGAGTACTTTTTTAACAAAGTATTCAGATTTGGATTCTAAAAAAATTGGAAATACAGGTTAATACAGCGCCACCTACCTCTTACATCCAGTGACGTCTCCTCTGATGTAGATGTTCTCTTTCCTCATATTCTCCTTTCAGACCTTCAGACCAGACCACCATTTTTCAGCCATTTTTCGTCTCTGCAGTTTGACAAACAAAATCTTAGTTTACTACTTTTCCATCATCCTCCCATCTTCTGGACAAATTATCCTACCACCCCCAATACTATGCCGCTGTGCTCTCCAATATTATACTGAAGAAACAGATAAACCCCCTGATAATACTAGTACCACACAGAGCCCCCCATATAAAATACCCCTTCTTTGTGGCCTCAGTAGATGCCCCCATAGTGCCCCCCAATAATGTGCCAGTAAGTATCCCCATAGATGCCCCCCATCATGTGCCAGAATCAAGTGCCTCTCTCCTACCCCCCACATGTCCCAGTATCATAGTGACATCTCTCCCCCAATGTGCCAGTATCATAGTGCCATCTCTCCCCCAATGTGCCAGTAGCATAGTGCCATCTCTCCCCAATGTGCCAGTATCAGTGATATCTCCCCCCCCAATGTGCCAGTATCAAGTGCCTCTCTCCTTCCCACCCCCCAAGTGTTAGTATCATAGTGCCAAACCGCCCCATGTGCCAGTATCAAGTGCCAAACCCCCCCATGTGCCAGTATCAAGTGCCTCCCCCATGTCCCAGTATCATAGTGCCATCTCTCCCCCCAATGTGCCAGTATCATAGTGACATCTCCCCCCCCCCAATGTGCCAGTATCAAGTACCTCTCTCCTTCCCACTCCCCATGTGCCAGTATCATAGTGCCAAACCCCCCCATGTGCCAGTATCAAGTGCCAACCCCCCCATGTCCCAGTATCATAGTGCCATCTCTCCCCCCAATGTGCCAGTATCATAGTGACATCTCCTCCCCTCCCAATGTGCCAGTATCAAGTGCCTCTCTCCTTCCCACCCCCCATGTGCCAGTATCAAGTCCCAAACCCCCTCCATGTGCCAGTATCATAGTGCCATCTCCCCCGCCCAATGTGCAAGTATCAAGTGCCTCCCCCCCTCCGCATATCCTGGTATCATAGTGCCATCTTGCTCACATGTGCCAGTATCAAGCGTGTCTCTTCTCCCCCCCTCATGTGCCAGTATCATAGTGCCATCTCTCCCCCAATGTGCCAGTTTCATAGTGACATCTCCCCCCCCAAATGTGCCAGTATCAAGTGCCTCTCTCCTTCCCATCCCCCCATGTGCCAGTATCATAGTGCCAACCCCCCATGGGCCAGTATCAAGTGCCAAACCCTCCATGTGCCAGTATCAAGTGCCTCTTTCCTCCCCCCATGTGCCAGTATCAAGTGCCTCTTTCCTCCCCCCATGTGGCAGTAACAGTCCGTTATTATAAAAAAATATAAAAAAATACTTATCTCCATGTCAGGATGTGATGCAGCCTCTTACAGAGCAGGACACAGGCCGGATGTCCATATATGGAGTCAGTGCTTGTGTATTTCAGAAAAGTTTCTGCTGGGACTCAAACCCATGACCTTCTGTATCAGAAGCAAGCACTTAACCACTGCATAGCCACTGGTTGAAAAAATATGAGACTTCTACTGTAGACTCGTTCATAGCTTTGATAGCTAGTGTACATCCATACACATGACAGCTGCCCCAGCACACCCAGCTCTACTACATCTATACACATGACAGCTGCCCCAGCACACTCAGCTCTGCTAAATCTATATATCTATCTACTGTATAGTAATAGTAATATAGTACATAAGGCCGAAAAAAGACATTTGTCCATCCAGGTCGGCCTGCTATCCTGCAAGTTGATCCAGAGGAAGGCAAAAAAAACCTGTGAGGTAGAAGCCAATTTTCCCCACTTTAGGGGAATAAAAAAATCCTTCCCGACTCCAATCAGGCAATCAGAATAACTCCCTGGATCAACGACCCCTCTCTAGTAGCTATAGCCTGTAATATTATTACGCTCCAGAAATACATCCAGGCCCCTCTTGAATTCCTTTATTGTACTCACCATCACCACCTCCCCACCTCCTCAGACAGGAGTTCCATAGTCTAACTGCTTTTACCGTAAAGAATCCTTTTCAATGTTTGTGTACAAACCTTCTTTCCTACAGACGCAGAGGATTTCCCCTCGTCACAGTCACAGTTCTGGGGATAAATAGATGATGGGATAGATCTCTGTACTGACCCCTTATATATTTTTACATATTAATTAGATCTCCCCTCAGTTGTCTTTTTTTTCTAAAGTGAATAACCCTAATTTTGATAATCTTTCAGGGTACTGTAGTTGCCCCATTCCAGTTATTACTTTAGTTGCCCTCCTCTGGACCTTCTCCAGCTCTGCTATGTCTGCCTTGTTTACAGGAGCCCAGAACTGTACACAGTACTCCATGTGTGGTCTGACTAGCTATTTGGGGATATATAGATATGGCAGAGCTGAGTGTGCAGGGGCAGCTGTCATGTGTATAGATGTAGCAGGGCTGGATGTGCTGGGGCAGCTGTCATATATAGAGATATAGCAGAGCTGAGTGTGCTGGGGCAGCTGTCATATAGAAATATAGCAGAGCTGAGTGTGCTGGGGCAGCTGTCGTATAGCGATATAGCAGAGCTGAGTGTGCTGGGGCAGCTGTCATATAGAGATATAGCAGCGATGGGTGTGTTGGGGTAGCTGTCATGTGTATAGATGTGTATAGAGATATAGCAGAGCTGAGTGTGCTGGGGCAGCTGTCATATAGAGATATAGCAGTGCTGGGTGTGTTGGGGTAGCTGTCATGTCTATGGATGTACACTGGCTATAACAGCTATAAGAGAGTCTACAGTAGAAGACTCATATTTTTTCAGTCAGTGGCTCTGCAGCTCTTATAGCTGTGTGGGTAAGTGCTTTGCCTCTGATACAGATGGTTGTGGGTTCGAATCCCAGCATATACCTCTCTCCCTCTCCTGCTACAGTACAGGCAAGATCCCAGCAATACAGATGACACAGGCAGGCCGTCTATACAGTAGTAAGGGAGGTGTGAGAAGGCCGCCTTTGTGGCAGTCGATACACTGGCCAAGGAGCCTCCTCGCTGTCGGTGAAGGCTACTGGCCTAATGTGAATTTCTGGCCCTGTTCATGACGGATCCATGACGGATCCATGACGGATGAATCTTCTAACAACACTCCATTTCTAGCGCCCCTTGAAATTTTTGACCTATTTCTGAAATGAAAAAATTTTCAGGCAGGGAAGAACTGAACTCCAACTTCAACCCCTCTCTTAGAGAGGTTAAAATCCAATTGCTGTTGGAAATTCTGGACCAGGCAGGGAGGAAGTTTGACAATCTTTCTCCCACCCTGGTGTCATTGTGTATTTTCCTTCTTGGGGGCAGAGCCCTGACCCCTGAACAGGGAGCATTTTAACTTAGAAGAGGAGAATTTTCACCTGTTATTCTTCCTACCCAGGCTCCTATCATTACCGGGGAATCTTTTATTCTGATGAAAGGAATTATATTGCCTGCGATAACCAGAGGGGAACCCCTTCTTCCTATCACCAGTTTTTTCCAAAATCTCATCTAAGGTTGAACCAAATAAATACTTGCCTTCACAAGGAATATTATACAGGCGGTTTTTTCATGCCACATCTCCTGACCGATTCTTTAACCATAAAGCCCTCTGGGCAGAGTTAGATAATCGGCCGCAGAGGCATCCGCTAAAAAGTCTGCCGCCTTAGCAATTAATGGAATATTCTCCAATAACTGCTCTCTGGAAACTCTATCTTTGATCTGAGCCTCGAGCAGCTTAATCCATAAGAGAAGGGCCTGTCGCCCTCAGGATACGAATCCAAGCCCAGTTCCCCACTTTCTAACAAAAACTCATCACCTTCTGAGCTAGAGATATCAGAGTAAACTAATGGAGACTTTTCCTGTGATTAATGAGGAACTTTCTTGGATTTAAGTACGTTCCGCACTTCCTCTCTAATTAACTTTTTCATGCATTTCATCATGGAAGGCGACTCTTCTGCAATTGTAAACTCAATACAAGGCAGACAAAGAAGCTTAGTATAGGTGGGAGCCAACTTTGCTTTACACAATCCACATTCTTTGTATTTTGTTTTAGAGGATGCCTTTTTAGGTTTATCCTGAAAAACAACAGACTGCCATAAGCCAGTATTCAATAGAACAGAACATATCACCGTACATACCCTCCATCTATACAACAGGTCACAGGAGCAGGGGTAGATGGTTCTCGCCAGTACTCTCCACGACCTTTTAAACAGCCTGGATCCGGACCTTCCCGACAAGGATCCTCGGCTTCTAGCTGGGCACTTGAATTTAAATCAGGTTTTTCTTGCACTTTCTGGGTTCAGGGACAAAATCTCATGGGATGTTATGATGTCACATGCTATCCCAGCGTTTCGCAAGCACGTGACTCACCAGGCCGGTCCCCCTTTTATTATAATATGGCTCCGCCCTCTTCCCGGCCTCTAGCCTGCCGCATGGGAACCTGCCCCGACTGCTGAAGTCCCCACAATAGTGGGGGACCCCTCACCGGTTAGTAAGGGAACACAGCCAACTCCCTATACTTAGTATAGCGCTTCCCGCTAGTAACACCATGCCACTCCTCAGCCCAGCCTTGCATCTTCCGGGTCTATGGAGCGGGGAACTCACCCGGCTCACCCCCCCAGATAAAATAAAATTTCCTTCAGTTGCCCAGGGAGAAACTACTCCCCTCTAGGGCATACACCTGTAGGATCCACTTCCTAGGACAGGAAACCACCGAGGAAGGGAGAGGCTCCTCCTTTTTTATACCTGTGGGTTTCCTGTCCTGGGAGGCGGACGCTCTCTCCTGGTGCTGTCATGGATGATTGAATAAGGTTCAGGAGGGAAGTGTTCTCAATAAGAAGCTAAGCACAAGAACAAGGGGGCACAATCTGAAATTAGCTGGAGGTAAGTTCAGGATCAATATTAGGAAATATTATTTTACAGAAATAGTGCTTGAAGCTTAGAACAAACTTCCAGCAGATGTGGTTGGGAAATCTACAGTAAGCGAATTTATACATGCCCGGAATAAACACCTCACTATCTTAACAAAAAAATTATAATATAAGGGCAGACTAGATGGACCAGGTAATCTTTTTCAGCCGCCAATCTTCTATGTTTCAATGCATTTGTGCCAAATTCTTGAACCAGCCACTCTTCCACATCCTTGCACTAAAAGACATACAGCACCACATAACTATTACATCCAGTGCCTCACAGGTGACATCTTTTCTGATGTAGATGTTCACTATATTCTCCATTTGGCCATGATGACTTCTTCTAGCCACATCTCACCCCTGCAGAGTTTGACACAGACATTTTAGGTTCCTTACTTTTCTATCATCATCTCCACCCTGGTTCCCCAATAGTGTTATTCTGATGCTACCCTCAATGCTGTGCCCCCAAATAATATAATAATACAGAGACAATAGTGCCATACTAATACAGTTGCAAGAAAAAGTATGTGAACCCTTTGGAATGATATGGATTTCTGTACAAATTGGTCATAAAATGTGATCTGATTTTCATCAGTCACAACAATAGACAATCACAATCTGCCTAAAGTAATAACACACAAAGAATTAAAAGTTACTATGTTTTTATTGAACACACCATGTAAACATTCACAGTGCAGGTGGAAAAAGTTTGTGAACCCTTGGCTTTAATAACTGGTTGAACCTCCTTTGGCAGCAATAACTTCAACCAAACGTTTCCTGTAGTTGCAGATCAGATGTGCACAACGGTCAGGAATAATTCTTGACCATTCCTCTTTACAGAACTGTTTCCTTTCAGCAATATTCTTGGGATGTCTAGTGTGAATCACTTTCTTGAAGTCATGCCACAGCATCTCAATTGGGTTGAGATCAGGACTCTGACTGGGCCATTCTAGAAGGCATATTTTCTTCTGTTTAAACCATTCTGTTGTTAATTTACTTCTATGCTTTGGGTCGTTGTCCTGTTGCAACACCCATCTTCTGTTGAGCTTCAGCTGGTGGACAGATGGCCTTAAGTTCTCCTGCAAAATGTCTTGACAAACTTGGGAATTCATTTTTCCTTCGATGATAGCAATCAGTCCAGGCCCTGACGGAGCAATGCAGCCCCAAACCATGATGCCCCCACCACCATACTTCACAGTTGGGATGAGGTTTTGATGTTAGTGTGCAGTGCCTCTTTTTCTCCACACATAGTGTTGTGTGTTTCTTCCAAACAACTCAACTTTGGTTTCCTCTGTCCACAGAATATTTTGCCAGTACTGCTGTGGAACATCCAGGTGCTCTTGTGCAAACTGTAAACGTGCAGCAATTTTTTTTTGGGGACAGCAGTGGCTTCCTCTGTGGTATCCTCCCATGAAATCCATTCTTGTTTGGTGTTTTACGTATCGTAGATTCGCTAACAGTGATGTTAGCATATGCCAGAGACTTTTGTAAGTCTTTAGCTGACACTCTAGGATTCCTCTTCACCTCATTGAGCAGTCTGTGCAATGCTATTGAAGTCATCTTTAAAGGACGGCCACTCCTAGGGAGAATAGCAGCAGTGCTTAACGTTCTCCATTTATATACAATTTGTCTTTCCATGGACTGATGAAAAGCAGGGCTTTTGGAGATACTTTTATAACCCTTTTCGGCTTTATGCAAGTCAACAATTCTTAATCATAGGTCTTCTGAGAGTTCTTTTGTGCGAGGCATCATTCACATCAAGCAATGCTTCTTGTGAAAAGCAAACCCAGAACTGGTGTGTGTTTTTTATGGTGCAGGGCAGATGTAACCAACACCTCCAATCTCATCTCATTGATTGGACTCCAGTTGGTTGACACCTCAGTCCAATTAGCTCTTGGAGATGGCATTAGTCTAGGGGTTCACATACTTTTTCCATCTGCACTGTGAATGTTTACATGGTGTATTCAATAAAAACATGGCACCATTTAATTATTTGTGTGTTATTACTTTAAGCAGACTGTGATTGTCTATTGTTGTGACTTAGATAAAGATCAGATCACATTTTATGACCAATTTGTGCAGAAATCCATATCATTCCAAAGGGTTCACATACTTTTTCTTGCAACTGTATAACATTTCCACCAATAATAATAATTCTCTCTGAGTCCACTAAAAATAAATTACACCCCTATAGTGCTCAGTTAAAATGCCCCTATAGTGCCCAGGGGTAAAAATGGGTGATGTAGTGCCCACAGTAGTCAAAAAGGCCCTATATAGTTCCCCAGTAGTTTAAATGGCTGCTGTGGTGCCCTCTATAGTGCACCTAGTAGTTAAACTGCTCCCCCTGTAGTGCCTCAGTAGTTAAAATCTCCCCTGTAGTGCCACAGAACTTATAATGCCCCTAGCCCCTAACTCATATAGTACCCCAGTAGTATTCATAGCCATAGTAACAAATAAAACAAAAAAAAAAAACTTCACTGCTGCTCCTCGCTGTCTGCAATTGCAGGAAACAGACTTCTTCCAGCCTGCATCCTGGCGCAGGTGGTCACGATGACGTCAATGTGCATCCAACACCACTGATGTGGACTCTAATAGGCTTAAGGCCTGGTGGCCTATTAGAGTTAACGGCGTGGTAGTGAACCAGTGGCTCCTTTACCCTGCCACAGTAGTCAACTGTATCATTGCATTTAGGACGGCACTACAGTTGAATGTGCCACTGCGGTCATGATGTTCAGGGCACTGAGCAAAACGTCTGGGGCTCTAACCCTGGATGTTTTGAGCTAGTGACGCCCCTGGTGTCGACACCCAGGAGTTAGGGGCAGCACAAGAGAGAGGGTGCATGAATTGTTATCTCTTAAAGAGACAATGTGATACTGTATTTGTCTGTTGCCACAGAAAAAGTTTACTAAATGAACCTTTAGCCTCTAACTAAGCCTCTGGCCTCATTGAAAGACTGTGGCCATTAAACCTGTTGGCTGTCAAAGTCTATTGTAACTGTACACTTGTTAGCCCATGTGAGTCAACTACAGGCCACCTCGTTTGAGTTACAGCCGTGTCCACTTCAAACCTTCTGCAATCCTAGAGTGAGGAGCCATGTATATTAATCAAACGATCCCTTCTGTAAGGGTATGGCACCCTTATATCATGCTACTGCAGCCATTCAGACTTTGCTGCTGAGAAGGACACCATTAACACACCTTTCAAGCTTGAACACATCCTGGACAGACGTCCCTTCAAAACCCTGTGACCCACAGTGGACACTACAGTCCCTATTGCCAAGGTACTGTTGCCAGCCATAGATTCTACTGAGAGAGATTTTAGCAAGATACTGTACAAAGAGTGCCATAACTCCAATATATGCTTAAATCCACACATTGGTATATGGGAGAGAATTGCACTGTGCATATGGGAGAGAATTGCAGTGTTTTGCTGGTACTGTGTTTGCTATATTTGGATGTACCACAACGCCAATTTTTCACTTGAGTCGATAGAAATGTTTATTCTTCTACCTTTGTCCTGGTTTTCTGACTCCTACAATATACACTAGCCATTGCTCTCTACACGCCCTGCCATACATGCAGACCCTTAGCATCATTGGTACCTCCACTATCATATGGCAGGGGCCCCAGACAGGGCCGTCTTTACCAAGGGGCAAAAGGGGCAGCTGCCCTGGGCCCAGTTGCTCCTGGGGGGCCCAAGGCAGCTGCCTCTTGAGCCCTGCTAGCTACTGCCCCGGGTGTCAGGCTGTCGGCTACACAGGCATCATGATCGTACTGTGTTAATGATCTTAATTCTAGGACCTTAATGAGTTTTGATCTAGGACCTTAATGACATCATTACCATGTGACCAGTAGCCTAGCAATTACTGGTCACATGGCTATGAGGTCATCACAGGTCCTGTGGAGTGTTGCAGAAGTTAACTGTGGAGCTTTTTTGTGTAAAGATTACATCAGAAAAAGGTGACAGGGGCTGTTATGTTAATATACTGTAAACTACTGTATAGTGGGGTGCTGTATACTGTGTGGTGGGCTGTATACTGTGTGGTGGGCTGTATATTGTGTAATGGGCTGTATATTGTGTGGTGGGCTGTATACTGTGGGGGGGGGGGGTGGCCTGTATACTGTGTGGGGGCCTGTATACTGTGTGGTGGGCTGTATACTGTGTGGTGGGCTGTATACTGTGGGGGGCCTGTATAGTGTGGGAGGGCCTGTATAGTGTGGGAGGGGGGGAGTGCTATACTGCTGTACTGTATAGTGTGGGGGGCTGTATCGTGTATAGTTTGGGGTGCTGTATACAGTGAGGTGTTGTATACCGTGAGGTGCTGTATACTGTGGGCTGCTATACTGCTCTACTATATACTGTGGGGTACTGTATAGTGTGGGGTGCTAAACTGCATACTGTGTGGTGCTGTATACTATAGGGTGCTATACTGCATACTGTGGGGTGCTGGGGTGCACTGTAACACTAGGGTAAGCCGAGCCCTGGTCTCCTTCCTGCAGAGCGGTGCCCACTTACAGCCTGAGTCCAGCTGCCCGGAGCACTGATCCTGAGCCGCTGGACTCTTCAGAACTGGAAGTATTTACAGTCATTCACTGGACTCTACCAGATGTGTGGATTTTTTGTGTGTGTGTTGTGGTGGAGGCCGTGATTGCATGCTAAGGTGTGGGAAGGTGGGATCCAGGGGGCCCAAGTAAATTTTTGCCCAGGGTCCAATCAATATTAAAGACGGCCCTGGCCCCAAAACAAGGATTTGTCTCCGAGGGAAGAAAGGGTGTGCCCTCCTTTTACTGCAGGGCTCTAGGGAGCAACGGTGTTAGGAAACCAACATGATTGTGACAGCAGAGTCACTACCACTCCCACCCTTCACTTCGGCTCCTCAGGGGCTCAATGCACATACAGGGCAACAGAAGTGTTACTGTGCACTGTCCATTAATGCAGGACATAAGAAGTGGCATTATCGAGTGTTCAAGCATACTGCACAGGAGAAGTACAGTAAACATCCACTTTAGGAGGAACATGTCTATTAAGTTAGCCATTCACATTAGAGAAAGGTCGGTGAACTTGAAGATTTCAGTGGTAACAGCAAACCATGTAATGTGTATGGGGCTCCTCCCAACTGAGGTCAGGACATGGATATAAACAGTAAACTGAGGGTCAGCGCTGCGTCTGGCTCCACAGGTGAATGTTTCATTTTCTGGAGCTGTGTGTGCAACATTTCAGACTGCCTGCAGAGGATGAAATTCATCCCAGTGATATATATAAAGTTACTTGTCATCCTCATGAGAGCCACAGGGAAGCAATGGCAGCCGATCTATCCCAATGACATACACTCAGGTCCTAGACAGGAGAGAAGATGAAGTGGAAAATAAAAGGCTTAATCACCAGTGCCAGAATGATGACAGTGTCCAGGGGTTTCCTTCCATCATCTTGTTTCTTCGGCAGCATAATTCATATTAAACCTGAAATTAACTTTTTAAAGGACCAGTCATTTTACAATCCAGAGATTATAACAAAACAGTGACAGATAAATTCCATGATACTGTTTAGACAAGATGCCAAACAGTGATTAACATGATATACACAAGTTATTATGACCTCTTTCTACTTTCGACTTGGCCACACATAGCTCATGAAGTTCATCTGTCATGAGCTGGCTTGGTGGGTATATAAGGTGTGTGACAGGATGTCTGCAAACATATCCCTTGTTGTTGTCATGGGTAAAAGGGGAGATACTGTATATCAACGTTTAAAGAAGGGATGATTATTGGCTTTTGTTTTGTTTTAAAATAGTTTTTATTGTTTTCAACCAAGGAAAAGATGTACAAGCATGTAGCTCAACACATGTGCTACAATAATGAAAAACATAACATGCCATGAGCTCAACATAGGACCACAATTGATAACAGAACATAGAAAGAGTGACATTCGATGATGTTAATATAGATTGTACTATGCTCAAAAGAGGAATTACTTCCTAGAAGTGGAAGATGGGTCCTGAAAAAATAGGCTTGACAGAAAAAGGGGAGGGGGGGGGGGGGGGACCTGTGTATAACAGGAGGGGGGGGGGGTCATTTCTTGTCGGTGCCTATAAATAAGGAGCTTGAAAGCGTGCATATCAATATAGCTACCTTAATATAAAGTGGTGTAATAGTTCGACGCCTCCAAAACTATTACATAGGATTTAGAGTTTCCTCAATTTTAGTCTGAAAAAACTCTAAAAGATTTCCAAGTTTCCAAATATCCTCAAAGTGATAGAGCGTTGGGGAGTCCCAGTGCACAATTTGTTCTAAACAATATAGCTCATCACACTTTTGGATCCAGTTTTGAATCGGTGGTGGATCTGTTTTTTTCCAGCTATCAGCAATCTGGCTGAGGATAATATAATTCTACATAGGTTTGTGTTTCTATAGGGCATATGATACTCCCGAATATCCCAAATAGACACATTTTCAATGAGAGTAGTATGTTCATCCTGCAAACATTAGATATGGTTTTGCAGACTTTTTTCCAGTAGGATGTTATTTTAGAGCATTTCCACCATATATGACTTTGCGTTCCTATTTCGAAGCAACATCTCCAACAGACTGGACTACATTCAGGAAACATACGACTGAGGCCATGTGACGTATAATACCATTGGATTAATACTTTATAACTGTTTTCCTGCAATTTGACACATCTGGACACCTTGTGGGGGCTATCAGAGCGCTATGTAGCTCCTTCAACGAGAATTGAATATTCAATTCAGATTCCCACTGTGAGATAAAGGAGTACTTGTCCGGGTATGATAGTGACATTATAAGGCTGTATAATTTGGAGATCTTTCCTTTTGGTTCCTTGGTTGGTTGGAGAGCTAGTTTTTCAAAGACAGACTGTTTGTTTATTTGAACCAGAGAGATTTTTTAGGTGGGATTTCAAAAATTGTATAAAGTGGGCTATATGAACAGTGGAGAGATTAGTTAACATAGTGTGTTTTTTCAAGTCAGAATAGATAGGGGTATCATTATCAGGGCACAAGGATAACACAGGGGTGGAGATTTTTGCATGTTCAGGTAAGGTTTCCCAGAAATGGGTAGAGGAGTGGCTAAAGACATCTCGGACTTGCATTAAGGTAAGGTAGTTAGGTAATAAATGAGCTGTCCAGTTGGAATCCCTCCACATATCTAAAGTGTATACGGTAATTGAGCTATGTGTTAGTAGTTTATTTCCTTTTGGGGATTTGTCTAGGAAGATTAAGGAGTGTAATGGGAGGTTTGACATGACCTCTTCAACAATTAGGTCTAATCGACCTGAATGCGGTCTTAACCATTTTAAACATCTAAGACAAATTACTGCTTTGTGACAGGTGTGTAATTCTGGTATCCCTAGCCCCTCCGTTCTTGGGTTGTAAGATTGTTTATTTAAGAGGAAGTCTAGATTTCTTACCTCCCCAGAGAAATTTAGAAAATATACTTTGCAGTGTTTTTTTAAATAGGTTTTAGGTATTGGTATGGGTAGTGCCTGGAGGTAGCAGAGAACTGTAGGTAGAAGTATTGTCTTAATAAGTGTCCTGCGACCAAACCAGGATACATACGGGATATCCCATGTACTTATCAAATCTTCCAATCGTTTTGGTAGTGTTTGAAAGTTTTCCCGGAACATATAGGAGAATTCAGGTATGATTTTTATACCTAAAAAAAGTCACTGAATGGACAGTTCATTGGAAAGGGGTGGTTTCTTGTAAAGCGGTCATGATCTTTGGTTCTACTGACACATTTAAAACTGTGGATTTTGAAAAGTTCACTGAGAAGTTAGAAAGGGAGTGGAAAGTTTGCAGTGTTGACATAATAGCTGGGAACGCTGTTCTTGGGTTTGTGATGAGTAGAAGTACATCATCTGCTAAAGCAGCTGTTTTCCGACCTTCGATCCCTCAATGTCAGCCTTCTGCCTGAATGACTGTAAGAGTGCTTCTATAACTAATACAAAGAGTAAGGGGGAGAGGGGTAAACCCTGGCGAGTGCCATTTGATATATTAAACATTGGAGAGAGAGTGCCATTCACCAAGATACGCGCTGTAGGTGTGTGATACATTGCCATATAACCCTGGCTATAAAGGTATACCAAATTTTACCAGTGCTTGTTTCATAAAGAGCCAATCCACTGTGCCGAAAGCTTTTCCGCATCTATACTGAGGATAGCTAATGGTGTTTTAGTCTTATTCACCAATTGTATAAGGTTTATGATCCTAATGATGTTGTTTTTCCCTTCTCTCCCAGGTACCTACTTGCTCCGCTGAAATAAGTTCAGGTAAGTGTTGTTTTAGTCTATTGGCGAACATTTTTGGGTAAGGTTTCAGATCGATATTGAGGAGCGAGATTGGTCTATAGTTCGAACAGAGTGAATAGTCCTTATTTGGTTTAGGTCCGATAGAGATTTGCGCAGATAACATATCTCTGGTGAATGGATTCCCATCTCTTGCTTCATTACATACTGCTAACAGTCGGGGTAATAGGATCTCTTTAAATGAAGAGTAGTAAAAGACAGGTAGACCATCCGGGCCTGGGCTTTTGTTTACTGGGGATTCTTTTAAAGCAGTTTGGAGTTCAGGTAGAGTAAATGGGAATGATAGTTTCTCAGCTTGCTCCTTAGACAAAGAGGGAAGTTGTAGTGTATCTAGCCAATTCTGTATCTGTTTTTTTTACACTAGTTTGGGGCCGGGTTAGTTTGTCCTGCAAATTATATAATTGACTATAGTAAGTACCGAACTGTTCTGCAATTTAATCTGTTTTATGGACTACTTGCGAGTTTTGGGTTTTTATGTGGGAGATGTAAGATGCTACTTTTATCTTCTTAATTTGGGATAATAATACTTTCGTGGCCTTGTTGCCGTGGGCATAGTACTTGTATTGGGTGGATAAAAACAGTGTTAGAATTTAATGATTATTGGCTTTTGGACCAAGGGTGGCAGTATTTCTGAAACTGTGCAGTTTGTGAACTGTTCATATGCTGCTGTGGTGAAAGTGTATTGTGAGTGGATGGCAGTATCACATGCCATTGTTGTGAGAGGTGACCGTAGGCTATGAAGGTGCTCAAGGACAGACTGACACACTACAGTGGAGCAACTCACCACCAAAATGAACCAGGGGCCTACCAGATGTGTGTCTATGGGGCTCCAAAGCAAACGGATTGTCACAGCACCTATGCTAATGAAGTATGCATCAATAGATCCACATTTCACATGAGAGAACTATTTGGGGGATAGGTCACTCATGATTGGTGTTGGGAGGAGGGGGGGGGTTGACTCATGTACACAAATTAAGTAGAAGGCAACTGTACTGAGGAATCCTGTATAAACTCATTGGGTTCTAGTACCAATAGACTTTGTCTCATTTCCTTACTGTTTTCAAGATCTCTTCCAGTGAATTAATTTTTGTTTTGTTTACAACGGAGGCTGAAAATCCATCCTGAACTAGGCCTGCTCACACAACTGATGGGATTCCTAATATTGCAGCAGCACAAATCATTTTCCTGTCTTAGGGTGCCCTCACACGCTGCAGATATTGTTGCAGAAGCTGACTCAAAAATCAGCTCTTGTGCTGGCTGCCCAATTCAAATGAATGGAACTGATTTTCAGGTGTGGAAGTTTTTGCAACAAAATATGCAGCATGTAAAGGCACTCAGACTACAGGCTGATACACTGAGAAGAGTTAGTACAGGAGAGGGACTTGTGCTGCCGATGCGGCCAGCTTACAGAACACTACACAGTTATACAGTTGCAATCAAAATTATTAAACCCTCATTTCAGATTAGGCTTATTAGCCAAATGTACACATTTTCAACTCCCCCCCCCCCCCCCCCAAAAAAAATCGAATCAAAGAATAATAATTTAAATACCTCAAAACAACTAATATAATAAGTTGTTTCTCCAAATTCAACTACTACAGATTCAACCCCTTCATGACAAGCGTCTTTAGTACTTAGTAGAGCATCCATTTGCTGTTACGTCTTGCTGCAAATGTGATGCATAGCCACACACCAGCTCTGGCGGCAGTCCTAAAGATCTCTTAACCCATTTCTCAAATATTCTTGGGTTTGTGTGCTGCAACCGCCTTCTTCAAATGCCACCAAATATTTTCTATGGGGTTCAAGTCAGGTGACTGTGATGTCCACACCAGAATAATCCAAGAGTTCTTCTGAAACCAAGCTGTGGTGGACTTCGAGGTGTGCGTGGAATTATTAACCTATTGGAAGGTCCAATGATGCCAAAGCTTCAGTTTAGTCACAAAAAGCATGATGCATCCCCAAAAATTTCCTGATACGGAATTTAATTACTCTGGCCATTCCAGTACGATAGGAGGCAAATCAGTCCCAGAGCATCATAGAGTCACCGCCATGCTTCACTGTAGGCAGGATGTTTTTTCAGTGTATGCTTCATTCTTCCTCCTCTAGATTGTACTTCTGAATCCGACTTAGAAATGTTCCAGTTTTGTTTCATCGCTCCACAGAACAGGATCCCAAAACATCTGTGGCTTATTTATATGGTTTTGAGCATATTGGAGCCAAACTTTTTAGTACTTTTGGGTCAGTAGATATGTATGTCTTCGAGTTCAGGCATAGACCATTAAGTATATGTATTTTAAAGGCTATGTACACCTTCAGAGGCAATTTGATTGCATATTACTTATTTTTGTCTAAAAATATATATTTTTAATTGGCCTTTATTAAAAATATTGAGCTGTTCTGTCACAAAGGTTTAACTGTTTTTCTAGCTGTGTGACTGGTACTTTTACTTTGTGCCGGTCATCTAATAACCCTTATCTCTAAACTACTAAGAGGTCATAAACACTTATAAGCCACATTCTTATCAGTAAGATAAGAAATGAGCTATAATGAGTGTTTATAATGTCAGAGAGCATAAATGAGTCTGTCTACTCCTGCTCTGATGGAAAAAAAATGAAAATTCAAAGGGTGCTACTAGAGCTCAGCTCAGCTCAGCAGATCCAGTTAGGCCACGCCCCTTTCACTTCTCAGCCGATAGGGATAAAAAAAAAAATGAAGTTAAAAATCAACTTCTGTCAGCTGCAGAGGTGGGAGGGACAGTGACTTTCTCCCTACAGCTCACACTTAGAGAGAACAGTGCTGCTGTCTTAGAGTGAGCTGTTCAAAAGGACACGCCCCTGATACAGTTAGGCCACACACCCTCCAACTCCTCAGCTGACTGGGATTGAAAAAATGAAGTTAAAAGTCAACTTCTAGGTCCTGCTAAGCCACGTCCAGATCTGGTTAGGCCACGTCCCCTCCCACGACACACACAAACATTAAATGAAATAGATTAAATATACCTGAGCGAAGCGGGGTCCTTCAGCTAGTTTTTAATAAAGACCAATTACAATTTTTTTTTAAATCTCAAAATGAGTACAATCAGTAACACTCCAAAATCACGTTAGAAAGTTTACGTTCAACAACTAGTATTAATTCACAGCCTGGTAGAACGTTAAAAAGAAACAAAATGATGAATATTTTATTAAGATCTCTGTATATAAAAATCAGACTTAAAGGGAACCTGTCATGTGGATATTTGATTATAATCTAACTAATTATATACAATCATTAACTACTAAAAAGTACCTTAGATGTATTAACTTACTGGTGTGACAGATGGTTACCTCATAATATACACACAAAGATGCCACATGCCGCATGCTAATGAGCTGATTCGAGTCTGGCGTGATACCATTGAGTCCAGCGTATATTTAATTCAGAGCTATAGCCACTCCCCTGCCCACCTGCTGCTGATTCATATGGAAAATAACTGTCATTCAGCAGCAGGTGGGCAGGAGAGTCAGGAGCTCATGAATATTCAGGACTCATCATTATCAGCTGGAGCTTTTCAATACAAGATGTTGGCAGATTGACTGGGTCAATTAAAGAAAGTGACCCAGCATTTTGCTAAGACAATCAGTCACTTATTTATGTTGCCCTTAGTTAGGACACCATAAAACTGGTGACAGGTTCCCTTTAACACCCGCTTCAGTCAAATACAGGCCAACAGGATACGCCGTATACATGTCTAGTAGCCTGAATAGAAACCCTGTAGTGCACTATGTTTAAATAAACTCACTTTTAAAAAGGCAGGCAATGGTCTTGTCAGATATCTCTCCAGTTTATATCCTGCTACTCAGTATGCTTTCAAGTCTAACTGGGTGGGAAGGAAGCATTTAATAACAAATTAACATACTGTGCCAAAGTTCAACGGCACAACTGCTCCCTGTCCTGATACTGGGAGGCAATCAGGAGTGTGGGCGTGTCATCGGACACGCCCCCGACTCGACCAGCAAGAGATATTGTAGTGGAGCCCGGGAGGTGAGCACTGACAGCGCTCAATAGGTAAGAGTGGAACCCTAGATGGGGTTATACAAAGTCCGGCGTTGCCAGTCTGAAAAGCTGGGCGTGAACTACATGCAGGAGGTGTAACGAAAAACACAAAGAATAAATAAATGAGAACACAAAAAGTAAATTATTAAATCAAGTTGCAGGCAAATAGGGGTGAACAGTTAGATCACTTATAGATGGATCAAGAAACGTCCATTGGGTCACATGGTGTATCACATACATAGCATACCTGTGCAATGTCACAAATCACATGGGATGCAAAAAGGAGTAAAAGCTCTATTATATGCCCAAAATAGAGTTTTCTATACAGTGGAAGAGCAAAAATATAGTCTACGTTCCAATTATATAAAGCATGCATATGAGATTGCCTCATTCAGTCCTTTGGGACTAGAGGTACGTAATTTGAAGATCCATTGGGTTTCTTTGCGGAGAAGCATCTAATCGATGTCACCTCCGCGGATGGATCTCTTGATGTGTTCAATCCCTTGGACCATAAGTACACCAGTATTACCGCCATGATGGTCACATATATGGGGTGCTACTACTGATATCTCCCGATTGTTCCTGATATCTAATAGGTGCTCATCTATGCGTCTCTGTAATTTGCGCTTCATCTTGCCCACATATTGTATTCAACAATGGCATGTGAGCAAGTAGATGACCCCTACAGATAGACAGTTAATAAAAGATCTTCTCACCAGTGACTGAGCTGGTAAAGACTGCGCCCTTCAATATGTTGCCACATGCCACACACGAAGAGCCGCATGGGAAAGTGCCTGTTAGAGTATTTTTAAGCCACATTGTTGGGAAGATAAAGACTATGGACCAAATGATCAAGCTCCCTCTAAACGCAGTTGGTCGCTGATCAGTATCAGTATCACACTCTGATGAGGATTGGTCTGTTTCCACCTCAGAGGCGATACCCCGCTTAGAGTTAAAGTCAAAGACCCAGCCTTCCTTAAAGTCACGGATGTCCCTATTAAACTGAAAATGTTTTCTCTCTTTTAGCTAAGAGCTAATTCAATGCTAAGAAGTTAAAGCATATAGCACATGCTCGACGCGTTTCTGCGTGGAATTGGCCACGCTTCATCAGGAGCGGTTAGTACAGTTGGTAATTAGCTTGCTGTCAATATTAACACATGTAGCTGCACGGTTGCTTGACAGCAAACTAAATACCAACTGTACTAATCGCTCCTGATGAAGCGTGGCCAATTCCACTCAGAAACGCGTCAAGCGTATGCTATATGCTTTAACTTCTTAGCATTATAGGCAGGACAGGAAGCAGTTGTACCGTTTAACTGTGGCACATGATGTTAATTTATCAGTGAATGCTTTCCTCCCACCCAGTTAGACTTGAGAGCATACTGAGTAGTGGGGTATAAACTAGGGAGATATCTGACAAGACCATTGCCTGCCTTTTTTATGGCTGTCTGTATCACCTGTGTGAGTTTATTTACACATAGTGCCCCTCTATACATACATAGTATCATGTAACACAATAAAGCACTCCAACAGCATCAAAAACCACAGTGAAGGACAAAATAATGCACCAGAAGCACAAAATACCTCCTTAGAAGCTGCCCCTCTGTGGTGGCCAGCACCAGCTGCCACATTCGGTCTTCCTACTCCAATTGCCTCAGGATAGCAAAATAGTTGAATTCAGGAATCAGGAGGGCATCAGTGGTTGCCAGCCAGGTACTTAACTACTTACCGCCCCCAGTGTTAATTAAGTCTGGGAGCAACAGATCATCACTTATCTGGCTGGTGGCTGTGAGGAGGGCTTAGGGGTCCCCCGGGCATAGGCTCACCGGGAAATTTCCCTGTAGAGTCTATGGCTAATTTGCCCCTGCCACAAGCCCTTACATTTTACCTCCAGGTTTTCAGTTGCCATCCCTGGCAACCCAGTACATGTCATCCCGTATAAAGGAAAACACAACATAGAGCACCAGCACTTAGTATGGCATAACTAGGTGGCTCAAGGGGACCACCACCAACAGTACTCTATCATCAATAGTTTATATTCAATTTAATGTTTTTACAACAAAATATAGACATAAAAGCTATCAATCAAATAACAACCAGGTAGTTAGTAAATCATAAAAATAGTTCAGAGGGTGCACAACAATTATAAGGCAGAAATGAAAAATGCCATCTATATCAGAAATGCACAATACAGGATATATGAAATCTATGAATACCAAGCGTCAAAGTGTTTTATTTGGGAAATATATCCCAATATGCATAAAACAAAGTTGAAAGTATTGAATAATAATTGACAACAGAAAAGAAAATGTAATAACTGAATCAGTCTTTAGATTATCATCTATGAATCAGGAACAATGACATCTGGAGTGTTTAAACATGCATTCTATTTCTTCATGACTTTTGGGGAGCTGCTGTTTACATAGGCTAGCATTTTTTCAAGAAAGCATGTAGAATTCAACACCTGCTTAATCTCCTTTAACCCCTTAAGGACACAGCCTTATTTCACCTTAAGGAACAGGCCATTTTTTGCAAATCTGACCAGTGTCACTTTTTGTGGTGATAACTTTAAAACGCTTTTACTTATCCAGGCCATTCAGAGATTGTTTTTTCTCGTCACATATTGTACTTTATAACACTGGTAAAATGGAGTAAAAAAAAAACATTTTTATTTATGTGGACGTACACCACTGTACGGCCCCACGTCAGGGCGTAGAGGGAAAGGAGCGCAGTGTGGTTTTTGGAAGGCAGATTTCGCTGGACTGGTTTATTTACACTATGTCCCATTTGAAGCCCCCTGATGCACCCCTAGAGTAGTAGAAACTCCAAAAAGTGACCCCATTTTGGAAACTACGGGATAAGGTGGCAGTTTTTGGGTACTATTTTAGAGTAAATATAATTTTTGGTTGCTCTATATTACACTTTTTGTGAAGCAAATTAACAATTTGCCATTGACTCTTGTGGAACACTTAAAGGGTTAACAAAGTTTGTAAAATCAGTTTTGAATACCTTGAGGGGTGTAGTTTCTTAAATGGGGTCACATTTTGGAGTTTCTACTCTTGGGGTGCATCAGGGGGGCTTCAAATGGGACATGGTGTAAAAAAACAAGTCCAGCAAAAACTGCCTTCCAAAATCCATATGGCATTCCTTTCCTTCTGCGCCCTGCCGTGTGCCCGTACAGCAGTTTACGACCACATATGGGGTGTTTCTGTAAACTAAAGAATCAGGGCAATAAATATTGAGTTTTGTGTGGCTGTTAACCCTTGCTTTGTTACAGGAAAAAATAGATTAAAATGGAAAATTTGCCAAAAAATACCTGTTTTGGCACCGTTTTATTTTTTTTATTTACAACATTCATCTGACAGATTAGATCATGTACTATTTTTATAGAGCAGGTTGTTATGGATGCAGGGATACCTAATATGTTTACTTTTTTTTAATGTATTTAAGTTTTACACAATAATATTTTTAAAACAAAAAAATAATTTTAGTGTCTCCATAGTCTGAGAGCCATATTTTTTTTTTTGGGCGATTGTTTAAGTTAGGGTCTCATTTTTTGCAGGATGAGATGACTGTTTTAATGGTATGATTTTGAGGTGCATATACCTTTTTGATCGCTTGCTATTTTTTATTTATTTTTTATTTTACATGGTTCATTTTTATAGAGCAGGTTCTTACGGACACGGCAATACCCAATATGTGTACCTTTTTTATTTATTAAGGTTTTACACAAGAATATCATTCTTGAAACCAAAAAAAATTGTTTTAGTGTCTCCATAGTCTGAGAGCCATAGTTTTTTTGTGTTTTTTGGGCCATTGTCTCATGTAGGGGCTCATTTTTTGTGGGATGAGGCAACGGTTTGAATAGTACTATTTTGGCGTACATACAACTTTTTTGATCACTTTTATTACCTTTTTTGGGAAGTAAGGTGGGCAAAATTTCAATTTCATCATAGTTTAAAAAAAAAAAATTATGGCATTCACCGTGCGGGGAATGTAACATGACCGTTTTATAGATCAGGTCATTACGGACGCGTGATATATAACATGTGTAGGGAATTTTTAATTTTAAAATTTTTTAATCAGGGATAAATGTTTTTTTCTTTTTTTTTCAAACACGTGCATGCATGTATAATAGATATGCATACTTAAATAGCCTCATTATAGGATGATGTGCGCAGATGTGCCCAGCATCTGCGCACATCTGCCCCTAGTGGTCCACAGGGACTCATTGTGGCCCCTGTGGAAAATATGTGCCCCCAAATAAGTATATATATATATATATATATATATATATATATATATATATATGTAGAGGGACATGTATTAAATATTCCCTAGATTCAATTCCCTATCAACTCTTATCAACAGTTCATCCCCCATGTTTAGAGAAAAACTTGTGCTGATAGCCTGTATGATAACCGCTCATTAGTATCTAGTCCTCTTTGCTAGCCACCTCAGGACAAAGAGATTGCAGACTCTCTGGCACCGTTTGTCAGGGGGCTTTCTAACCAGAGACATCATAAACCTGTTTTCCACACCTCTGCCCCATGGCTAAACTTCGTGCCCCTACTTCCAGTATTTTGGGACATGGGGGAGGACTCTTGGGATTTGAGGAAGGCACACTATGATGTCACATGCCTGAGGAGGGGGGGAGGTGAGCTGTTTCTGGGGCTGATATAGGAGTGTCCAAGCGAGGAACAAGGGTCTTGGAACTGGACTAGAAACAGAGACACATGGGAGAGAGCAACTTCATGACATGCCCCTGGAGAAGGCCTAGTAACCCTGGCCCTGTATCCTTTACCCCTGCATCCCCTGCCCTGCAGAGCATTTACCCCTGCTATAACGTCCTACCATTAACCCCGATCCCATTGCTATATACCCCTGTCCACTGCTACTGTAGTCATTTCCCTGTAGGGATAGTTTCTAGTCCAGGTTGGGTGGGCTGCTAATATATGTGTGTGTACTGTATTAGATAGCTTTGTGGGTGGAACTTGGGATTGTGTAGTGTCGTTTAGTACTGTATATTTAGTGCTGTATTGTTAGTACTGTATTGTTAGTGCATTGCGTTAGTTGTGTACTGTAGGTGATAATAAATATTGTGTGTTATTTATACCTATTGTGTAACGTGTGGTTACTAGCGGTAGTTAGTAAGGTGCATGCAGCTAGTTTAGTGATTAGCGTAAGGCAAAGTATTGTATTATTATTATATAAAGGTATAAATAGGCAGAGTCATCACTAGACGACTCCTCCTATTTATGAATATTAATTATCGATATTTGCATAAATATTAGTGATTAATATTCCCACTTTACATTGGCGAGCCAGGCCCACTGCTCAGATTTTGAAATATGTGTTTGGTTTTGAGGCTAGAGGTCGGTAATAATGTGAATTATCAGGCAAGAGAGATGCGGTCAGTGGTCTGAGCGTCTAGGACCTGATAATTCGGACAGGTAACGCGACTCTTCCTTATTGTGTTTGGTTTTGAGGCTAGAGGCCGGTTATACTGTGAATTATCAGGCAAGAGAGACGCGGTCAGTGGTCTGAGCGTCTAGGACCTGATAATTCGGACAGGTAACGCGACTCTTCCATATAGTACCAAACGCAGATCAAAATCTTTAGCAGAGAATCTATAATCTATCTGTAAACTAATATTTTGCTGTTTGCTTTATTCGGTCACTGCATCGCTCGAGTGTTGAAAGGGAGAAAAGGACACGTCACTGAAGGAGATCCATCTTCGTTGAAGCAGCCTACAAGTCCGGCTGGTCGGGAAGAAGCGATCCGGGAGAAAAAGGACTTCTTCCAAGCAGCTGCATAGGACGAAGAGGTACGGCCCCAATGAGAAGATAGACGCTCATCAAAAAGTGAGTATGGACTTCTCCACACAGCAATACTTGAGCAGACACAGCACTTTCAATCCCATCCTCCCCACCACATACAAGTCAGCAGAAATGCTGTGGTCCGATTTGTTAACAAAGGCTTATAGCTATGACAGGCTAAGTGTTAACAAACAGACGGTGTTAAATAAATCCTCAAAGCGACTTCAGATGCTAGCCAAACTGGTTCATACGTTTGAGGCTAGCATCTGCAAGCCAAAGGAAGTTGCGCTGGTGTCTCGGTCAACGGAGACAATTCCTCCGACCATTCACTGCCAGTTCTGTGCCAGTAATTCGGACCAGGTTTCGGCATTGCGGGCACAGCTGGTGGAGAATGTGCAGTCTACTGTTGACCGAGATGCGCAGGTGGCTAGGTTAGAGTCACAGTTAGTAGAGCTGCAGAGGCAGAAGGAGGAAATTGAGGCTAAGTAGACTCAGTCTTATACTGAGGTCAAGGCCATCTAGGAGCAGACTGCCTCTACTGATGTAACGGTAGCCAAATTGAAGGCTCAGGTTGCTGTAAGCTCCCAGATAATGACTGGCATGCAACAGGTCATCACCAATTTGGTGCCGGCTGTTTCTTTTTCCGTAAAGTCAGGGTTGGAATCTCTCAAAACTTTGCCCTGTGCAGGGCAAAAAGGGGGGAGAGTAGTCTGTGACAGGCCAAATCACCAGACCAAGCCTGTCCAGACTAACAGAGATTTTCCCCTGACTTTGGGAAAAAGAAAGATCGTGAAAAGTGCCTCCTTGAGGATGGAACAATTCAGGGAGCGCAGATGCAGTGTGGACGGACCTAAGCCATGCCGTGCAAACATCAAATGTTTTGTGTGTGGTGGCTTGGGTCATATAGCGAAGCACTGCAAAACAAGTAAGAACAAAGCACACAGGACAGAAAGCCCAATCAGGTGCTTCAGGTGTGGGAACAAAGGACAGATTGCAAGGAATTGCCCTTGTGCAAGTAATTGCAATGTGTCCAGTGATGGAATAAGGTAACAAATCGTGCAGTGGGGTCTAGTCAGTTTGGCCATAAAGGGGTTACCTCTCAGCGACACATGCCTCATCAGGCGCTGAGTGGTCAGAATGGCCAAGCTAGGCTAGGCAACATTTGAAACCCCTGTACTATTTGTTACACCGTTTGTTCCCCGTGTATGTCCATGTTGTGTGTTTGTGACCTGTTTGTATGTTTTTTATGCGTACGGCAGAGGTCCTTGTCTATGAATGTGTCTCACCCTGCTGATTGTTGTAGTTTACATTCCCCGCTGTGAGTCTAGTCGCTGCTGTTTTAATTCATTCTTGTGTCCCCTTGGAGTGGGACAGTGTTATACTGTGGATCGGGAACGTATAGGTTCGCGAGCAGATAATTTCACATGGGAATTCCTGCTGGTCGGGAGAAGGCGTTCCGGAATAAAGGACCTTCTCCATGTAGTACACAAAGGATGGTGTGATATTATTCTGGGCAACCAGGGTCTCAGATCGATACAGATAACACTGTTTGTGCTCAAGGTTTTTGGTGGGGCTGTGCTATACTGGGGACTAAGGCGGACAGGCAACATTGATGTAATGTTGCGCTGCGCACTCTGGTCCCATCAGGTCGTACAGCTCTGATTGGGATTGGACGCAGGGTGACTGGCCGCGGAGTGTGGACTGTGTTCTTGTGTTGTGGAGTCCTAAAGAGTCTAGGCAGTACTTATGCCATGGATTCTGCCGGCCTCCACAAAACAGGACGACAGGGGGAAATCAGCTCGAGTACACATGAGTGGACAGGGATACAGTGCCATTAATTACTAGATGGTGCTTCATCCGCGGCTCCCCTCTGACATCCTAACTCAGTCGGTAGGGTGTTCTCACACCAGTGTTGGGATAAAGAAGGGTCCTGGGAGATGGAGGTCAGCCCAATGCCTTTATCTTCTTGGGTTAAAGGTATAGGGGCTGGGGTAGTGCAACTAACTGCACTGGAGGGGAGAAATCCCCCAGGAGCGCCTGTCATAGGTGTGTTCACTATGGAGCAGAGGAAAACCCCAGATGATGCCACAGAAGAGACTAGCTATCCCCCCTGACACTCTTGTGAGGCTCCAGAGGATACCACTGGATTTTGGCAATCAAGCGACCTTTGTTCAGAGGTTTTCAAGAGATGGAGGACAGTGCCACAATCCAGCGGGAGCATCATCACAGGCTCTGGAGAAAGACTTGGAGATATTCAGGTGGAAGAGTTTAGACAGCTACGATATCTTGTTTCACCCAGTGAAACTTCTCTTGGTTCTGGGCATCATCATCTCGGAGGGTCAAGGGACTTATTGACCAAACACACCAGAACCAGACAGAACTTTACCGAACTAACCGGAGGAGGAGGCTCAGGACATAACTCCAACATAGTCCTGTAGCCAAATATCTTATGGAAAAACTTTGTTTTTCTATGAGGGTTCAGGACGTATAACTTGTGCTATCCTGAAACCCCATAGCACTATGTACATATATTGATTTTGTTTGTTGTTGATTGTGTACCTATGGACACTCCAGGTACAAATGTGTGACAGCCTATACCCAGGGAAACTTGCCCAACACACTGTGGTAAGTTATAATTTGGCTGTACACATTTGCATCCTATAGTCATTTCCCATTGAGACGTGGGTCTACGACCTACCTGTGTCTTTGGAGGTGTAGAGAGATAGGCCAGGTTGCATGAGTCTCTATGGGTACACACATTTAATGGAATTTGGTGGTGTTGGGAGGGATGTGACCTGTGTTTGTGTGAATGGGGATAAGATTAGGACACGATAGGGACAGGCCTCCTCTGTCTGCCATTTGCCACCTTGAACCCTGGAACGGTGAAGTTCTTAAGGGAGGGGCTGGATGTGTAGTGGTTCCCTGCAGTTAGAATTTATGTACCATGACATCACCTCGCTCTGACCTGCCGTGTAAAGACCTATTAATCTGTCCATGGGAGAACCACGCCCATCAAGATGGAACAAGAGACGTTGGACCAAAGTCGTGCTTGAAGAAAGTTGGAGACTAAGGTTGTAAGGGTGAACCCGCTCCAGATTCCTTGGAGGCGGGCCATACCTGAAGATCGGCAATACTACCGAGAGACTGTGGGGGTGTGGTCACTCCAAACATTGGGGGTGGCCTACATTGGAAGACTATCACTTCAAAGAAAGGCCAGTTAAAGGTTGTAAGGGTGAACCCGCTCCAGATTCCTTGTAGGCAGGCCATACCTGAAGATCGGCAATATTACTGAGAGACTGTGGGGGTGTGGTCACTCCAAACATTGGGAGTGTCCGACACTGGAAGACTATTCAAAAGATGTCAAGTTCCCGCAAGAAGAAGACGGTGTATCCTGTGGATGGAGGAGTGGGTTACGGTGAAGGGCAGGTCGGAGGAAGCTGGATGAGGGATGTCTAGGTACCTAAAGATCAGTGTGCACTACAGTTCTTCCTGAACTTCCACCAAGGATGGGGTTGGGGAGGGCAAATATATCTCAACCCTTTCCCCCAAGATATTTTCGTATTTACGACAACAGGGGGATTGTTGAGGAAGGGTTGAGACGTATGTGTATATATATATATATATATATATATATATATACACGCAAACACATGCATGTATAATAGATATGCATACTTAAATAGCCTCATTATAGGATGATGTGCACAGATGTGCCCAGCATCTGCGCACATCTGCCCCTAGTGGTCCACAGGGACTCATTGTGGCTGTGACGACCACCCGCCAATCCCGTCGTACTATGCCACAGTAGCCATACAGGTCTCACTAGAGACTCCTGGAGGCGAATCCACTGTGAGCACAGAAGACGTTTAAGATTGGTTGGTGGGCCCAGAAAGGATGCAATCACGATTGTGTGTACAATCGGTAAAAATAAAATTACTGATTTCACGCTGGAAATCAAATTAGTTTGCTGCCACCACTCTTCGTATTGAATCGGGGGCGAAGAGACCCCGGCTAGCTAATCCTAAAGGGACTAAATGGTTATTTGCAACCTAGCTAGTACATTAACAATTTATAAAAATAAAACAATTTGGTAGTATGTCTTCTGAGGACAGAGTTCTTAGCATAGATCAGGTCATCAAGTAACAAGGCAAAACTGGAACGATGAAATCGTTAGTTTTTATTCTAATACTACACACAAAAATATATATATTAAAGCTGACATAAATATACCTGCCAGTTGAACAGATTGGTTTGGATAGAAATAGGTAAGAGGTGGAAGGGAATAGAATGTCTGTAAGTTCAGAATTACCGTGGTAGTGTCCAGTAATAGGCAAAGTCTTTGTAGAATAATCCAAGATGGTGGGGTGTGCCCGTGTCCCGCGGGCGGTCGTGATGTTAGTCGACGTCAGATGGTAGAAGAAGGACGCAGGACCTGAGTGTGTCACTGTTTTTACCCACTCTGAAGCGGGGAGTGGTTATGACACGTTCAGGTCCAGCCTTGTGTAATTGGAACAGGGGCAGTCCTTTGCCCCATAGGGAGAAAATCTGGCAGAATCTTTGCTTTGCCCATTTCTCCATATCCCGTAAGTCCAATCAAGAAATATAGTTGATATTGATAATCAGTACAAGTTTACGCATCATCTGATAACAAATACGACATAAAGGTTCTCAGGCACCCTGTATTATCTTTTAATCTCAGAGCGGGAATCTCTGATTTGCCCGCGGGTTTCCTAGAAGGTGGCTTAGAAGAACCAAAACCATCTCTGAAAAGATGGTTCCTTTCACATTTCCATAACCCATGAAATATTAGGAAAATATGGGAAAAATATGAAGCTTATGGATTGAAGGGGACTTTCAGGTCATCTTCCTTCCTGTACCAACCAGCTGTGTGATAAGGATCTGTCCTTTTCTTCTGAAGCTCGCTGCCCAGGCTAAAGGTGTGAGACCCCTGCTGGTATTGGAGACACTATGGCTGCAGAAAGACCAGGTTTATGAGGTTCTGTCATAAGAGAACTAGATGGATGGGTACTCAACTTGGCATGGGCAGGAAAGGTTTGTCACAAGGTGGTGATAATGGCACCTCTGCTCTGTGAATTACTTTTTTAGTCAAAAGAGAAGATTCTTAGTGAAGGCTCTTTTGTCTTTGTGATTGTGAAATAAGATAGGGCCAGGGGCTATCCATAGTATTCAGTATATTGTGCAGACTAGATAGGCCAAATGGTTCTTATCTGCCGACACATTCTATGTTTCTATATTTCTATGTTGATATGGCGCATTTGCGATTTCCTAGTATCGCAAAGCGTCACAGTGGCCCCTGTGGAAAATATGTGCCCCAAATAAGTACAGTACAGACCAAAAGTTTGGACACACCTTCTCATTCAAAGAGTTTTCTTTATTTTTATGACTATGAAAATTGTAGATTCACACTGAAGGCATCAAAACTATGAATTAACACATGTGGAATTATATACATACCAAAAAATTGTGAAACAACTGAAAATATGTCATATTCTAGGTTCTTCAAAGTAGCCACCTTTTGCTTTGATTACTGCTGGCATTCTCTTGATGAGCTTCAAGAGGTAGTCACCTGAAATGGTTTTCACTTCACAGGTGTGCCCTGTCAGGTTTAATAAGTGGGATTTCTTGCCTTATAAATGGGGTTGGGACCATCAGTTGCGTTGTGGAGAAGTCAGGTGGATACACAGCTGATAGTCCTACTGAATAGACTGTTAGAATTTGTATTATGGCAAGAAAAAAGCAGCTAAGTAAAGAAAAACGAGTGGCCATCATTACTTTAAGAAATGAAGGTCAGTCAGTCCGAAAAATTGGGAAAACTTTGAAAGTGTCCCCAAGTGCAGTCACAAAAACCATCAAGCGCTACAAAGAAACTGACTCACATGCGGACCACCCCAGGAAAGGAAGACCGAGAGTCACTTCTGCTGCGGAGGATAAGTTCATCCGAGTCAACAGCCTCAGAAATCGCAGGTTAACAGCAGCTCAGATTAGAGACCAGGTTGATGCCACACAGAGTTCTAGCAGCAGACACATGTCTAGAACAACTGTTAAGAGGAGACTGTGTGAATCAGGCCTTCATGGTAGAATATCTGCTAGGAAACCACTGCTAAGGACAGGCAACAAGCAGAAGAGACTTGTTTTGGCTAAAGAACACAAGGAATGGACATTAGACCAGTGGAAATCTGTGCTTTGGTCTGATGAGTCCAAATTTGAGATCTTTGGTTCCAACCACCGTGTCTTTGTGCGACGCAGAAAAGGTGAGCGGATGGACTCTACATGCCTGGTTCCCACCGTGAAGCATGGAGGAGGAGGTGTGATGGTGTGGGGGTGCTTTGCTGGTGACACTGTTGGGGATTTATTCAAAATTTAAGGCATACTGAACCAGCATGGCTACCACAGAATCTTGCAGCGTCATGCTATTCCATCTGGTTTGTGTTTAGTTGGACCATCATTTATTTTTCAACAGGACAATGACCCCAAACACACCTCCAGGCTGTGTAAGGGCTATTTGACCATGAAGGAGAGTGATGGGGTGCTGCGCCAGATGACCTGGCCTCCACAGTCACCGGACCTGAACCCAATCGAGATGGTTTGGGGTGAGCTGGACCGCAGAGTGAAGGCAAAAGGGCCAACAAGTGCTAAGCATCTCTGGGAACTCCTTCAAGACTGTTGGAAAACCATTTCAGGTGACTACCTCTTGAAGCTCATCAAGAGAATGCCAAGAGTGTGCAAAGCAGTAATCAAAGCAAAAGGTGGCTACTTTGAAGAACCTAGAATATGACATATTTTCAGTTGTTTCACATTTTTTTGTTATGTATATAATTCCACATGTGTTAATTCATAGTTTTGATGCCTTTAGTGTGAATCTACAATTTTCATAGTCATGAAAATAAAGAAAACTCTTTGAATGAGAAGGTGTGTCCAAACTTTTGGCCTTAGGTGTTCAGGCGCCCTGTGCGAGCTAACCTTGTGGCGCCCCCCCCCTTACAACTGGTCGCATAAACACACACAAAGAGGAAAAAAATGGCTCTCTGATTTCTGAAAATGTAGCAGTGTTACCTGCAGTCCTATGTAAAACCACAGATAACACTAGTGCTGATAATGTGGTAGTGTTACCTGCAGTCCTATGTAAAACCACAGATAACACTAGTGCTGATAATGTGGTAGTGTTACCTGCAGTCCTATGTAAAACCACAGATAACACTAGTGTAGATCATGTGGTAGTGTTACCTGCAGTCCTATGTAAAACCACAGATAACACTAGTGTAGATCATGTGGTAGTGTTACCTTAGTCCTTAGTGTGCCTCCCTGTGTCTATGGCATGGACTCCCTGCTGGCGGCGCTGCCTCCTCTTCCTTCTTCTTCCTCCGCACAGAACGTCCTGATACAGCTGCGTCAAGACATAGGAACAGTGGGCATGGTGATGGTGACAGACAGGAAGAGACACACACACACACACACACAGGGACGGACACACACACATACATACGATAAATATGATCACATCACAGTTCCTGCCTGTCTGCTTTGGTAAAGCAGGGCACAATATGTATGCAAGCACAGCTGAGCGAGTGCAGGGCAAGCGCCCGCATACACATTACTCCTCCTGCCTGTCATACCCCCCCCCACACCGGGCATTTTGGGGGGCATTAGGGGTTGGATGATGGGGATTGTGCACATAGCCACCAATCATATCCCCCCCCCCCCCTCCTAAAGGGAACTGATGTGCTGGGGGAGAGGAATATGATTGGTGGCTATGTGCACACTCAACATCAGCAGTAAGGAGTTAAAGTCCAACCCTTAATGGCCCCCAAAATCCCTGGGGGGGGGGGGGGTTTGATGTAGTAGCAAGAAAGCACACTGTCCCCCTGTCCTCTATGAGCCTCCCCTGAGTCCTCTCTGAGACCCCCCCCCTCACCCATTGCACACTTTTCCCACTCCAGCACCCCCCCCCCAGTCACCATGGCATTGGCACATTTCTCCCTATCCCCTCTAGATGGGCAGCATCAGCACATCTCTGTCCCGTCCCCCCCAGTCACCATGGCATTGGTTACCAATGCCATGGTGACTGGGGGAGACGGGACAGAGATGTGCTGATGCTGCCCATCTGGAGGGGACAGGGAGAAATGTGCCAATGCCATGGTGACTGGGGGGGACAGAGATGTGCAGCAGAGCGGAGCTCAGAGCGGCCGCGAGCCCCGCCCCCTCCTCACTCCTTAAGTCCGGACCAGAGCGCTACCTGTGTCACACTGTGGAAGTCGGCCGCCCGGCCGCAGGCCCTGCAGAATAAAGATTTGCGTCACGGCGGGCTGTCGGCCGCCCGGCGCCCCTGTTACTATGGCGCCCTGTGCGGCCGCACAGCCCACACACCCCAAAGGCAGGCCCTGCATATATACATATGTAGAGGGAAGTGTATTAAATATTCCCTAGATTCAATTCCCTATCAACTCTTATCAACAGTTCATCCCCCATGTTTAGAGAAAAACTTGTGCTGATAGCCTGTATGATAACCGCTAATTAGTATCTAGTCCTCTTTGCTAGCCACCTCAGGACAAAGAGATTGCAGACTCTCTGGCACCGTTTGTCAGGGGGCTTTCTAACCAGAGACATCATAAACCTGTTTTCCACACCTCTGCTCCATGGCTAAACTCCAGGCCCCTACTTCCAGCATTTTGGGACTAGGGGGGAGGACTCTTGGGATTTGAGGAAGGCACACTATGATGTCACATGCCTGAGGAATAGGGAAGGGGGATGAGCTGTTTCTGGGGCTGATATAGGAGTCCCAAGCGAGGAACAAGGGTCTTGGAACTGGACTAGAAACAGAGACACATGGGAAAGAGCAACTTCATGACATGCTCCTGGAGAAGGCCTAGTAACCCTGGCCCTGTATTCTTTACCCCTGCATCCCGTGCCCTGCAGAGCATTTACCCCTGCTATAACATCCTACCATTAACCCTGATCCCATTGCTATATACCCCTGTCCACTGCTACTGTAGTCATTTCCGTGTAGGTATAGTTTCTAGTCCAGGTTGGGTGGGCTGCTAATATATGTGTGTGTACTGTATTAGATAGCTTTGTGGGTGGAACTTGGGATTGTGTAGTGTAGTTTAGTACTGTATATTTAGTGCTGTATTGTTAGTGCATTGCGTGTGTTGTGTACTGTAGGTGTTAATAAATACTGTGTGTTATTTATACCTATTGTCTAACGTGTGGTTACTAGCTGTAGTTAGTAAGGTGCATGCAGCTAGTTTAGTGATTAGCATAAGGCAAAGTATTGTATTATTATTATTATTATATAAAAGGTATAAATAGGCAGAGTCATCACTAGACTGCTCCTCCTATTTATGAATATTAATTATCGATATTTGCATAAATATTAGTGATTAATATTCCCCCTTTACACACTGTCACAACAATATACATGACAGTCTTCAAACATAGATTAATAATGTAAGATTAGATCTTGTTTTCTATTCAATCCATGGGGGACACATGATTTAAGCGTGAATATCCAAAAAGCCTCACGATTAAAAAGTTTTCTCTGTAAATCTCCACCCCTTTCATATAATCTTACTTTTTCAATACCCTGTACCATACTGTGACTCACATCCCCTCCATGATGGTGTAAGACATGATGGAAGACTGCTGAGATATGGCGGAATGTGTTTGTGTTTTTATTGTCATCTTTGATTGCATCTGACAAATGCCGTCTAATCCTAATTTTTAAGGGGCCAGATGTACACCCTACATATTGAAGTTGGCAAGTTTTGCAGGTAATCAGGTAAACTACACCATATGTGTTACAGTTGATGTATTGTTTATTCATGTATGTTTGGTTCTTTGTGCAAGAAGTAAAGTCTTTTGATACGTGAATGACAGAGCAGCAGGTGCAGACATTGTGGACACATTTATATGTACCTTTATGTTGTAACCAAGTTTTATTTTTGCCAGTGCTGTTATCTCTAAATAGACTGGGGGATAAAGTATTACCCAATGTCTTTGCTCGTGTCGCTACACACTGAATTCCCATACTGACTACTTCCCCAAAACCTGGGTCCATTTGAAGAACTGACATATGTTTTTTCATAATTTGGCAAATTTTGTTATATTGTGGACTATATGGGGTTGAAAACACCACTCTGTTTCTATCCTGTGATTTCCCTTTGGGTGTGTCCATATCTCTGAGTAATTCAGTTCTGTCTCTCTGACTAACCAGTTTTAAGGCTCTGTTCACACTCCAGTCAGGATAACTGCGTCTCATTAGCCTCTGAACTATGTCAGAGGATCCTTTTTGGTAGTCTTGTTCACATGTGCAATTCCGCTTTGCTCTGACTAGTTCACCTACAGGTGTACTTTTAATTGTATGTGCAGGATGACATGATTTGACATGGAGTATAGTGTTACCTGCCATAATTTTTCTATAAGTGGATGTAATAATCCTCCCTGTGTCTGATGAGGCTGTCAGATTCAAATCAAGAATGGACATTTCCAAGGGATCACAGTGATATGTAAAGTACAAATTATTTGTGTTATTGTTTATGTATTTTATGAAATCCGGTATGGTCGCCACATCTCCGACCCATATAAACAACAGGTCATCGATATAATGACCGTACCACTGCAGGTGGTCAATAAATGGATTGTTCTCAGAGAACAAATATTGATGTTCCCACAAACACATACAAATATTTGCAATTGATGGCGATACCTTCGCCACCATAGATGCACCAGATATTTGTAAATAGTGCTAGTTGCAAAACATGAAATAATTATGCGTCAACAAGTAATGTATGGCTATACATAAGTAATCCCACAAAGTTGGAGTGTAATCGCTGTATGTTAACAAAAACCACTGTAACGCAGATATAGCCTGATCCTGGGGTATGGAAGTGTATAATGCTGTAACATCAGCAGTGACCCATAAAAACTATTTTCCCCACTGGAGGTTATGCATTGCTTGTAGTACAAGAGTCCATCTAAACTGTTTTTAAAACTGTCCACTGTTCCTGTTGTGACCACGTCCTGAGGAAGTCTATTCCACAGATTCACAGTTCTTACAGTAAAGAAGCTTTGACACTTCTAGAAACTGAACTTTTTCTTCTCCAGTAGTAGGCAGTGCCCCTTGCCTTTTGAGGACATTTTACATGGAACAGTTTTTCTCCGTATTTTTTGTATGGTCCATTTATATATTTGTATAGGTTAATCATGTCTCCCCTTAGATGTCTCTTCTCAAGACTAAATAAACAATTCTTTTAATGTTTCTTCATAAATAAAACCCTCCATGGTCCTTATCTGTTTAGTCGCTCTCCTCTGTACTTTTTCCAGCTGCAATGCGTCCTTTCTATGGACTGGTGCCCAGAACTGAACTGCATATTCTAGATGAGGCCGCACCAACGCTTTGTAAAGTGGTAGTATTACATCCCTGCCCCGAGAGTCTATGCCTCGTTTAATGCATGACTGTCACGATGTGCTCTGTGCGTGGTTCCAGAAGGCGGGGACAGCTGAGGCATGCTCACGTCATCAGCACACCCGGCGTCGCCCGTTCCCGTGGGAACCACACTGGGGCTAAGTGCCGAGCTGATCACTCGGCTGTATTAGAACTCAGGAGTCATGTGACTCTGGCCATGTCACATGACTCCACTAGCACCCTATTTAAACAGGCAATCTGCTGGCCACAGATTGCCTGTTATTGAGGTCCTTCCTGCGAGTTACCCACCTGGTGTGTGTTCCTGCTTGGCTTTCAATTTCCATTCTGTCTCATCCTTTGGTCTTGGAGTTCCCTTCTGGTTTTGACTTTGGCTTGTCCTGACCATTCTCTGCCTGTTCCTCTGGTACCTTTCTGCTTTCTTGGTTATTGATGCGGCTTGTTTGACTTTCCTGTTACTTGTGTTGTTTGTCTTCCCTGCACTATCCTAGCTAAGGGTTTGTCGA
The DNA here is from genome assembly GCF_014858855.1 of Bufo gargarizans. Classification (NCBI taxonomy): domain Eukaryota; kingdom Metazoa; phylum Chordata; class Amphibia; order Anura; family Bufonidae; genus Bufo; species Bufo gargarizans. The sequence continues at coordinate 257,417,626 of NC_058085.1, read as the reverse complement.
CCAGTTGTCCCTTGTCGCTAGGACTTGCGAGGTAAGTAGGCAGGGACACGGGTGTGGGCGGAGTTCAGTGGTCACTACCCCACCCCCTGTCTGTGTGACAAAGACAGTATCCTGGTGGCCCTAGAAGCAGCTAATTGTATGCTGTTATTTAATCTATGAGCTACAAGGACACCCAAATCCTTCTTTACAAGTGACTCCCCCAGTGTTACATCCCCTAAGACATATGAAGCACAGAGATTATTACTACCAAGATGCATAACTTTACATTTATCCACATTGAACCTCATTTGCGAAGTTGATGCCCAATCACTCAGAGTGTTCAAGTCAGTTGTAGTTTATGGACATCTTCCAAAGATTGCACAGTACTACATAGCTTAGTGTCATCTGCAAAAATAGAAATGGTGCTATTAATCCCGTCCTCGATATCTTTAATAAATAAATTAAATAATAGTGGGCCCAGCACTGAACCTTGGGGTACACCACTTATAACCTGTGACTATTCTGAATAGGAATCATTGACCACAACTCTCTGGACACGGTCCTTCAGCCAGTTTTCAATCCAATTACAGACTATACTTTCCAAGCCTATAGACCTTAATTTACCTATTAAACATGTATGAGGGGCAGTATCAAAATCCTTTGCAAAATCCAGAAACAGTACACCCACAGCCGCCCCTCTGTCCAAGCTACTACTCACCTCCTCATAAAAACAGATCAGGTTAGTCTGACAACTTCTGTCCTTGGTAAACCCATGTTGGTTATCACTTATATTATTTACAATCACATACTCTTGTATATATTCCTTTAAGAGTCCTTCAAACATTTTCCGACAACAGAAGTTAAACTAACTGGTCTATAATTATAGGTAGAGGACCTAGATCCTTTTTTGAATATGGGCACCACATTTGCCTTGCACCAATAACTTGGCATTGTACCAGTACCTAGAGAATCTTTAAAAATTATAAGCAAGGGCACAGCAATGATTGAACTGAGCTCTTTAAGCACTCTTGGGTGTGATCCATCTGGACTCAGAGCCTTGTTCACATTTACCTTATTTAACTTATCTTGGACCATATCTACAGTTATCCAATTGAGTATATTACTGGATGTTAGCATTTGCTAAAACCATAAAAGGGTAATTCGACTGAAGCAAATGATGGATTCTAAAGTACATAAAAAATCTTGTGGGGAGTATGAATGTAGCAATAAAAAAGTTTTGCTGCTAGTGGTAATGATGCCATTGCCGATTAACACCATAAAATACATGCCGACTTGTCGTCTATATGGTTACTGGCAGAATTACCATTTGGAATTAAGCAAAGTGACAAAGAATATGCAGTTCCTAACCCCATGTTCACATTGTACTGCTTTTAGGGTAGGTTCACACAGAGTTTTTGGAGGAGGTTTTGAGGCAGATTTAACTTTAGGTTTTTAAGGCACAGTGAGAAGTAAGAAGTATATGTAATTCTTTTATACTTTCGATTACTATGGCATCGACTTCTGTCTTTGGCTGAAAACCTGTAGAATATACGCCTTATAACCTCCTCTATAAAACTCCTTGTGAAACTTCCCTTACTCCTAAAATCACCCTGAAGTTTTTCAGGGTTATCTGCTCTTTGGAAAGCTGGGTGACAACTATTACAGCTTTCATTCATCTTTTCCAGACTACAGAATGGTAATTCTGCTGTTACTCTACTGGGGATGGTGCAGCCACTGAGCAACAACATTGTCACCCAACATGACAAATGACTGGAGTATCCACAAAGGCTGCACAAGGCCCCATCAGTAGCCTGTAACAGTTTCCAGTTTGAGGGGACCATGTCTCCACCTGACCACCCCCACTCAATTAAAATGATCACATTTCGCCTAGAGCTACCTTTGAAAATTCATAGCGTTTTTCATAAATCGTTGCTCAAAAAGTATGTTGCACCTCAGGAACTATCACCTTTACCTCCCCCTCCAATCATTGTCGATGGCAATTTGTAGTTTGAGGTTGCAAGAATTGTAGATTCTTGTTTCGTCCGTCGCTCCCTTCAATATTTGGTGCATTGGAGGGGTGACGGTCTGGAATAAAGAATGTGGGTGCCAGCTTCGTAAATAAACGCCAGAAGGTTAATTCGTTCTTTCCACATTTCTCACCTGGAGAAACCTGGTCCTGAGTGTCCGGTGGCCCCTTGTAGAAAGGAGAGTACTGTCACGAGGGTGTCGCTGACCCTGTTGTGCCTGGGGTCAGAAGGTCGCAGCGGGTGGCTACACGGTCAGTTTCTAAAAGGATCGCTCCATGACCTAATGGTGAAAATGGATTCCAGTCTAGGTTTTCCTGCTTAGGTTTGCAATCCTTTTTGTCCCATTTAGGAATCTGTGTAGCTTTTCCTTTCAGCTGTTCTCGGTCAGCCACTCCCAGCTACTATATAGTCTCCCTTTCTGCTTCCCTTGTTGACAGATATAGACCTTTCTTCCAGATCTTCTATTCTGACCTGAGGAGGACAACTGTTGCTGTGGCGCTGTTGGATCTCCGATTCACTCCTGTTGTTGTCATCTCCCTTCGGGAATTGTTGATTGTGTTTGCCTTGTTTGTCCTTTCTCTGTTGTTACCCTAGATGTCAGTGGTAAGGACTAGTGCTCCCACCACCCTATTCACTACCTAGGGCTTATTTCAGGGTAAGCCAGGGATGAGGCATGTGAACGGTGTATGGTTTAGCAGCCGATCTAGGGACATCAGGGCAGCCAGGTTCCAGGTGAGCTAGGGGTTACCACTCCTCCCTCTCCCTAGTGGAAGGGTACTCCTCTTCCCTTTCCATCTGCGCCGCACGTCTGTTACCTGCCATCATAGACGTGATAGTTAGTTACTTGTGTCCAAGTCTAGTTCCAGTAAAAACTTTAAATTGACGCTTATAAGAGTTACCCCCCACAAATAATTATAATGCAATGATTGTGGCATTTCAAATTCAATTACTACTGCAATATACATGCAATAAAATATTGTTTTATTGTATGTACATTACATTTTCTTCTCTGGTAGCACCCCCTGCTATTTCTCCTTCGACTGAAATTATTATCTTCCATGTACTGCATTCAGTGGTTGACATGCTCAGTAGCTTCTCTGCTCTCTTCCTCCTCTGTGTCAGTGTAGTGCTCTCATAGAACATCAGGTGAAGCAGCGCAGATACTTTTCATTCATTCATTCCTACTTTTAAATTCATATAGATATATGGTTGTATCTCTCTAAGCAGTGAAGAATTAAAGCGTGGGGGTGGGGGGGGGGGGGGTTATACATTGCATGCTGTTTATTAGTTGAATAGCTGGGGCTAAATGTGAGGGACTATTTTTCTGTTTAGGGGAAAAAGATAGGAGAATGAGTTAGGCCTCTTTCACACGACTGTTTTTCTTTTTCCGTTTACGGTGCGTTGTTTGCTTTCCGTATACGGTCTGTATACGGAACCATTTATTTCAATGGTCCCGCAAAAAAACTGGAATGTACTCTGTATGCATTCCGTTTCCGTATTTGCGTTTTTTCCGTTACGTTGAAAGATAGAACATGACCTATTATTGCCCGGAAATCACGTTCTGTGGCTCCTTTCAAGTCAATGGGTCTGCAAAAAAAAAAACGGAACACATACGGAATAGCATTCGTATGTCTTCCATATCCGTTCCGTTTTTGCGGAAACATCTATTGAAAATTTTATGCCCAACCCAATTTTTTCTAAGTAATTACTGTATATGCCACACGGAAAAACAGAACAGAAACGGAAACAAAAAAACGGAACGGATCCTTGAAAAATGGACCGCAAAACACTGAAAAAGCCATATGGTCGTGTGAAAAAGGCCTTAGGCTGAGTTCACACTTCAGTTATTTGGTTAGTTATTTCCATCAGTTATTGTGAGCCAAAACCAGTAGTGAAGCCTACACAGAGATACAGTGGATATAAAAAGTCTACACACCCTTGTTAAAATGTCAGGTTTCTGTGCTGTAAACAAAATGAGACAAAGATAAATCATTTCAGAACTTTTTACACCCTTAATGTGACCTATAAACTGTACAACTCAATTGAAAAACAAATTGAAATCTTTTAGGTGGAGGGAAAAAAACTTAAAAAAAAACTAAAATAATGTGGTTGCATAAGTGTGCACACCCTCTTATAACTTGGGATGTAGCTGTGTTCAGAATTAAGCAATCACATTCAAAATCATGTTAAATAGGAGTCAGCATACACCTGCCATCATTTAAAGTGCCTCTGATTAACTCCAAATAAAGTTCAGCTGCTCTAGCTAGTCTTTCCTGAAATGTTTTTAGTCACATCCTACAGAAAAAGCCATGGTCCACAGAGAGCTTCCAAAGCATCAGATGGATCTCATTGCTAAAAGGTATCAGTCAGGAGAAGGGTACAAAAGAATTTCCAAGGCATTAGATATACCATTGAACACAGTGAAGACAGTCATCATCAAGTGGAGAAAATATGGCACAACAGTGACATTACCAAGAACTGTACGTCCCTCCAAAATTGATGAAAAGACGAGAAGAAAACTGGTCTGGGAGGCTACCAAAAGGCCTAGAGCAACATTAAAGGAGCTGCAGGAATATCTGGCAAGTACTGGCTGTGTGGTACATGTGACAACAATCTTCCGTATTCTTTACATGTCTGGGCTATGGGGTAGAGTGGCAAGACAAAAGCCTTTTCTTACGAAAAAAAACATCTAAAACACATGCAGAAACACATCTGAAGTCTCCCAAAAGCATGTGGGAAAAGGTGTTATGGTCTGATGAAACCAAGGTTGAACTTCTTGGCCATAATTCCAAAAGATATGTTTGGCGCTTAAACAACACTTCACATCACTAAAAGAACACCATTCCCACAGTGAAGCATGGTGGTGGCAGCACCATGCTTTGGGGCTGGAACTGGGGCCTTAGTTAAGCTAGAGGAAATTATGAACAGTTCCAAATACCAGTCAATATTGGCACAAAACCTTCAGGCTTCTGCTAGAAAGCTGAACACAAAGAGGAACTTCATCTTTCAGCATGACAACTGACAACGACCCAAAGCATACATCCAAATCAACAAAGGAATGGCTTCACCAGAAGAAGATTAAAGTTTTGGAATGGCCCAGCCAGAGCCCAGACCTGAATCCGATTTAAAATCTGCGGGGTGATCTGAAGAGGGCCGGGCAAAGGAGGGCTGGGCAATCTGACAGATTTGGAGTGTTTTTGCAAGAAGAGTGGGCAAATCTTGCCAAATCAAAATGTGCCATGCTGATAGACTCATACCCAAAAAGACAGAGTGCTGTAATAAAAAAAAGGTGCTTCAACAAATTATTAGTTTAAGGCTGTGCACACTTATGCAACCATATTATTTTTTTTTTTATATATTTTATCTTCCCTCTACCTAAAAGATATCAGTTTGTTTTTCAATTGAGTTGTACAGTTTACAGGTCACATTAAAGGTGGAAAAAGTTCTGAAATGATTCATCTTTGCCTCATTTTTTTACATCACAGAAACCTGACATTTTGACAGGGGTGTGTAGACTTTTTATATCCACTGTAAGGTATAATGGAAAGATTTGCACCTGTTCTGTTTTTGACCCGTATCTGGTTTTGGCTCACAATAACTGATGAAAATAACTTACCAACTTGACTTTAGTCCTCATGCACCCGGCCTTACCATGTTTTATGGTCCGCAAATCGGGAATCCTCAATAGACCGTTCCTATCCTTTTCCGTGATACGCACAAGAATAGGACATGTATATATTATTTTTGCTGGGCCAACTTGGAGTGTTATCCGCATCTTTTGCTGCCCCATTGAAATGAATTGGTCAACATCCGAGACAGTTTTTTATGCGGACCTATACAACGGTGTGTGCAATGTCAGGCCTTAGTGGGAGCTGAAACTGAAGAGACAAGAGCTGCAAAGAGGGGAGGGGAAAAATGATACTGTCTATCAGCATTTGCTGCATTGATAGAGTTTAAAAAATGGGCTCACCGCTAGCTTCTGCCTAGAAGTCCTTATGGAGAGCCCAGTAAGTCGCCAGATCTCCTAAAAATACCGCTTGTCCCGCGCGATTCAGCAAAGTAGAGCATCGGGTGAAGATGGGGATATGTCCGGGTTCATTTAATATGTTTCATTGTTTCATCTCGTATGTGCAGTTTGTATGCCTCGTGTTCTGGATAGCCAGCTCTTTAGAACAGGCACCCGGTTGTTTGGTTTCGTAAAGCCATCTGTGATAAAGGATACATTAATTTCGTACTCTAGCCATGCACATCTGCTTCATAGACTAATTCTATGACAGGTTATCAGCTCTGTCCAATAGACTGAAAAGTTCAAGTGGCATCTTTAGATTGCAGCTCTCCTACATTACAATTCTTCAGCTCAGTCCTCCAGCACTTGCCTTCCACAGTGGATACAGCTATACAATCACTCTGCAGAAGCTCTGGAGTCTTTGTCACCACACATGGCAGATAGAAAGAAACCTGCTTTCATATGTGAGAGTGAAGCTGAATTTCAAGATGGTGGCTCATAAATTTGTGGGGGCGGGGGTCTACCCTATAAATCAGCGATACCTGTTCAGTATCAGAGTGCCCACAGAGAAGTAACAGCTAATTAGCACAAGACCTCGTGCTCAGATTCGTGGTCAATGACTTTGTGCAATCAAAGGTCACTGAGATGTCTACTACGTGGCCTGGTCATTTACTGCAGCAGCCCCATCTCAGCTCCTGCCTACTGTTTGAGAAATTTCCTCATGTCCCAGCTACACGTTGGAGGATTAATAATTGTAGCAGAGCTGAACATGCTGTAGTGAGAGTTGCAGTGTTTGTTGTGAGTAATTAATGCAGCATTAACCAGGAGTGGAGGATTCAGAATAACAAAGACTGTGGTGCTGGCAGGGAACACCAAGTCAATGGTGTCTCTATCAAGAACGTATAAAAAATGGCAGACATCCCTAATGCAAGTAGAACCATCCATATACTGCAACAACCAATAAAGTATAAGCTGATTTACAGTACTGTGCAAAGGTTTTAAGCAGGTGTGGAAGAAAAAATACTGCAAAGTAAGAATGCTTTCAAAAATAGAAGAGTTAATAGTTCATTTTTTCATAAATTAATAAAATGAAAAGCAAAATCTAAATCAATTGTTGCGACCACCCTTTGCCTTCAAAACAGCTTCAATTTTTCTAGGTACACTTTCATACAGTTTTTGAAGGAACTTATTGTTGTTCTAATCATCTTGGAGAACTACCCACAGATCTGTGGACGTAAACTTTCTAAAATCCTTCTGTCTCTTTATGTAATCCCAGAAAGACTCGATGTTGAGATCAGGGCTCTGTGGGGGCCATATCAGAACTTCCGGGACTCCTTGTTCTTCTTTACACTGAAGATAATTCTTAATTACGTTGGCTGTAGGTTTTGGGGTTGTTGTCCAGCTGCAGAATATATTTGGAGCCAGACACCTCCCCGATGGTATTGCGTGATGGATAAGAATCTGCCTGTATTTCTCAGCACTGAGGACACCATTAATCCTAACCAAATCCCTAACTTGCAAGGGACCTCCATTATGCTACACTGTTACCTAAATACACTTATTGTACCACCCTCCAGCCATTCGGCAAACAAACTGCCTTCTGATACAGCCAAATATTTCAAATTTTGACGCACCTGCTGCCATTTTCCTGCACCCCAGCTACGGTTTCATGCATAACTGCGTTGCTTGGCCTAGTTGCCACGTCAAAGGTATAGCTTTTTGGCTGCAATTCTTCCATGAAGATCATTTCTGTGCAGACGTCTTTGAACAGTAGATGGCAGTACCTGGTCCCCATGCCAGTTCTGAGCTGATGGCACATCATCTGATTTTGAAGGGATGTAAGCTTGATGTTTCTGTGGCTAACCACCACATCTATAGCCCTCAACGTTGCCCATGTCTTTGTGCTTCTTCAAATGAACTTGATAGAGGAATAAAACATATCCACTATGAAATACCTTGAGGGAGGAGTCTGATTGGCTCCAAATTTATTCTGCAGCTGGACAATGGCCCCAAACATACAGCCAAAATTATTAAGAACTATCTACAGTGTAAAAAAGAACAAGGAGTTTTGGAAGTGATGATATGGGCCCCCACAGTGCCCTGATCTCAGCACTATTGGGTCAGTCTAGAATTACATGAAGAGAAGGATTTGGGCAAGCCTAAATCCACATAAGGTCTGTGGTTAGTTCTACAAGATTTTTTGAACAATTTCCCTGCCAAATTCCTTCAAAAACTGTATGCAAGTGTACCTAGAAGAATTTACAGTATGTTTTGACAACAGAGTTGTCACACCCAATATTGATATGATTTACATTTCTATTTTGTTTATTCACTTTGCATTTATGCTAATTCATATGATGCAATTTACTCCTCCTTATTTACAGAACTGAATATCAGGGTTCTTTTGTCCTAGGTGTAATTTTCTATAGGCAGATTTCAGATACTGGAAAACAGTGCTTTATGTATTAATGATTGAAATTGGAACTGAATTGCCACTGGGTCTATACGCGAATCTGCAGAGGTATCTACTTTCTCTCACCTCTTTGTAAAAGCATAGCTGGGAGACATTTTTGTTTCTTTCAAGATTTTTGATGCATGAGGATATATACGGATATATCACTCTATATGAATTTCAGACTAGTTTAAGTTGGCCAAAGTTTATGTTTATGACTCCCAGGCTATGAGCTGTGCGCTACAATTGGCCAGCGCTGCAGCAAGGGACAACCCTAATACAAAAACTCCGCCCAGTACAAATGAAGGAGCTGCAGACACCGGAGCCTATACCGGGCGAAAGGAGCGGCGCCCAGACATACTAGTAAGTGCAGAGGGACCCCTGGGCGCCGCTCTGCCCACTGATATAGTTCGTTTTTAGTTTTCAAAATAGTGAAAGGTCCTCTTTAAGCCTTCAAGCTAATAACACTCCCAATAAAGCATAAATTCACAGAAATTGGTGGAAGGTCCATGGAATTGAGATAGCAGAACCATTATAAGAGCACAGAATTGAAGACGTTATTACTATATAAAAAATTGTAGCAATGTTTCGGTATTACCAGGCTTGCATAAAGGTATAAGTAGCTGGTGATAAGAATATAAGGGGTCGATGCAAAAGAGAAAAAAGAAAGCATTAGAAAAGCCTGACACACCAGGCTCACACAGAAGATAATTTTTTCTCAGAGGCATCTATGTATAATAATATCATTCACAACACTGTGCTGTAAACCAGGCAATCACAGCCAACAGGAAAAATGTTAGGCATAAAAAGCCCAGGAAACAGACAAAACAGGATAGACAGACCAATGACATAATACGGAGGAAAATGGGAAGGGTGGTTGGGGGGGGTCTCACAGGTTGGAAGATGCAACATATAAGATTTATATGGACACAAGTTCCATACTGTGATATGTGGTCGTTTACTAAGAAAAATGGAAAAGCAACCAGTGGAAGTAATACAAAGAATAGCCAGCAGGAAATCTCAGACTGGTATCCATGTGAACCACGAGAGACAGGGTTTTATATTGAGAGAAGGGATCTGTGGGAACAATCCGTGAAAGAATAGTCTGACCAAGGAGTCCAAATTTCTAAGAACCAATCATGACGATATGCAGTAATAAAAGTTAGTTTCTCATTAATCATCTAGAAATCCAGGAATGGTTTATTTCCAAGCCACCGCTATAGTCTGCTTGGTGGCTAGGAAGAAGAAATGTATCAATCGTTGTGGGTGTTTCCCAAGGGTATTTCCTAATATTATATCCGGTCACCGAGGAAATGAGGTTGCAAACTCGTATACAAAGTGTCTTCACTTTGGGGCTAGCCCACCAGATGTGTACTACATCGCCTAGAGAGGAGCTACCCCTGAAACAGGTAGGAGCTTGCCCGGTATGAGAGGGGACCAAGTACCAGTGAAGTAGCACTTTATATGAAGTTTCTAACATTTGTGTATTCTGGGCACTTTATGTGTAAACTCCCTTGTTTACTTCTACTGTGTGTCAAAGTGTAGAGTCTAAGTCCACCACCCATTTGGAGACATAAGAGAGGTTTCAGTGGACAGTAGTTTGTGTTTATTCTGCAAGGAGATTAATGTAATTATGCCAGTCTGGGAAAGCCAGCCCCAGGAGGGCTCTAAAAATATAAAGCAATTTAGGCAAGAAGGACATTTTAAGCGAATTAATTCTCCCAATCCAAAATATGTGGTAGAGCCCCCAACTTTCTAGAGGCAGCATCAACTTCCAGATGAGAGGTGGGTAGTTATGAGAATAGAGTGTGGGATAAGAGGCTGTTATCTGAAGTCCTAGGTAATCCAGATGTCCCAATGACCACTGAAAATAAACGTTTGAGTGAAGGCGGGAGACTTCTGGCTCTAGCAGAGACAAGTTAAAGGTTATAGATTTTATAGGCCCGACAGCCTCTGGACAGTTCTAGAAGCAAACTTGGGAAGGAGATGTGAGGGGATGAAATTAACATAAGAATTTCCCCAGCGAACATGCACAGTTTGTGATGGATAGATGCAAATTCGACCCCTTTAATGTTTACATTATTGTGACTGTAGATATCCAGTGGTTCGAGTGCCAGTATAAATAGTAGAGGAGAAAGGGGACATCCATGCCGTTTTCCCTGACATCTGTAAAACAATTCAGAGCCGACAAATGCCCAAGGGTCAGAGTATAGAATGCGAACCTATGTGAGAACTTCTGTGGGAAATCCCCAGGTATGTAGCATAGAGAATAGATAGGGCCAAACTAAAGTATAAAAAGCCTTGTGTATATCCAGGGAGGCGAAGCCAACAGTCCAAGCATATTCAATCATTTATGCCAGTTTTCTGAAATCTACTCCAGCCGGCGCCAAGTCATAAATTAAGAGCACCCTTCTACAGTGCAGGTGATATAAAAAACCTTACATAAAATGCCAGTCTTTAATACATGACCCCCATTATGTGGCCACTGCCACTGACCATAACAAAATACCATTGCCAGGAAAGGATCTACTGTACTTGGTCTGCAACAATGTTCAAATAGGTGATATGATTCAAAGTAACACCCACATGAATGCCATGACCCCTCCTCAAAAAAATTTTTTTAAAAAAATTATATAGATACTTGTATGTGTATGTGCTTTTGGCATTCTAAACAGTGTATGGTTATGTAACTCCATACACAGCAAGCTAAACACACTGGGGAAGGTTTACGAATACTGACGCCATTTACACTTTGTGCCATTTACACTTAATGTTAGACAAATTTATTATAGACCTTTATAAATCTGGAATATTAAAAAGGTCTTGTGCCAGATTTATGCTAGAATTTTGTCTGTGTACCAAAAATTCTGCCCATGTGTAAAAAAATTAAAATAAAGTTTATATCACCTATAAGTTGCTGTAGTTTTACTCCAAAAATGGTTTGGAGGCACATTTAGCCCCCCCACACACACACTTTGTCGGAAAAGTTGCAAAGTGGCCAAAAAAGCTGGTACATTTTCAACAGTAAATCTGCCGAATTGTGTGGTCTAATACCACTCTATCATAGCCAGCATACTTTCATACTTTAAGCGATCTGTGCGAACGTACCTCTTTGGTGGAACTGGATAGGAAGGCTTCGCTCTCCACATGCATCCATGAACCTTGACTGCCAAATAAACTGTAGCTGGTTTACTGATTTGTCTTATGGGCCACTTTTGATAGGTGCAAATCACAGCATACCTGGAACACCCCACAAGATCTGCCATTGTTGCAGATGCTCTAACTTTGTCATTACTATTTGGAACTCGGCAAAGTTGTTCAGATGTTTGCTCATTTTTCTCCTTCCAGCACATCTACTACAATATCTGACTTCTCACTCACTGCCTAATATATTCCCACCCCTTGACAGGTGCCATTGCCAAAAGATAATCAATGTTATTCACTTTTAATGTTATGGCTGATCGATGCATGCAAGTATCATGTACATATACAAAGCAATGCATAACATACAGTAAGGTCCATAAATATTGGGACATCAACACAATTCTAACATTTTTGGCTCTATACACCACCACAATGGATTTGAAATGAAACAAACAAGATGTGCTTTAACGGCAGACTGTCAGCTTTAATTTGAGGGTATTTACATCCAAATCAAGTGAACGGTGTAGGAATTACAACAGTTTGCATATGTGCCTCCCACTTGTTAAGGGGCCAAAAGTAATGGGACATAATAATAATCATAAATCAAACTCAATTTTACTTTTTAATACTTTTTTTTTTTTAAATCAGATATTTTTATTTGTCTTTTCAATAACATATTGAGAACAAGAGTAAACCTCCCCTAATTTATAGAAAAAACTAAGCGGGATCCAGCAGGGTGTATTATGAAGAAGGTACAGTAACTGGGGCATCAATATAATTTTTATAAGGTTGCTCCTCCCGACCATGGAGAGCGGCAGTTTAACCTATGTATTTACTTTATCTCTGAATCTATTTAGCAAAGGAGTTAAATTCAGGCTTTCATAATAGCTTGTATCAGGGGTTATTTGAATGCCTAAATATTTAAAGGAGGATACTATCGTAAAACCCATAGCGTCTTCCGATGTCGGGGAGCCTCCGTTAGTTAATGGCATGACTACGGACTTCGTCCAATTAATGCGAAGACCAGATGGTGTACCATAGTCATTAATGATCTGCATGGCTCCCTTAAGGGAGTTCATCCAATCATCCATGAACAGCAGTAGATCATCTGCATAGAGCGCAACTTTTTCAGGCAGTTCACCATATTGAAAACCTCACACTGAGACTGCTCGTCTCAAAGCTTCCGCCAAAGGCTCCACCGCCACCGCAAAAAAAGCAACGACAGCGGACACCCTTGTCGGGTCCCCCTGTGAAGCTCAAAGGGGTCCGGCAAATTACCATTAATCCGCAATACGGCTTTCAGGGATGCATACAGAAGTTGTACCCACTCTGTATAGTGATGTCCAAAGCCCATTTCAAGCATTAGCCATAAAAATCGCCATTCCAGACTGTCGAATGCTTTGGATGCATCAAGAGATGCGACCGCCGCACTCGAGGTGAGGACCTGGCTCGCCTGAATATTCAGAAAAAGTCTTCTGACAATAACAGCAGTGTAAGCATTCGGCATGAAACCCGCCTGGTCTGTGTGGATAAGTGTCATAATAACCTGATTTAGTCTGTTTGCCATCACTTTCGCCAGCAATTTCAAGTTTGTCTACAGGAGTGAAATTGGTCTATAAGAATCCGCTTCTTTATCATCTTTACCAGGCTTCGGAATGAGCACAATTATAGCTTCATTCATCGAGGCAGGCAAGCGTCCCGCTTCTTTCGCTTCTCTGCAAACCTCCAGCAACTGCGGCAAAAGTATGGATGCATACCGTTTATACAATTCAGGAGGTAGGCCATCTCTCCCTGGTGCCTTATTATTGGGACATGGATCCTAGAGCCTCCTCCAACTTAAAGGATAAGTTGTATTTTTTTTGGGGGGGGGTATTGGATTGTGGTGATTAATATCACCTTGGTGGCCCTATTTCAACTTTTCACTGTGTATTCAATTACCCCTTAATTCCACATTTTTGTTCCCTGTACTGCCTACTTTTACCTATGCTTAAAATAGGGTTGCTCGGCCTGGTCAGTCTATCTGTTGAAGGACGGAGCACGCAGCGTGCAAGGTCACATTACTGACAGCCAGGGACTGTAAGTAAATGATTAAAGCCAGGTCCCCCCCAGCAGCTGATAACAGTGCCTGGGCTGTGTGCACTTCTCCCTGTCCCTGAGCTTGGCAGACGCTCCCTCACTCAGCAGAGCTGGAGAATGCAGAGTGGAAGCAGCGCAGACCAGGGATGGGAGATCTGCCATCTGCTCAGTGTATAAATGAAAGCAACATGTGGTAAGAGGACCCCTTTGTGCTGCAGGAGATTAACCCTTTAGGGGGGAGGGCTCTGGTTACTGACGCTTTTGGGGGGCTATTGTTACTGGCTAGTGAGGGCAGGCAGGACTAGCCTCAGGGGGAGGGCAGTGGCGGCCATCTTAACTGAATAGTGAAATTGCAGTTTTATGCAGACTGGTTGCTAAGGGCTGAATCTTATTAAATATGGGGTAAGTCAGTCTAATAGTAACTAATTCTGGAATATCATGTTATTAGTAACTACATATATGAAAATTGAAATTAGGGTCTAAATGTGACAGCTATCCTTTAAGAGTTACTGGGGCATCTAACATATCTTTGTGTTCCCTCGAAAGGGTACACAGCAGCAACTGCTGTAAAAACTCCCAAATCTCCTCCTCTGAAGCTGTTGTCTTGGACTCATACTGCGAGGAATAGAAAGACTGCATAATATGAACTATTGTGTCAGGATCATCTCTTATTACTCCCTCTGAATCCCTGAGAGATGCTATTTATGATGTCTGCTGTTGAGCTCTGGAAATTAAAGCCAACAGTCTCCCCGCTTTTTCGCCCCCCTCCTCATAATAGGACTGCTTTTGGAAGAAGCGCTTATTCTTTGCATTTTGCAACAATTTGTCATTTAATATTCCCTGCGCCTCCTTCCACCTTGTCTCAGTGTCCGCCGTTGGAGCAGCGACATGTGCTGCCTCCAAAAGCCCCACCGTGGTAGTCAGTCTTTGTACCGTCAATTTGGTTTTCGTTTTTTTTTCATTAATATCCACTATTAACAGCCCCCTCAAATAGGCCTTCATGGCGTCCCACACCAAAAGTTTAGATGCCGACGGGAGCTTGAGGTCAAAATATTTCTTCAGTTTGTCACCTATTCCCCCCAGATCCGGTAACACATTCAACCAATGCGGATTGAACTTCCAGACCATGTTTTCTCCGTATTCTGGTAGGCTAGAAGTCAGCAATCGCCAGAACCGGAGAGTAGTCCGAGAGACTACGTGGTAAGTATTGGATATCTCGGAGAAAGCGCCCCATACCAGCATTCCCCAATATGAGGTCAATCCTCGATAAAGAGTCATAGGTAGAGGACACACAAATACTGTTTCGTCAACAGATTTTTCGACCGCCAGAAATCCAACAGAAGGGACTCCCGCAGAAGCTTTCCAAATGGAGTGAGGTCGCACCCAGGAGAGTGAGATCCCCCTCCCATCTTATCCAATGTAGGGTCAACAATACTGTTAAAGTCTCCCATAACTATGACTGGAACATCCGGCACGTCCGCTAAATAAACCAAAATAGACTTATATAGCCCTCCTTTTATTACAGTCCTTCACCCCTCTGGTATTCCAGCTGAGGAAGTCAACTATTCCTGCCATGACAATAGTTTATTCATCAGGACATTGAGACGGATGAGGCCCAGGGAGTCTACTGCTAAAGGGACCAATATATTCCTCACCTCATGCTCCAGGACTCTAACTATGGAACTTTGAGAAATCATGGTCACAATTTACAGACTCTAACTAGCAAAAATTGGAAAGAAAGACCCCCTTTTCTATAAACTAAGCAAACAAATAGAACCCAAAATGGCGCTATAGCCTCAACAGCGGGGTCCCACCAAATACACCTGAGTTACCAGGCCCGTGGGATCAAAGTAGCACCTGCCGTCACGGCCAAGCACCAGTGGTTAGCCTATCTACCCCAAACGTAGGGTGGTATCAGCAATAAATATATCTGTAGGAAATAACAGATTTTTATCGCAATTAGAAAATATACAAAGTATGCGACATACGCCCACACCTCCTGCACCTCTAGAACATAAAGTATTGAACCCAATGCGAGATGATCCCTCCATTGATAGGTTGGAGGAGCCACTCTACTCTGCACATTGTAAACCACTTATAAGCTCAGCAGCCATACTGTCACACATACCGACTGACACACCACATGCCCTCAATGGCGGTTGTTTAGATTATCATCGCATCTTCGGCCATCAGTTTCCATCTGCCGCCAGCTGTCGCTCATGACGGTCCAGCCACTTTCTTGCCTCCTCTGGGTTGTCGTGGAAAGTCGTAGTCCCCAAGGCCACTATCCGCAACTTGGCAGGGTATATCATGGAATATGCAACATTCAGGGACCGTAGACCTTTCTTTATGTCCAGGAATTTTGCTCTTCTTTTTTGCACTTCCTGAGAGAAGTCCGGATATAGTGACACCTTATTTCCAGCGATCGTAAGATCCGTCAGCTCCCTGGCTTTCCTCAAAATAATGTCCCGATCTATGTAGAGCAGTAATTTCACCTGTATGGGTCTCGGCGGCGCCCCTGGTGGTAGCGGTCGTGTAGGAACTCTATGAGCTCGTTCCACAGCGAAAAACAGCGTCAGCACCTCCGCACCAAATTTGTTTTAAGCCAAGTTTCAAAAAATTTCGGCTGGCTGATTCCCTTCAGCCTTCTCAGGTATGCCAACCATTCTAATATTGTTTCAGCGGACCCGGTTTTCCAAGTCGTCCTATTTGGCGGCAATGACATCCACCTGCCGGGCGTACTCTCTCATATCTCTTTTCAGGAGCAAGATATCCTCAACAGCACCCATTCGGTCTTCTAAGGCCGTGGTGCGTTCTGCCAGTTTTCTCAAATCATGGCGAACAAAACTTCTTTGATGGCCTCTACTTGTTCAGTAAGAGTAGTAAGCGACTTGCCACAGTTAGTTATGGCCTGCATTACATCTTTCAGAGTAGGCTCGTCCATATCAGACTCTGTAGCCCCCATAGTATTTGCATCAGCATCAGGGCACAGTGGAGAGAATCTATTGGATTGGACGATAGGCCCCCCAGACGGCTCCTCCATTTCAGGATCAGAGTCCATATGTACATCCCCCTTAGCAGCCGCTTGCCTCTTTTGAGACCCTTTGCTCACCGCCACTGAAGAGGTCCTGGCAAACTTCTCCAGCCTGGCTGCCGCGCCTCCACTGTCCGGCAATGTCGGCCTGGAGTTGCCGAGCCAGCGCCATCTTGGATTTCCTTCTCCGCCAATTTCCTGTCCTCCTTCAGCTTCATAGTCGCAGGACGCCTGCTCTGGTGCAGCCCAGGAGTCAGCAGTAGGTTAAGGAGCTGAACAGAGGCTTTTATCTCCGGTTCAGGATGTTTGTCCCGTATGGTGCAGAGGAGCTCGGCCGGCGTGCTGCCGCTCACATGCTCTGCTTAGCCCTCCACTTTTTAATACTTGGTTGCAAATCCTTTGCAGCCAATTACAGCCTGAAGTTTGGAACGCATAGACATCACCAGATGCTGGGTTTTATCTCTGGTGATGCTCTGCCAGGACTCTACTGCAACTGTCTTCAGTTCCTGCTTGCTCTTGGGGCATTTTCCCTTCAGTTTTGTCTTCAGCAAGTGAAATGATGCTCAATCGGATTCAGGTCAGGTCATTGACATAACATTTCACTTCTTTCCCTTAAAAAACAGTTTGGTTGCTTTTGCAGTATGCTTTGGGTAATCCATCTGCACTGAAGCATTTGGCTGAATATGAGCAGATAATATTGCCCGAAACACTTCAGAATTCATCTTACTGCTTTTGGCAGCAGTCACATCATCAATAAATACAACAGAATCAGTTCCATTGGCAGCCATACATGCCCATGCCATGACACTGCCACCACCATGCTTCACTGATGAGATGGTATGCTTAGGATCATGAGCAGTTCCTTTCCTTCTCCATACTCTTCTCTTCCCATCACTCTGGTACAAGTTGATCTTGGTCTCATCTGTCCATAGGATGTTGTTCCAGAACAGTGAAGGCTTTTTTAGATGTCGTTTGGCAAACTCTAATCTGACCTTTCTGTTTTTGAGTTCTTGTCGTGAACCCTCTGTATTCACTCTGGTGAAGTCTTCTCTTCATTGTTGACTTTGAAACACATACACCTACCTCCTGGAGAGTGTTCTTGATCTGGCCAACTGTTGTGAAGGGTGTTTTTATCACTAGGGAAAGAATTCTTCGGTCATCCACCACAGTTGTTTTCCGTGGTCTTCCGAGTCTTTTGGTGTTGCTGAGCTCACCAATGCGTTTCTTCTTTTTAGGAATGTTCCAAACAGTTGTTTTGGCCACGCCTAATGTTTTTGTTATCTCTCTGATGGGGTTGTTTTGTTTTTTCAGCCTAATGATGGCTTGCTTCACTGAGTGACAGCTCTTTGGATCTCATCTTGAGAGTTGACAGCAATAGATTCCAAATGCAAATCGCACACTTGAAATTAATTTTGGACCTTTTATCTGCTCATTTTAATTGAGATAATGAGGAAATAACACACCTGGCCAGGGAACAGCTGAGAAGTCAATTGTCCTATTACTTTTGGTCCCTTAACAAGTGGGAGACACATATGCAAACTGTTGTAATTCCTACACCGTTCACCTGATTTGGATGTAAATACCCTCAAATTAAAGCTGACAGTTGGCAGTTAAAGAACATCTTTTTTGTTTCATTTCAAATCCATTGTGGTGGTGTATAGAGCCAAAAATGTTATAATTGTGTTGATGTCCCTATATTTATGGACCTGACTTTATGTAAGTGCATGTATATATAGTGTATGTATAACGTTTCAATGAAGCGTGTGCATGTGCAAGATGCATATATATGCGAGATATATACGTGTGTAATGTATTTACGATGTATGTGTAATAAATGTATAGTGTATGTAATGTATATATTGTATAATGTATGGTGCATGAGTAAGGTTTTCTATTGGTACTGTATCTTCTAAAATTCACCCAGATTAACCGCTACCCGACCGCCTAATGCAGGGATGCGTCCTGCGGGCGGTCGGGTTATTCCTCCTGGACGCATCCGTGCATCATCTCGCAAGACACGAGATGACGCACCAAACCGGCCCGCACATGCGCAGTGCGGGCTAGGAATCGTCGCAGCAGAAGTTCATCACCAGCCTGCCAGCCAATGATCATCGCTGGCAGGCTGGTGACTTTTGAAAAATCGAATCAAAAGCCATTTAACACACTATGGGCCAGATTTATTATGACTGAAAGCTCACTCCACTTTAACATATAGCTAAAGTCAGTTTTAGCCAAGTCAGATTTATGATCGGCCCTTTAAGACTGTAATAAATGTGGTTTGACGGTAGCAGTTTATCCGTTAGTAAGCAGCTTTACAAAAGTCGCACATCTTTATGAAAAAGTCGCATGTTCTATTAAAAAGTCTCATAAGATAAGCATGGTCCTAACTGGAGTGAAATTGCGACTTTTTTGCGACTTTTTAAATAGTCCCAATAGTAAATCTGTCTAGAGATTCATTTACATAAGAAAACACGCCCACTTTCAGAAAACTAGCGAGCATAGTGCAGAGCAGAAAAAAGTCGCAAATTTGTGCGCAGTTTTAGCGTTTGGGACTTTTTTGGGGACTTTTTCACTCCATTATTCTGACCAGAGCTAATGATAAATCTGGCCCAATATTTATAAATATAGGGCCAGATTTATCATTACTCTGACAGCTCACTCCACTTTCACATATGGCTAAAGTCAGTTTTAGCCAAGTCAGATTTATGATTGGCCCTTTAAGACTGTAATAAATGTGGTTTGACGGTAGCAGTTTATCCGTCAGTAAGCAGCTTTACAAAAGTCGCACATCTTTACGAAAAAGTCACAAGTTTTTATGAAAAAGTCGCATGTTCTATTAAAAAGTCTCATAAGATAAACATGGTCCTCACTAGAGTGAAATTGCGCATTTTTTTGACTTGAGCTAATGATAAATCTGGCTCATAGTGTGTTAAATGGCTTCTGCACTCTCTGTTGGGTCCTTTCCGTCGGTTGGTCCCAGCAGAGAGCACAGATAAACTGTAAGTGCACAAAACACTACACATTTAGCCCCAGATCACCCCCCCCCATCACCCCAATTAACCCCTTGATCACCCCTGTCAATCACTAGTGAAAGGGAAAAAAGTGATCAGTGCAAACTGTCACTTTTTTTTTTCACCAGTATTGACGGTTAGGTTTTAGGTTAGTTTAGGCCCCTTTGGTAGGTAGTTAGCGTCGGTTAGCGCCCAGCCCACCGCACCGCAGTCACTGATTCGCTGATTAGCGTATCGCTAATCAGCATTGGTACTTTTATAGTATCTGTAAGTGATCAGAACTGATCACAGTCAGATCTATAAATAGTATTAGTGTCGCCTTAGTTCGCCCTCCACCCAAAACGCAGTGTTTGCCCGATCAGGCCTGATCGGTCGCCCACACGTGCGTTCACCCACGCCCACCCACTGCGCAATCACTACACGAGCGCTGCGGTGATAAAAAAAAATCAGTTTTGATATTTTTTATCAATCGCAGCGGCTTCCTGTACTTCGCTAGCCTCCCATTTGTAAGACAGGCTTGCTTTTTTTCTTGGGTAGTCTCAGGGAATACCCCCTAAATTTATTTGACCAAATGGCAAGTAAGGGGTATTCTTCTGAAGAGGCCTACAGGCTTCTGACCCAGTCGGATGAGGAATGGGAACCCTCATCTGACAAATCCAGCGGGTCAGAATACGAACCTGTAGAAAGCAGTGGCAGTCTGACCCAAAGTTCAAAGTTTGGACGATGAGGTTGAGGTCCCTGATACCACCAGGCTTACCCGGCCCCATGTTGCTAGACCACAGGTTGCGCAGGATCCGCTTCAAGGGCAGCAGAGTGGGGCTTGCGCTGTCGGATACCGTGGTGAGGCATACACCAGCAGCGCAGCCCTCCCTGGACCTAGTACCAGCACTGCCGTAGAACATGGCGAAGTGGCGAGCACCAGAAGGGCAGTTGAAGCTGGTACGGTGGCACGTGCATTAGTTCCCCCGTCAGAGCCACCGCACAGACAGGCCCGTAGAGCCCCTAGAGTCCCTGAGGTGCTGGCAAACCCTGATTGGCAGCCCCCAACTTCAGCCGCACCAGTAGTTCCCCTTTCACCGCCCAGTCTGGAGTTCGGGTTGAGACAGCTCAGATCGGATCGGCACTGTTTTTTTTTTGCTGTTCTTGACTGCGGAGCTCTTGGACTTAGTCGCGGCAGAAACAAACCGGTATGCCACTCAATTTATAGCCGCCAGCCGGGAAACTTTTATGCTCAGTCTTTCCAAGTTTCCGAATTTAAAACTTTTCTGGGCCTTCTCAACATGGGCCTGACAAAAAAGCATGAATTAAGGTCATATTGGCCCACGAACCCAATTCATCACATGCCCATGTTCTCTGCTGCCATGTCCAGGACACGATTTGAGACCATCCTGCGTTTCCTGCACTTTAGTGACAACAGCACCTCTCGTCCCAGAGGCCACCCAGCTTTTGACCAGCTCCACAAAATTCAGCCCATCATAGACCACTTTAACACCAAATTTGCAGTTTGTATACCCCTGAGCAAAACATCTGCATAGACGAGTCCCTGATACATTTTACCAGGCACCTTGTCTTCAAACAATACATCCCAATCAAGCGCGCCCGGTATGGGGTCAAATTGTATAAGCTCTGTGAAAGGGCCACAGGCTATACGCACAAATTTCGAGTCTATGAGGGTAAAGATCAGACCCTGGAGCCAGTCGATTGCCCTGACTACGCAGTGGGAAGACAGTCTAGGACTTGGTGTCACCCTTATTTGGGAAGGGGTACCATCTTTATGTGGACAATTTTTACACAAGTGTGCCCCTCTTCAAGCATTTGTTTCTAGAACAGATTGGCTGCTGTGGCACCGCGCGACCTAGTCGCCGGGGCTTCCCCCAACGTCTCGTTACCACCTGTGTTGCAAGGGGGGAGAGGGCTGCCTTGTGGAACGAAGAACTGCTTGCGGTGAAATGGAGAGACAAGCGTGACGTTTACACGCACTCCTCCATTCACGCAGACACGACAATACAAATTGAACAAGCAACCAGTGTCATTGAAAAGCCCCTCTGTGTCCACAACTATAATTTGCTCATGGGAGGGGTGGACTTCAATGACCAGATGTTGGCTCCTTATTTACTTTCCCGCAGGACCAGACGCTGGTATAAGAAGGTGTCTGTATACCTAATTCAATTGGCGATGTACAATAGTTTTGTTCTCTGGAGTAAGGCTGGGAGAACACGATCCTTCCTCAAATTTCAGTTAGAGATCGAGAACCTCCTGTATCCAGGAGGTTCCGTGGCCCCAACCACCAGTGTAGTGAGCGGTCTATACAAGCGACATTTCCCCAATGTCGTTGCTGGTACCTCAACTGAAGCGTCACCCCAAAAAAAGATGTTGTGTCTGTAGCAGGAGTGGAATAAGGCGTGACACCCGCTATTTCTGTCCTGACTGCCATGACCACCCTGCCCTATGCTTAGGGGAGTGTTTCCGGAAGTACCACACACAGGTACAATTAGTATAGGGATTGCGTTACACAGGACAGGCACACAAGGCTCTTAGGGCCCTTTCAAACAGAGCTGCTGCAAACCTCTCCTTTCACCTGGGACAAAGTGCATAATGTACTTTGTCACATTTCTGGGCGATTTGCGCTTTGCACATTGTCCCATGGGGAAGGAGAGGTTTGTCCTATAAAGGTAAAAAACAAACAAAAAAAAACACAGGTAAGCAAAAAAGTTAATGTTCCAAAAGTTCAACAAAGTTTATAAAAGTTAATGTTCTGTTTCAAATGTTATATAAAGTTAATGTTAATAAATTTATTGCGTTGCGGCCTGTTTTTTTTGTTTTGTTTTTTTACCTTCTAGGTGGACCAACCGATCGCCAGCTGCAGCACTGATGTGCATTCTGACAGAAGCATTGCGCTGCTGTCAGATTACACAAAAGTCGGTGTATGCGGCGCTGCAAGACGAGATTTCTCCTCTGCAGTAAAAAAAGATATGTTTGCCGAGGCTTATGAGCTGAGGGGTGGTGTTCATATGCTTTGGCAAACACTTTGTATATAAAAAAATAAAAATAAATTCCGGCAATGATTTATTCATCCACATCGATTGATGTGAATGGAGAAATCGGGTTTGCCAGGGCATACGGGCTGAGTGGGTTTGAATGTTGGTCGGAGCTCCTATGTCCTGGCAGACGCCTTTCCCCTCTTTTTTTTTGCACATTTTTTGGCAGAGATTTTTTTCATCCACATTGATCGATGAGAATGAAGAAATCTGTGCCGTTCATTTTTTCTTTCAGCCCAGAGGCTGAAGGGGAAAAAAAAATAAAAAAATCTCATTACCTGTATGCTCAATATAAGGAGAATAGCAGAAACTCCTAATGCTGGCCATACATGTAATGATTGTGGAGACCCTCAAATGCCAGGGCAGTACAAACACCCTACAAATGACCCCATTTTGGAAAGAAGACACCCCAAGGTATTCGCTGAGGGGCATATTAAGTCCATGAAAGATTGAACTTTTTGTCCCAAGTTAGCGGAAAGGGAGACTTTGTGAGAAAAAACAAAAAATAAATCAATTTCCGCTAACTTGTGCCAAAAAAAATCTTCTATGAACTCACCATGCCCCTCACGGAATACCTTGGGGTGTCTTCTTTCCAAAATGGGGTCACATGTGGGGTATTTATACTGCCCTGGCATTTTAGGGGCCCTTAAGCGTGAGAAGTTTGGAATCCAAATGCGTAAAAATGCCCTGTGAAATCCTGAAAGTACTCATTGGAATTTGGGCCCCTTTCTTGGCTGCAGAAAAGTGTCACACATGTGGTATTGCTGTACTCAGGAGAAGTAGGGCAATGTGTTTTGGGGTGTATTTTTACATATACCCATGCTGGGTGAGAGAAATACCTCTGTCAAATGACAACTTTGTATAGAAAAATGGGAAAAGTTGTCTTTTAGAGAGATATTTCTTTCACTCAGCATGAAAATTGTCATTTTTTTGCAAAAATTTCAGTCAATTTCGATTAATATAAAGAAAAGTTAAAATGCCAGCAGCAATGAAATACCACCAAATGAAAGCTCTATTAGTGAGAAGAAAGGAGGTAAAATTCATTTGGGTGGTAAGTTGTATGACCGAGCAATAAACCGTGAAAGTAGTGCAGTGCAGAATTGTAAAAAGTGGCCTGGTCATTAAGGGGGTTTAAGCTAGGGGAGTTGAGGTGGTTAAGTGATGGCAACTAGAGAGCAAAGTTTTTTGAAAAATTTGATTCTGGAACTTTGCTTAAGTTAGCCAAGAAATCGAATTCGTCACAAATTGCTATAAATCAGTTATACCTAAGGCCACTCTGCTTTAGTGTAGTGTGGTAAGGATTTGTGTAGCCAATTAGCCCACCGCTGCCTTTCATTTAATCATGTAGACCGCAGTGTATAGTCCTTCTTCATTGTTAATGCCCCATAGAAACTTTAAAAACAGGGGCTGTTGCTGCTCTGGGGTTTGGCTGGTTAGGTTGGGGTAAGACATGCATATTATTGCTGTTCTTGCCTGCAATCTACTGCAGGTGAAATACTGAATATTAATCAGCTCTGGCATACCCACTTCTCCAACCCCAGCGCTCTCCTGCCCTACAGCTGGGAGCCCTTCTTCTGCCATCTGCTTTTCCTCCTTTCCCACATAATCTAATATTGATAAGAATATGTAATCTAGTTCCTCACTCTGCATCTTGCTGACTTTTCTGGGACATGGAGACTTTGAGGGATGATTTGGAAGAAGTAAAGCCAGGAAAAAGAGGAGGATGGTTATCAGTAAGACCTGGCCCCCTTAAGGGGTACAGACTGGATGGTATCGATTGGCCAGCTGGAACAGGAATAATAAAGGCTTCTATGTTATTGGTATTGAATAACATACTACTTTATGGCTGATGTAGGAATAAGTAAATGTAGAAATAAATAAAACTGATGCAGAATAAGTCTCCCTGTACTCTCCCTCTCCAATATTCTATGAATCGTTTTTCCACATCTCTCCCTATGCACAGCTCACAGAACATGGTGAATACAGCACGGGATGACTGTTTTATAGGGCAAAATGGGGGAGCTGAAGGCTATGGTACTAGAGAAACGCATAGATGTAGTTGGTGTGAGACATGGTTGGACTCTTCGCATGACTGGGCTGTTAATATTCATGGTTTTACACCATTTAGGAAAGACAAAGTCTAGAGAAGAGGTGGTGACGTGTGCCTGTATGTGAGGAGTGATATGAAGGCGAGTGTAAACAAGGCAATTGTGGCTGAAGATGGTAAGGATGTTAAAACCTTATGGGTAGAATTACAAAGGTATATAAACACTGAAAAACGAATACTTGGTGTAATCTATAGACCCCCTGACATTACAGAGGAGATAGAGGTTCAACTGTATAACCAAATATAGTGGGCTGCCCATGCTGGTACAGTGGTCATAATGGGAGATTTGAACTTTCCAGATATTGACTGGGGTCATGGTTCTGCCTCAACTGCAAAGTGGAGAAAATTCCTCAACTTGCTGCAGGACCACTTTATGGGCCAGTTTGTAGAATATCATACTAGGGGCAATGCTCTGATAATTTCTAATGATGCAGAGAAACACTAGGTTATAGTGACGACAATATAATAATATTCCCATGAACTATAAGAAGCAAACTCTGGCTGGTACAGCAAAAATACAAAAAGGGCAGCATTTCAGGGCATAGACTGGGAGCAGCTACTGTCACATAATAATACGGAGGATAAATGGGAAAACTTTAAATCCGCATTGAGTAATTGCAAAAAAAAATTGATTCCTTTAGGTAACAAGTATAAATAGCTAAAATTGGTTTACAGCTACTGTAAAACGGGCAATAAATGACAAATAAGGGCATTTAAAAAATACAAATCTGAGGGGTAGCCTTTGAAGTTTACAAAGGGCTTAAAGGGGTTATGCGAGGCTGGAAATGCCCCCCCCCCCCCAAATATGCGGGGGCCCAACACACTGATTCTACTTACCTGGCTCCCCGCAAGGCCGTCGCTTCTCTATGCCACAGCAAAGAGATTCACAGCCAGGAAGAAGGTTTCTCCCTGGCTGTAACGCTTTCTGCTGTGATTGGATCGTGGCACAGCCATGGAGAAGGAGACGCCCATTGAGAAACCCTGGCGTCTCCTCCTCCCTGTAGGGATGCTCAGTATTAAGATACTGAGCGGGAAAAATACAGGGGGGCACAGCAGGGCGCAGGAGCGATATTTAAAAAAAATACATTCAGGGTAAAAGCATCAGCAGGGGGTACCGCGCAAGTAAAGGTATTTATCTCTAGTATAATAAAACAAAACCATGAAAGGTCCTCTTTAAATAAGTTAAATGTGAACAAAGCTCCGGGTCCAGATGGATAATACCCAAAGAGCTCAGTTCAATCATTGCTGTGCCCTTGCTTATAATTTTTGAAGCTTCTCTAGGTACTGGTACAGTGCCAAGTGACTGGCGCAAGGCAAATGTGGTGCCCATATTCAAAAAAGGATCTAGGTCCTCTACCTACAGGTGAATCTCGAAAAATTTGAATATTGTGCAAGGTTCATTTATTTCAGTAATGCAACTTAAAAGGTGAAACTAATATATGAGAGACTCATTACATGCAAAGCGAGATATTTCAAGCCTTTATTTGTTATAATTTGTATGATTATGGCTTACAACTTATGAAACCCCAAAGTCTCAAATTTTGAGGTACCCTTTGCTCAGGGGATGGATTAATTAGCTGACTAGAATGTGACACTTTGAGACTCGAATATTGAACCTTTTTACAAAATTCTAATTTTAAGCGGCATTAATGCAATTCCTTTTAATTTGCATTACTGAAATAAATGGCTTTTGCACGATATTCAATTTTTTTTTGTTTCACCTGTATAATTATAGACCGGTTAGTTTAACTTCTGTTGTGGGAAAAATGTTTGAAGGACTCTTAAGGTACTATATACAGGAGTATGTGACTGTAAATAATATAAGTTATAACCAATATGGGTCTACCAAAGACAGAAGTTGTCAGACTAACCTGATTTGTTTTTATGAGGTGAGTAAAAGCCTGGACAGCGGGGCGGCTGTGGATGTAGTGTTTCTGGATTTTGCAAAGGCTTTTAATACTGTCCCTCATAGACGTTTAATAGGTAAAATAAGGTCTATAGGCTTGGAAATTATCATTTGTAATTGGATTGAAAACTGGCTGAAGGACCGTGTCCAGAGAGTTGTGGTCAATGATTCCAATTCAGAATGGTCCTGGGTTTTAAGTGGTGTACCCTAAGGTTCAGTGCTGGGTCCTCTATTAATTTATTAATGATATTGAGGATGGGATTAATAGCACCATTTCTATTTTTGCAGATGACACTAAGCTATGTAGTACTGTGCAATCTTTGGGAGATGTCCATAAAATACAAGCTGACTTGGATAGTCTGAGTGTTTGGGCATCAACTTGGCAAATTAGGTTCAATTTGGATAAATGTAAAGTTATGCATCTTGGTAGTAATCTCTGTGCATCATATATCCTAGGGGATGTAACGCTGGGAGAGTCACTTCTAGAGAAGGATTTGGGTGTCCTTGTAGATTAAATAACAACATACAATGTCAATCAGCTGCTTCTAAGGCTACCAGGATATTGTCATGCACTAAACGAGGCATGGACTCGCGGGACAGGGATGTAATATTACCACTTTACAAAGCATTGGTGCGGCCTCATTACAATGTTCAGTTCGGTTCCGGGCACCAGTCCATAGAAAGGATGCCCTGGAGCTAGAAAAAGTACAAAGGAGAGCAACTAAAATAAGAGGCATGGAGGGTCTTTGTTATGAAGAAATATTAAAAGAATTACATTTATTTAGTCTTGAGAAGAGACGTCTAAGGAAGGGGAGACATGATTAGCCTATACAAAAATATATAAATAGGCCATACATAAAATGCTGTGAAAAACTGTTCCATGTAAAATACCCTCAAAAGAAAAGGGGGCACTGTTTCCTGGAGAAGAAAAAGTTCAGTCTCCAGAAGCGTTAAAGTTTATTTACTGTAAGAACTGTGAATCTGTGGAAAAGACTTCCTCGGGACATAGTCACAGCAGGAACAGTGGACAGTTTTAAAAAGGGTTTAGATGAATTCTTAAAAGTAAATGACATTAGTGCTTATGAAAATGTGTAGAAATCTGAGTCTCACTTCCTTCTTGGATTTATGTCCCCACCTATCCCTTGGCTGAACTTGATGGACTTATGTTTTTTTTCAACTGTATTAACTATGCAACTATTAAATCTCAGTCGCCACTTCGTACATATGGTGTGGTGCATGTGTCTAGGGAAGGCATCCCATGTAGCAATACAAAAGAAAGACTGGTTGCAAGAAATTCTTCTTTTATTGTCACATTAAAACAGATCTGTGACGTGTTTCATCTCTATAGTGAGCCTTCTTTAAACATGCATAAACCTCATGGTGCTGACAATCTTTAAATAGCCTGCCAGTCACTATAGAGTGATGTCAGGTCGTCATGGCAACCAAAGTAAGCAAAGCAAAACAGAAACAACTTCAAAGAATTAAGCGGATAGACTATATGGTCACTTTATAAGAATAATCATTTTATCTGGTATTCCTGGAGTAGATATTCAAGGTAACACTGTATTTTATGTTCTCTGAAAAAGAAATACACAATAAAAAAAAAGAACTACTAAGTTCATAACCACGATTTAACCTCCATGGCTCCAAGATCTGTAGCCTATGGATTCAATAGGCTTCTCTTTTCTTTAATAATTTCATCGCCACTGCTGCGTGGTAGGGGTATTTTCTCAATTATTTGTAAATGTAATTGTAACACATTGTGCCTGTGTGGTGTTACCACTCCTGCACCCTGCTACTGTCTTTATTGGTCTAACTTCATGTCATCTTATGCATTTATTTCCAGGTCCTCCACACTGTGCATTCCTAATAATGTTATGTAACTGTGCATGTAATAGGCCTGGTTCACCAGCAGGTGGCAGCGTAAATGGCAGAGCTATCCTTAGAGAGAATAGAACTTACCATTCCATTCTCCACCTTTGGGCAGAAATGGGCCAGTCCTGCTTGCTACCCGAAGGAGGTGGGGCAGTTCTGGTTGAGACTCCATATTGGAGCTGCCAGGATTGTAACCTACTTTTTGACTGAAGAGAAGTTTGACTAGTTAAAGTGCAGCTTAAAGAAGAAGCCAAGTTACCAAGTCAGCTTGTCAGTACAGCAGAGTGAGAGAAGGATAGAGCAGAGTTGAGTTTGCCTGCCAGTTTAATGCTAAAACCTGCTGGAAGCAAGACAAAGCCTGAAACAGTTTGGAAAAACGTTTATTGAAGTAAAGCTGCCATTGAACTTCATATCAAGGTCTGGACTCAAGTTATTTCTTCAAATCCCTCAATTATTCCCCCTATTTATTACTTCGGAGCCAAAGCCTGGGGTCCAGCCGTATCCAGGTAGGAGCAGCACCGTGACACACATAGAGAGACATCTAAGGCTGCAATATACCACTCTGCATTTCCTACATCTGGGTCGCAGGATAGAGAGGGCCCTGGGGGGAGGCGCCCGTTGCACCTGCACTGTTCAAAAGGGTGGGGAATAGGGAGTAACAGATTCTTTTTGCGTATGGTTGACTTTTGTTTACAAAATATTTGAACCCCTTCTATGGAGCCAGTCGATACAGATACCACGATACCTAAAATGTCTATTTTTCTTTTTTTTCCCCCTATTTTTTGCAATTTTAGATGACTTAATTATGGAGAGAGGGCGCTTTTTTTTTTTTTACTTGTACCTTTTATTATGTGAAATGCTTCCCCCCCCCCCCACACTTTTGGGGGTCTGATCCCCTCTGCAATGTATTACTATACACATGTACTGTAAAGCATTGCCTGTCAGTGTATTACCAATGTAACGGAAACAAAATAAGTTTGTGTGCATAAGCCCTTAATGTGACGATTTCATTCAACCAAAGAGTGAGTGCAGGTCTTTCTTTCGTATTGGTTTTAGATTATAGGACCGAAGGATGAGGCAGAGGCGTAGTCAAACAGGCAAAGGGTCAGGCCAGGCGGCACAGGTACAATTCAGGCAATACGGCAACAGGAGAGTCAAGGCAAGCAGGCAGGGATCCAACAGGTAGCAGAGTCCAGGAATACAGGAACACAAGTGGAAATCAGGAACCTTAGCAGGACACAAGAACCTTGACACCGAGGCATCTGGGAAGGGGGCTCAGCCACTTTTATATGCACAGGGGGGAGGGGGGCTAGGATTGGTTAGTGAGGTGACATGACCTAACCCATAAAGACAGGAAGTGATGCGCGCTGGCCCTTAAAGGGGTTATCCCATCTTAGACAATGGGGGCATATCGCAAGGATATGCCCCCATTGTCTGATAGGTGCGGGTCCCACCTCTGGGACCCGCACCTACAACGAGAACGGAGCCGGGGAGAGTTGTGGCTGGAGGACCCCGGGTTTCCCAGGGTCCGACCACCACCAGGCGCAGCTCCCCGCCTCTCCCATTGAAGTGAATAGGAGCGCACCGCACATGCGCGGCCAACGCTCCCATTCATTTCTATGGGGCCGACGGAAATAGCCGAGCCAGCGCTCGGCTATTTTCGGCGGCTCCATAGAAATGAACGGAGGGCGGCTGCGCATGCGCAGTGCGCCCTCCTCCACTTTCTCTGCTCCGTTCTCCTTATAGGTGCGGGTCCCAGCGGTGGGACCCGCACCTATCAGACAATGGGGGCATATCCTTGCGATGTGCCCCCATTGTCTAAGATGGGATAACCCCTTTAAGTAAGTGCTGCAGGAAACAAGCAGCAAACATGCTGTGGCCAGGGCTAAGAGGAAACTGTGGAGCGGATCCCAGAACAATAGTACTTACACAGACAGAGCCCAGAACTGCAGCGGTGGATGGGAAGCACTGGCTGCAAATCACTGCTGATCACAGCGCCCGGGACCACGGCGGAAAGCAGGGAAACAGCAGCTCACAGCAGCCACTGTTACAGATTGGCTGGCTGCACAGCAATATGGGTGATCTCTCGTTCCTGGGCTTTTTACTTTCATGTGCAAGCACCATTAACACGTGCAGGACATATTAGGAGTCATAGTTTTAAAGTGTGAGTTATATAGTAAATGTAGGCCCCAGGAGAAGCATTTACATTTGGGCCCAGAGGTGCTCAAGCTGCTTCACCACACGAGGAGGACATAGCATGTAAGTTTCACCAATGTTTCAGAGCCTCTTCCACCATAGTAAGAAAACATCACCCATCACTAGTATAAACTTCCTCTACTATTCTAAGAATATGAACCACAACTTTATCTGATGAAATGTTCCAAGAAGAAGCAACAGAACACAATCCGCCCAACAGGAAGAGGCTGTAGCAGTAGCTCAGACTCCACAACAATGTAACCACTGACCAAACAGCTAAGAGCAGCAACGTAACCACTGACCAAACAGCTGAGAGCAGAAAACTAACCGGCATCTAAAGAGCTGAGGGAAGCAACATAACCGGCAACTAAAGCGCTGAGAGCAGCTAAGTAACTGGCAACTAAAGAGCTGAGAGCAACATCGTAACCGGCAACTAAACAGCCTAGTTGGGACTAAATGGCTTCCACTTCTTAATGTAACTAGCAACTAAACAGCTGCTGATTTCCAGTATGTGCGCCATTAACACTGTTATTAGGAAGTGTGAGGGAGATGCAGTCACATTTTACCAGTCACTTCTGCTTTACCAGAGCCAAGAATAGAAAACTCTTATTATTATGATTTGGGGAAATGATGGGGTGATAAATAATTCATCCAGCTAAATGTGTAAAAATAACTGGGCCCAGGAAGTGTGGATGCTGGAGCAGAACGTCCGTCCTCATCTGTTTACTGTTCTGCAAGTAGTGGCAAAATATACAGAGGAGAAACAAAGACAGTAGCTACGAACCGGAGCTCACACCGATTAATCACAACCCCTGCATGAGAGATCTTACAGGTTCTTAGGCAGGTTTCACAGTGCCAGCAATTCCGGTAGGCTGTTCTGGCAGCTATCATGACGGGAATAGGCCAGGCACAAACCACTGTGGCATTTGTCCAGCTGATTCTCTGCATATTTGCCGGGTTTCGGACAGATCTCCGCCGAACCCCCTTATAGTAGTAGTTAATGGTGCTGGATGGCATTCCGTACAGTAATGGATCTGGCAGGCTGTTCCTAACCAGAACCTCCTGCCGGATCTGTAAACACTAGTGTGATACTAGCCTTAGAACTTCATAGCACAACAGAGAGTACAAAATATCCTGATCTAACAATGAAGAATGCTTCACAGAACACAACCCCCAAAACACCAAGTCTACACCAGTGGGAAATAACCATATAAGGGTAGTAGGGTTTTCTCATCAATAGAGAGTAAGCTCTATTGTTCATCAGGGTCCTCCCTCATAGTTTGTAAGGTCCTATGGTCAGCACAATCCTCTCCTGTATTGTGCAAGCTCTTATGAACAGTATTGGTCATCCCTTCTACATAGTGTATACACTTGTTGTTAGGTGTCACCCATGGACACTGCACCACACACCATGGCATCCTGCTCATCTGTGTCCTCTCCATGCTTCTGCCTGATGCTCCCTTATGGTGCACGGTCACCTCCAGTCTCTTAAAGGGCCAGTGTGTGCACTTCCAAATCCTTCCTCAGTCAATGGCTGAAGGTCCCTGGGTATTTAAAGCACCCTCTCCAGGCAGAAGGTAAGTTTCAGGCCTCTTTTAAATGAACGATAGATTTTGTCAGGATCTGTTCAGGAAAAAACTGATGCTTTTGTATGAATGTTCATTCAGTCTTATCTACAATTGCATTCAGCGTTTCAGTTTTTTCCGCGAGTGCACTCCGTTTTTCACACTTCTATGGGACCAGGGCTGCATGAAAAAAAGCAGAATACAGAACGTGATTTTTTGGGAATGCAGAAATGATGTGTGAAAAACTATGCTCATGTGCACAGTAGGGCTGCAGCTATCGATTATTTTAGTAAATCAAGTATTCTACCGATTATTAGAGTACTAAGTAATAAGAAAAAAATTATCAAAAGAACATTTTCTTTAAAACCTCATCAGCCCCCATGCCACCAGCTCCCCCTAGTGCCATGAAATCCCCAATGCCCTCAGTTCTCCCCACTGCACCATGAACTCCTCCATGCCTTCAGCTCTCCCCATTGCCATCAGCGTCCAGCCACAGTGCCAGTGAAATATACTTACCTTTCCTGCTAGGGATGCAAAAGACACTCCGCAGCTCCTCCATCCTCTTCTTCACGCTATGCACTAGGACCTGACATCACACAGGGCCAGGTCATAGCACGCGCTTACGTGCACTACATCCTAATGATGTGTGTACTTCAGGAGTGCGGTGCAGCACAGTGCCGTTTTGCGGGAGACCACGGAGCATTGAGTAATAGCAAGCGCTTCACTCATGCTCCATGGTACAAACGAATACTTGATGAAAATTTTGTGTCAAGATACTCGATTGATTCGAGTAATCATTTCAGCCCTAGTGTACGGACCCATTGAAATGAATGGGTCAGGATTAAATCCGGATGCTATACGTTTGCTTCACTTCATTTTTTCTGCTTGCGTTCCAGGTTCGCTTACATCCTGTTTGTGTTCTCCTACAATTTCAAGTACAAGTGCAGTTCGTATTTAAATTAAACAAGTCTTTCTTCTCCCTATGTGCTCCAGTCAGGCTCCCAGCATACCTGCCTTGTGTGTGCCTATATTAACTTTGCACGGCCTGTATCTTTCATACCAGCGTTCAAGCCTTGGTGCCTGTTTAGACTGTACCTGTGGTTTTCCATATCCAGAGCTCCAGATATTGCACCGGAGTTCCTGACCACAGTGGGTCAGCTGCCAACGACACCGGGAGTATCACAAGTAGCAGCAATCTGGTTGCTAACTTGTAGTGGAGTTCAGATCCCTGTATAGGGGTTAAAGGGGGAATACCAGGAAATAGCAAGAGTAACGCCCTTACAGAAAACCTGTTAGTTGGCACAGTGGGTTCACATTCACTTATTTATAACACTTGTGGTCATCAGGTCTTCTTTCTTGTAGAGTGTAAGCTCTTACAGCCAGATATTTATTGAGAAAAATTATCCAATACCACATCCAAACCTTTGCTTTTAGTATCTCGTGTGACTCCCTTGTGCATATCTAGTAATAGATAATCAGTCCTGAACATCAGCTTGGAGAAATTTTTGTTCATTCCTCCACAGAAAACAGCTTTAGGTCCTTTCGGAACATTTCTACTGTATTGATGCAATGATTTTGACTTGGTCATTCCGAAATGAAACTTTAGGGCTTGTTTACATGGCATACTTTTTTTTTAACAGCCATTCAATAGCAGCCAACAACAAATATACCATGCCCTATTTTTAGCTGTTTTCAAATCCGGACAGACCCCATTGAAATCATTTGACCCATTTTAAACAGCTGTTTTGACAGGCACCTGTCTTACGGCTAATAAAAACGGGTATATGAGCGGGGCAGAAGGCTGCGAGTTAAAATGCACAAACAAAATAACTAGAGATGAGCAAATTTTTCTAAATTTCAATTCAGTTAGCTGAAATTACTGGAAAAAATGTGCTTTAATCTGAATTTATTCGTGGCGAATCACGTTAAAAAACTGCTATTTCCTGGCTGCAGAGAGCCTTTATAGTTGTAGAACACTGTGCCTTGCAGTAACACGCATAGGGAGTCTGCTCTGGTAGTGAAATAATACTGTGAGTCCGTATGACATGCAGATGACAGGCGTCGCTCTAGAATCACTGCACACTTCACTTATTTGGGCAGTCACAGGGCCAAAAGTATGAACCCAGCCTTACAGGTCGATGTTAGCACCAAGAAGCAGCACACTCATTTTACACTGTTGTCAGCTGATTCCACATAGATGTCTACTGAACCTGTTCTATTAACGCTTATACAAGTAGAGCCCCCCGATAGAGTGGAGAGGGTGTCAGCAGTAAGTTTGTGTTGATGTCACTGATTATTTTTACCTTCCTCTGATCCGTCAGAACAATAACCCACAAAAAACTGATCCTATCTGTGGAGGATCCGCCTTCACTCGGTCAGTAATCCATCAGTATTGCTAATGCCCAAAAAAAACAGGAGTGGAACCAAAACAGAGATGACACGGGAATGGAATATTTGCATGTCTTCTGTGTTTTGTACCCACTCCTGCTTTTGGCTACCAAATGATAAGCCAATTCTGATAGGGCCATACAGCTGCTACACAGACAGGATCTGTTGTGCGTCTCATTTTTCCTTCCTTCCCTTAGATCAGAAGAAGGGTCAAATAAATGATGATGTCAGCCAGGCCGAAAGGCAAAATAGTGGCCCAGTTATGAACTGGGGAGGGTAGGAACAGTATGAGAAGTCCAGAGTGGCCCCATGACATGGTTGAGAGGTGGAAGCAACATGAAGAGGCCACAGAGTGGCCCAATGACAGAGTCTGGAGGTGGCGGCAGCATCAGGAGGAGGCCACAGAGTGGCACAATGACAATGTGGAGGTGTCAGCAGCATGAGGAGAACACAGAGAGGCAAGGCAACTATTGACCCTCTGCCCGCGCAGTGCAGCGGGGGCAATGGAGTCACACCCGCCCAATTCCATCACGTACATGCACGTGAGGATGCGGCAAGGGGTTAAAAGGTGGAAAAAGTTCTGAAATGATTTATCTTTGTCTTATTTTTTGACATCACAGAAACATGACATTTTAACAGGGGTGTGTAGACTTTTTATATCCACTGCAATCTGTAGTTTTTGTACAATTTTGGCATGTGTATGACTTTTTGATAATTTTTTAATTCAAGTTTTGTAGGTAAAGTGATGAAAAAACAGCAAAGTATTTTTTCCCCCCACTTTTTTAGATCTCTAAGTGGACCCCGACATGTAATCATTAGATTGCAATTTGTGAGCTAAAGGGAAGACCTTGAGGAATACCAACTGGCAAGAGAAAGACAATTTTGTGGAGCATAGGTGGAAAGGAACCTTACCAGGAAATGGACTGGTTAAGGAAAAAATTCTTAATTGTCCTAGAACAGTGGTGGCGAACCTATGTCATGGGTGCCAGGGGTAGCACTCAGAGCCTTCTCTGTGGGCTCCCCTTGCCTGGTAAAAAAGTCTAAGGTGTACAAATATGCCTTAGACTTATCCTGCCATTCATCAGCGCAGGGCGCACTATGAACAGCACAGGCAGCGAATTGAATGTAGCTATATGTTAACATACATGGACGATATGCTATATTAGTATTCAGGTTAAATTGCCATGTTGGCACTTTGCAATAAATAAGTGGGTTTTGGGTTGCAATTTGGGCACTCTGTCTCTAAAAGGTTCACCATCATTGGTATAGAGTAATGGAATGTTCTTCATTACTCTATACATAGATTGCCATGTTACAATTCAGCGCTGCCACCGCCTAGAAGAGGCTATGGCTCATTACAGATATGGAATGCGTTCCCTGATCTGCACCAGGGGAGGAGGAGTTCTGCCTGCAAGATGTGTGCTTCTGGGTTTTGGGCTTCTTTGAAGCTATGGTCATATTTGACCACGACATCTGGGGGGTTAAATGCCTGTGATCGGCATTATCGCTGAACAAGGACATTAACCATGGCTATCTGCTGGCTGAAACATCCATATTTAAAGACCTGACATCATCCATAAAAAAATAAAAAAATAAAAAACAGGCAATGAAATTCATCCATTTTTAATGGCAATCGACATCCCAAAAATTAATGCACACAGATACAAAAGAGCAATGAAAAACTAACAGTATCAGTTTTTAATGGCCGTTATTTTGTGAACATAGCCTTATTTTTGTTTAAACATTCTTTGGTACAACAACTCGTGTGCTTAGGGTCGTTGTCTTGCTGCATGACCCATATACTCTTGAGATTCAACTGACTTTTGTTCCATCAATGATGGCAAGCCATCCTGGCCCAGATGCAGCAAAAATATACTATAACACGGTGCTTTCCTTTCTCCAAACATAATGCTTCTCATCTAAACCAGAAAGTTCCATTTTGGTCTTATCCATCCAGAAAACATTGTTCCAATAGTCTTCTGGCTTGTCCAATAGATCTTGAGCAAACTGCAGACTAGCAACAATGTTCTTTTTGGAGAGCAGCAGATTTCTCCTTGCAAGCCTACCATGCACACCATGTTGATCAATGTCCTTCTGATAGTGGAATGATGAACATTAACATGTGTAGTGTCCCACTAGGTAGGAGTGGGCACTACACATGGGTCAATTGGGTCACGTGTTACTTCTGCTCACAAGGGACAGTGATATTATATTTATCCATGCATTGTAATGCATTTCCTGTATGTTTTTACATTGGTATGTTTCCCCTGTTAATGCTTAGCAGGCCTAGTTGGGTGTAATTAGACATCCCAGACACTAGAGGGAGATAGGGATCCCCTAGTATAAATGTCCAGGCCCAGACAGGGAGGGGTTAGGTCATAGTCAGGAGTCTGTGAGGACAGAAGTGAGAAGGCACCAGCCCGAGATATGCTGAGGGCCTCCTCCTGACATGAAGCTAGATAGTCCTGGTTTCTAGTTGTACCAGGAGGCTAGGAGGAGTACAGCCTGCCTGGAGACCAGTAATCCAGCAAACACAGATGAGACACCCCAGTAGTAGGAGAGGACCTCCTGGGAGAAACCTGCAGCCACCTTTCCAATCCAGCAGAGAATCCAGCTAATAGACAAAGGTACTGTAGTATTTAAAGCAACTGCCAATACTGGAGGAAGGAATTTATATACCAAGGATTCAAGCCAGCAATTAGGCATCCGGGCCTTGGGATCCAGCCAGCTAGAAAAGCTGTGGGGATAGAGCAGCATTGTACTGCAAAGCATTAACTGTATACCCTCCAAGTATCTTGCAACATTGAAACCTGCTGTGCTGTTGAAGTAAACCTGCTGTGCATATGTACTATAAAGGACTGCATTATACACCACTGCAATTGCTTGTATAAAGTTGGACTGTTTCCTAAAGTAAAGCAACGTTTGGTTTACCAACTGTGTACTCCATTAATCCTCCTGCAAACCGGTGTGCTACCATTACAGGCACTGGCGTCACGATCCTTAAAGGGACCTTGCCTCAGGCGCTCAAAATACCTGCAACATCCAGGGCACCTCATCCACCATCAGGCCTGGTCCCTATTTACAGAGTGTGCCCCAGAGGAACTTGTGTCTACCTCTCCTTCACCGTCGCATGCCTGCCCAGGGGTCACTTCAGAAAAGTGAGTAACCCTCGATTGCCCATAACCGTGACCTCACAATTGCAATACCCTGCAGGTCTGGCGTGCTGCACATGTTAACCCCTTAAGGACCAGGCTCATTTTCACCTTAAGGACCAGGCCATTTTTTGGAAATCTGACCAGTGTCACTTTATGCATTAATAACTCTGGGATGCTTTTACCTATCATACTGATTCCGAGATAGTTTTTTCGTGACATATTCTACTTTATGTTAGTGGTAAATTTTCGCCGATACTTACCTCATTTCTTTGTGAAAAATTTCCCAAATTTCATGAATTTTTTTTACATTTCTCTAACTTTGAAACTCTCTGCTTGTAAGAAAAATGTGCATGCCAAATAAATTATATATTGATTCGCATATTCAATATGTCTACTTTATGTTGGCATCATAAAGTTGCCATGTTTTTAGTTTTTGAAGAAGTTTATGGTGGCTCAGGGACCACGGATGGTGACTGATTGTGTGGGAAGCAGAGGGACCGACACGGGGCTCCTCTCTCCTAGCTCACACGGAAGTCTGTGGGCGAGGAGAGCAGCGCTCCGTCCACCTGTCCGCGCAGCCAATCACAGACTATCCTGAGAGGTGGCATCACCGCCATCTCACAGGATCTACGCAGGGTGATTGGTGGTGTATATTACACCACCGATCACCCTCCTATTCCAGATCATCAGAGACCCAAAAATGCTACAAACCGCAGGTCTAAATTGACCTGCGGTTTGCAGCGATCGCCGATATGGGGGGCTCACAGGACCCCCCTTGGCATTGTCACAGGGTGCCTGCTGAATGATTTCAGCAATCACCTTGTTCCGATCACCGCCTGCCGGTGATCGGAAATACACAGGGCATACATGTACACCCTGTGGCCTTAAGGACTCGGACATCAGGGAGTACCTGTATGCCCTGTGTCCGTAAGAGGTTAAAAAGGTCATTAGTTGCTTAGAGGTTACCTTGGATTCCTTTGTGACCTATTACACACCATGACTTAATAATGGTCTTCAATTTCCTCTATTTGTACATTCTGGACCGGTGGAGTCTAAACACTTTTAGAGATGACCTTGTAACCTTTTCTAGCCTAATGAACATCAACAACTCTTCTTCTGAGGTCCTTCGAAAACTGCTTTGTTTGTGCCATGATACACTTCTACAAATGTGTTGTGAAGATCAAAATTTTATCAATCCTGGTTTGTTAAAAGGTATGTCACCAGTGCCCTCCCTATAAAATTGTTTGCATAGACACAGCTGTGGTTCACCGGACTAAAACAGTTTTTCTTTTGCAGATTCGAGGCTCCATTCCCAAGTTAATACTTTTTCTTAATATGCAAATTAAAAGTTTGGTGTAATTAAGGCATCACACTTTCTCTGCCCCTTTCTGTGGCCAGCCCCTCCCTCCGTGCTTTGCCACTGCCTGACTCTGTCAAACTGTATACACACTAGTTGTCACGAAACAGCAGGTGTGAACCCACTGTGCCATGTGTCTTACCTCCTCTAAGGACGTTGTCTAAGTGAACTCCTCATTCTTCACAGTACCCCTGATGGTGGGGATAGACTTTCCTGAAGGGAACACCAGGTTGCTACCTCTTGAGGAGGATTGGCACACACGACAGCTTGTCCAAATGGACCAAGATGTACAAAAGGTACAGACAGAGTCAGCAGGCCGAGTTGTAATCAGGAGCAACAGTGCAGGACGAAAGGATGAGGCGAAGTCTAAAAAGCAATAGGTTAAAGCAGGAGGCACCAGTACAGGTCAGGCAATCCAGTTTGGCAACAAGAGAGTCAAGGCAGGCAGGCAGGCATGAAGCAGAGTCAAAGAACACAAGATGGGTCAGGTAAACAGAAACACAAGCAGGGATATCAGCAACCTCTGCAGGACACTAGGTCCTTGATGCTCAGGCATCTGGGAAGGGGGCTGAGCTACTTATATACCTACTGGGGGGGCTAGGATTGGTCAGCTAGGTCACATGATCTAACCCATAAAGCACAGGAAGTGATGCGTGCCAGCCTTAAGGAAGTTATGCAGGGAACAAGCAGCAAGCATGCTGTGGCCAGGGCTGAAAGAAAAATGTGGAGCGGATTCCAGAACAGTACCTACAAGGACAGAGCCTAGGACTGCAGCGGTGAATGAGGAAGCACTGGCAGCAGATCACCGCTGAACATGGCATCCGGGACTTCAACAGTAAGCAGGGGAACAGCGGCGCACAGCAGTCGCTGTTACAGTAACCCCCCGCTTATGGCCCCAACGAGACAGAAACCTTTTTACCAAGTTTGGAGCACGAATGTTCTCTGGTTCCTAAGACCTCTCCTCAGGACTAAAGCCCTTCCAGTCCATAAATGACAAAGAATGAAGAAGATCCAGTAGACTCACTAGAGTGTTTATTATAGGAGAACTCAGCCCAAGGTAGCAATTGTACCCAGCTGTCGTATTGGGCCGAAACAAAATGCCGGAGATGGTTCTCTAATATTTGATTGACCCGCTCTATTTGCCCGTTGGTTTGGGAATAACTGGAAGAGAAGTATAACTCAATTTCGAGCAGCTGGCAAAGAGCTCTCCAGAGCTTGAGATAAACTGGACTCTGTGATCGAAAACAATATGCCAAAGTAGTCCATGCAAACAGAATGTGTGTTTTTCTAACAGTTTACCAAGTTCAGAAGCTGAGGGCAGTCTAGCCAAAGGAACAAAGTGCTCCATCTTGGAGAACCGGTCGACGACCACCCAGATAGCTGTACATCCGGCAGAAGAGGGCAGATCCATAATACAATCCATGGAAATGTGTTGCCATGGGGCATCAGGAACAGGAAGAGGTAACAGCAGCCCTGGTGGTTTTATCCTGGAGACTTTATTCTGAGCATAGCCGGTACATGCAGACATGTATTCACACACATCCTTAGGCAGAGTGGGCCACCAGTAGTTGCGTGACAAAAGTTCTAAGGTCTTGTGGATCCCTGGGTGACCAGTCAGTTTGGAGTTATGCCCCCAGGCTAGAATATGTCTTCTCTTGGCAGATGGCACAAATGTTCTCCCGGGAGGGATGTCTTTGACCAGGAGAGAAGCCACGGTGATCAAATGAACAGGATCTACAATGTACTGGGGCTCCTCCTGCTGGTCAGAACTGTCAAATGACCCAGACAGAGCATCCACCTTGATGTTCTTCTTGGCTGGGTGAAAGAAGATCAAAATCAAAGCAGGAGAAGAGTGTCCCTATGGCTTGGTGAGAGTTCAGATGCTGCAGATATATAAGTTTCTTGTGGTCGGTGAAGATTATCACCGGATGCTGGGCCCCCTCCAATAGATAACGCTACTCCTCTAAGGCTAGTTTCAGAGCCAGAAGAATCTCTTTATCTCCTATACAGTAATTCCTCTCAGCAGGGGAGAAGAGCTTGGAGAAAAATCCACATGTAAACATCTTGCCTTTGGAACCTTTCTGTAGTAAAAAAGCATTGGCTCCTATGGAGGAGTTATCCACTTCTAAAAAGAATTGGCAGGAGACATCAGGATGGCGCAGGTGCAGAAGCAAAGGACCTCTTTAATTGGATGAAAGCAGCTTCAGCCTCAGGAGTCCAGACTCTGGCATTCCTCCTTTTCTTAGTAAGAGCGGAGTGTGGCAGGCGCAGGACTATGAAGTGCCTTTTTCACTGCGGCATTAGAAAAATGTTGATATCTCTGGCTTTTAGTCTAACCAGACTGTCTATTACTCTAATTCCTCTAGCGTCGTTCTATGGAAACAGTAGGTTTAAAGAGCATACCAAATGCTTGAAATAACTTCTTTATTAACTTCAACTTTTCTTTATATATAACTCTGCCGCCTCCGCAGCAGATAGTCCATGTACATAACACGCGTTGAAAAGATATCCCAAAATGGCAGTATGCATACGATGGTGGTTAAACTGCTCAATCTTGTCATTCAACATAAAATGGTGAATACATTTCTCTCTCTCTCGCGCATCTGTACTCTCACTAAGTTATTTAAGCACTTTATGATCTCTCTGAGAGGTATATCTGAGGTCTAACTGAAATATTCTAATTGCTCTACTTGGTTTGCAGTTTGCTCTATACAATTGCTTTGATCAGTTTGCTTTTATGGCTCAGTATGATCTGGTATGAGCAGTTCGCATTCAATTTGTATGGATTCTATGGCTCAGTAGTTTGCATGGTATTTGGAACTGTAAGTAAACATACATATAACCATTTCAGTATACAGTTCTAATCACTATAATAACTAACAGTAGGAACATTATATAAAACTGTTTTAAATACCTATTTTGGCCTCTCTGCTTCCATAAAACACAGCTCTTAGTGGAATGTATGTTCTGCTCTGGTGTAATGATTCTAGCAGCTCCTGCTAGGGGGATTTCCCACACAGACTGTGTGTGAGGCTGGCTGTGATTGGTCAAAACTCCTGCTGTGTGTGAGCCTGGCTATGATTGGTCAAGACTACAGAAACTGTATTAAGGTTATTGGCTGACGAAGTAGATTTCCTGATAAACCCCCTCTCGAGATACACCTTGATATAATCAGACATTGCTTGGGTCTCAGGAAGCAAGAGTGGGTAGACTCGACCACCAGGAGGTGTGGCACCGGGCAGAAGGTCAATCGGATAATCATATCGACGGTGAGGAGGCAGGGTCTCAGCCTCTTTCTTACTGAAGACATCTGCAAAACTGGCATTCTGCTGCGGAAGTCCAGGCAGATTTTCAGGTACAGTAGGCGAGGAAGCAGGTTGGACCTCCGATAAGCAGGTGGACTGACAGGATCCCCAACACAGAATCTGACTGAAGTGCCAGTCCAGAACTGGAGTGTGCTGACACAGCCAGGGAAGACCAAGGATAACCGGGTTTACATAAGCTGGCAGCACATAGAAGATAATCTCT
Source organism: Bufo gargarizans (assembly GCF_014858855.1). Taxonomy (NCBI): domain Eukaryota; kingdom Metazoa; phylum Chordata; class Amphibia; order Anura; family Bufonidae; genus Bufo; species Bufo gargarizans. The sequence continues at coordinate 257,374,782 of NC_058085.1, read as the reverse complement.
GAATGCAGACTCCCTATTTGCAACTTAATCGGCATAGTAACAGAAAGCACAGGTTTGGGAAGTGGCAGTTCATTTATGGAAGCCACTGACAGAGGCCTTTCTAGACAGATGGTAGTGAGCTGGTACTAATGGACCAGAGTTTGCTCAATTAAGTTACCGGCTGACCCAGAGTCCAAGAATGCAGGCACAGACTAAAAGTTTTGGAGAGGACTTCTTGTCTAGGACCACCTCTCCAATTGATACCATACATTAGCATTTCCCGGCTTCTGTGGACAAAAATGCACAAAGTGGGTCTTGCCTCCACAATACAGACACAGGTTCTCTGCTTTGCGGCGCAGACGTTCCTGGTCAGACAATCAAAGGTGCTCTATTCGCATGGGCTCTTCAGATAGGGTGGACACTAGAGGAAGAACCAGCCTCTGGAAGAATTGAGCCAAGCGAGGTGGTCTCCTGGGGCATGCAACTTTTTTAGAACATTCCCTGAAGAGCACATCTATTCTTGTGGCCAAGGTGATCAGGTCATTCAGAGTGGTTGAATAGTCGCGACCAGCTAACTGATCCTTAATCCGGTCAGAATGGCCCTCTCAGAACACCGCCAGTTGAGCCTCATTGTTCTATGCAAATTCAGCAGCCAGGGTACTGACCTACAGACAAGGAACCCTGTCGTAGATGCAGAAGAGCTGATGCAGTGGAGGACATGCGGCCGGGCTCTTCAAAGACCAGCAGGAAAGACTGCAGATTTGTGGTCTCTGGACCTCCATGTTCCCAAATAGGATTTGCCCAAGCAAGGGCCTCATCAGACAACAGGGACACAATGAAAGCAACCTTAGACCGCTCAGTAGGAAACTTCTGCCCATGCAACTCAAAGAGGATCAGGCACTGGTTCAGGAAGCCACAACAGGTTATTGGATCTTCACCATAGCGTGATGGCAGACGGAGTTGCACACCAGCGGCACACACATCTGGATTCACCGATATAGGTATTGCAGGGGTAGCAGCTGGAAGAGATGGCATCCAGATGACAGCGACATTTTGCATGAACTGCATCATGACCTTCGCTTTGAGGCCTCACTTCATGTAACAATACCTGAATGACAGGCTTGGGGTGACCAGCTGGGTCCATGGCCTCAGTGTACTGTCACAAACCAGCGGGTGTGAACCCACTCTACCACGTGTCCTACCACCTCTAGGGGCGTTGTCTAAAGTGAACCCCTCGTTCTTCACAGTACCCCTGATTGTGGGTATAGACTTTTCCAAGAGGAACACCAAGTCGCTACCTCTTGAGGACTGGCACACAAGGCAGCTGGTCTAGACGGACCAGGAGATGCCAAAGCAAGGTACCAAAGGCCAAGTTGTAACCAGGAGCAACAGTGCAGAACCAAAGGATGAGGCATAGGTTAAGTCAAACAAGCAATAGGTCAGGGCAGACGACACAGATACAAGTCAGACAATCCGGGATCAAGCAGGTAGCACAGTACAGGAACACAAGCACGGGTCAAGTAAACAGGAACCCAAACAGGGATATCAGCAATCTTTGCAGGACACTAGGACTGTGACACTCAGGCATCTGGGAAGGGAGCTGAGCCACTTGCACACGTGCAGGATTGGTCAGCTAGGTCACATGAAGCACAGGAACCCATAAAACACAGGAAGCGATGCGCGCCAACCCTTTTGGAAGTTATGCAGGGAACAAGCAGCAAGCATGCTATGGCCAGGCCTGATAGGAAACTATGGAGCAGATCCCAGAACAAACAGTACCTACAAGGACAGAGCCCAGGACTGCAGCGGTGAGTGAGAAAGCACTGGCAGATCACCGCTGAACACGGCATCTGGGACTGCGGTGGTAAGCAGGGGAACAGTGGCGCACAGCAGCCGCTGTTACACTAGAGAAAGGAGTGGAGCTTGGGTGCATGCAGTGTATACAGCAAAGGATGGGCTGCTCACAGTAAGGAGTGGAGCTTGGATAGAAACCCCCAAAAAGTAATCCACACAGAATACCCATACATACACAAAATATGAAATTTTATTAAATAATTACGTACACGTAATAACAAGACCATATAAGACAATGAATCTAAAAAATATAGAGCAGCAATACAGGTAATGTAGCAAATGGCAGCTCACATGATGACCGGCATGGTATAAGATCCCAAAATGTAAAATTAAACTAGGCACCTAGTGAATACCAGCAGTGCCTAAAAAAGAAATATTCATGTACCAATATTGTTCTCAAAAGGTGTCTGATATATCAAAAAAGCCCTGTGTAAACAAGCCCTCACATGAGGTCCCAGCAGGTTACCTGAAGTGGGCATACAGGCAGCAATACACTAAGGAAATAACAGACAATACCTGGGCGATGGTAGCAAAAAGGGATCCAACCAATCTGGTCATCTGTCAGCACACTCCGACGTACGTTTCGCTCCTGCTTTCTCAAGGGGCGTATCTAATTAAGCACACAGCCACAATATATATTCAAAAGTTAATTGTAAAAACTGGGGCATCTGTGGATGGACCAATGGAATAATGTCATGGGCGGGATCCCGCCGGCCGGAAGTGCTAGCTTGTCATACAGTCACATGATCAGAGGCGGACCGCCTTCAACCTCACGTCACAGTTGAGGACTTAAACATTCTCATAGTACTGTGATCCAGGTGGCTCAGCTCAGGCTCGGTCGCACGACAGCAATGCCAGCGAGAAGAGCATAATATCATATCTCACTCGGTAACCCAGATCTTGCGAGAGCCCACACATGGCGTCATCACTCAGTCGCGGTCACGAGTGCCGCAGTTGCCACTATGTTATGTGATCGCATCCAAGTCATCCCCTCCCAAGGTATGCAACAAATCTCAGCCAAAAGGGACACCGTTTATACATACAAAGTAGACATCAAGGGCATCCGAACCAACATATAATGCAGATAATATAATACTATATCATAAATATATAAGAATCATGCTGAATATACAGCTCATAAGTGTAATCGTTTACTTAGATATCGGGTCTAAAATAACACACAAAGCAGCAAATACGAGTGTGAAATAAATCTACAATATGTCTATATAAAGTGCACATATAGTAGGGACATGATAAAAAATAATACACATGTCAGAGTTATGCATTATCTATGTAGTTCATATAATCACGTAACAATAAATATACTAAAAATGAGTGACCAAATCAAATAAAGTGCGAGTGCAATGAAAGTGCAACGTGCAGGTGAAAGTGACATGCTGTGAAAAAAGTGTTTATTAAAAACGACAATAGTAGATAAAATGTATGCATAAACTAAAGAAAGAAAGAAAACATCAAAGTCCCATCATATCATAAGGATCCAGCATCCCAGGCGAAAGAGGTAAGTACTTTCATCCATATGGCAACATCATCATCTAACAATTGTCCCCTAATCTGGAATATATAATGGGTCATGAGTGCTGAGTAGTAAATGTACATATCTATTAAAAATACTATAAACAACAGTAAAAAGTATACAGTTAAAAACACACAACTACATGTCGGTTTGGACAACCAGGCCGCAGGTCGACAAAATGTACAAAGAGCAGAAGGCACAGAGGTAATCAATAATTACCACCCCACAGGTTCTATCTAGATAAATGGGGCATAGCTAATATTCTCATTGAGGCCATTTGGTGAAACCGTATTGAGGAGAAAGATCCATTTGGTCTCACGCTGAGCCAACAATTTCTTCAAATTACCTCCTCTTTTTGGAATGAGTACTCGGTCAATTCCACTGATCCGTAGCAGAGTTCCGTCTGAGCCATACTTGTCTATGAAATGCCTGGCCAGAGTCTTCAGCTGTGTTATGTCCTGCTCCTTACGTGCCGCATTGATGGACAAAACATGCTCCCTGACTTTTCTTTTTAGTGGGCGTGAGGTCAGGCCTCCATAAATAAGATCACATGGGCAAACGGCCCAGTACACCACTCCGATAGTATTACAATTAATGGTGTTTGTGATCTTATATGTCCTATCACCATTCGAGTTATGGAAGTGGGTCGCCCTCTCCATATTGGGACAGGCGACACACCTCCCACATTCCTTACTCTCCCATGGGGATCCCTTGGTCCCAAACGGGTTCACCTCTCTGCGCGGACATAGTCACTATGGACCAAATGGTCCCGTAGGTTTCTTGCCCTACGAAAGGTCATTGAGGGATGTGGAGAGATAGCCCCACACAATTGGGGATCCTGCGATAGTATTCCCCAATATTTGGTTAGAGCCGTATTCACCTCTTTCCATCTCTTGCTGTAACCGGTGATAAATCTGATAGGTTGTATCTCTTGGCTTCTGTGCATATCTTTTTTCTTGTAGAGCAGATCTTGTCTCTCAGATGTTCTCGCTCTTCTATAGGCCCTCTCAATACAACGCCTTCCATAGCCCCATTGTTCAAATCTCTCTTTAAGATCGTTCGCCTGAAATTCAAAAGTCTCATCAGACGAGCATACCCGACAAGCACGTAGAAACTGCCCCACTGGTATGTTTTTAATTAAATTACCGAGGTGTGACGAATTCACGTGCAGTACTGAATTCACCGAGGTTTTCTTTCTGTACAGGTCAGTCGTTAACTGTCCGCTTGAATCCACCTGGAAGACCACATCCAGGAACCCAACGTCTGTGCGGGCAACCTTAAACGTAAGTTTGATATTATAATCGTTGTTATTCAACAGTCCAATGAATCTGCCAAATTCTTCCATGGTCCACTGCCAGATGATCAGGATGTCATCAATATAGCGTCCCCAATATTGGACGCCACTGGCCTCTGGCAGGGGATCAGTCTGGAGGATCCTCCTCTCCCACAGCCCCAGGAACAGATTGGCATATGAGGGCGCACATGACGCACACATTGCAGTACCCCGGAGCTGTAGGTAGAAGGACCCCCCAAACATGAAGAAATTGTGTGTCAAAATATATTCCAAAAGGGACAGAATGAACCGACCCTTAGCCTTACCCATATTGGAACTGTTCAAGAAAAATGCTGCTGCTTCCAGACCATCATGATGACGGATAGAAGTATAGAGTGATTCAACATCACATGTAGCGATGAACATATTGGGTTCCAAATGGATATTCTCCAATTTTTTAAGGACACCTGTCGTGTCCTTCATATGGGATGGCAGTTCTTCTACCAATGGCTGAAGGAAATAGTCGACATATTGGCAGATTGCATCGTTGAGACTGTTGATTCCCGTGATGATCGGTCTCCCAGGTGGGTTCAGCGGATTCTTATGCACCTTCGGTAAGAGGTAAAGGGTCGGTATAACAGGACATTCAGATAATAAACAGGCACGTTGTTTTGCTGAGCGAACACCTTCTTCCACACCTGCTTTCAAAATTATCCCTAACTCCTGTCTGTGAAGGTTCTTATTTATCCAGGTCATGGTATATATCCCTAACTCCTGTTTAAATTTTTCAAGGGGGTTATATGTAATTTTTTTATAGCACTCCCCATCCTGTAATTGCCTCCGGGCTTCTCTCTCGTACATGATAGATGGCCACAGGATAATATTTCCGCCCTTATCTGCATGCTTAATCACAACATCTGATCATTTTTCCATCTCATTAAGGGCTCTCCTCTCCTGAATAGTACAATTGTCTCTATCCCCGTAGTTGTTTATCTTGGAGAGCTCATTCTCAACTAATTTAACAAAATTCCCTATATTTGGATATAAAGAGAGAGCAGGAAATCTGTTGGATTTGGGAATTAGAGTTCTAGGAAACTCACCAGATTTTTCCTCTTCATCCTGTTCATCCAATAAAGATGTCAGAGTGTTCAGGGCTTCTTGTTCGGCTGGGGTGGTGAAATTAGGATCAGATCTTGGATAAAAAATATTTTTAAAAATCAGTGGAGTGGAGCTTAGATGCAACAAGAGTAATGGTGATGCCCTCGAAAAGTATCATAAATTGGGAACAAAGGTTCATGTTTCTATACAAAGTTTGATAGGGAGGTCACTGATAACAGATTCCCTTTAACCTCTTCAGGTACGCCCTTATGTCCTGGTACTTAAGGACACAGGGCGTACATGTACGCCCTGTGTATTTTCGATCACTGGGGGCACCTGGGGCGTCTTTATCCCCCCCTGCACCACTGAGTGATTTTATCCCGGTGGGAGGTGCAGGGGGAGGGTTGCGGGCGGTGCCGCAGGCGGGATCGCGATCCCCCGCCCGCCTCCCCTTGAATAATCGTTGGTGGCAAGTGGGTATACCAGGGAGTCAGCACATTGCGTATGGAAAAGGTTAACAGTAAGAGGGGGCTCCCTCCCTCTCCCATCGGGGGGCTGCTGTGCCTTTGCAGCCCCCCGATGGGAGAGGGAGAGAGCCCCCAGACAGATACCCTCCTTACCCTTCCCCGTCTGCAAAGTTGTGGCAGACGGGGAAGGTTCCCATGGCAACAGGACGCCTTCTCGGGCATCCTGCTGTCCATGGTGCTGAACAGATTTGTGCATAGATCTGTTCAAAGTGTAATTAAAATACAGTACGTGCCCCGATGCGCATTTCGCCGTCAGCTTTTTCAAGGGGTTGAAAAAGCTGACGGCGAAACGCGTGTCGGGGCACGGACTGTAGGTGCTGTGGTGGATACGTGGTCAGTATGCTTTACTCCCTGTTTATTGTATTAAGTCTGAATATAGCATAGTGTGAGTTGATGTCCATATGGTCCTGGGTCTATAATTGGACCTTGTGATAAATACATTGTAGGACTGGACAATACTCTTGTTAGGCACTAGGGCTGCAGCTAACGATTATTTGAATAATCGATTAGTTGCCGATTAATTTCTTCGATTAATCGATTAATCGGGAAAAACGACAAAATTACAAAACAGAGGTTTATATGATCTTACTTGAAAAATTATGTTCAAAGGCCATATTAAAACAAATTGTGGGCGACACTATTATGGGGGATCTGTGGGCGACACTATTATGGGGGATCTGTGGGCGACACTTATGGGGGGATCTGTGGGCGACACTTATGGGGGATCTGTGGGCGACACTTATGGGGGATCTGTGGGCGACACTTATGGGGGATCTGTGGGCGACACTTATGGGGGATCTGTGGGCGACACTTATGGGGGATCTGTGGGCGACACTTATGGGGGATCTGTGGGCGACACTTATGGGGGATCTGTGGGCGACACTTATGGGGGATCTGTGGGCGACACTTATGGGGGATCTGTGGGCGACACTTATGGGGGATCTGTGGGCGACACTTATGGGGGATCTGTGGGCGACACTTATGGGGGATCTGTGGGCGACACTTATGGGGGATCTGTGGGCGACACTTATGGGGGATCTGTGGGCGACACTTATGGGGGATCTGTGGGCGACACTTATGGGGGATCTGTGGGCGACACTATTATGGGGGATCTGTGGGCGACACTATTATGGGGGATCTGTGGGCGACACTATTATGGGGGATCTGTGGGCGACACTATTATGGGGGATCTGTGGACGGCGTAGTTATGGAGAGGGGGATCTGTGGACGGCGTAGTTATGGAGAGGGGGATCTGTGGACGGCGTAGTTATGGAGAGGGGGATCTGTGGACGGCGCAGTTATGGAGAGGGGGATCTGTGGACGGCGCAGTTATGGAGAGGGGGATCTGTGGGTGGCGCAGTTATGGAGAGGGGGATCTGTGGGTGGCGCAGTTATGGAGAGGGGGATCTGTGGACAGCGCAGTTATGGAGAGGGGGATCTGTGGACGGCGTAGTTATGGAGAGGGGGATATGTGCACTGTTATGGGCATAACAGTGCACAGATCCCCCTTCCCATAGCAGTGCCATACACAGACCCCCCCTCCTCCCCATAGCAGTGCTATACACAGACCCCCCTCCCCATAGCAGTGCCATAGACAGATCCTCCCCCCTCCCCATAGCAGTGCTATACACAGACCCCCCTTCCCATAGCAGTGCCATAGACAGATCCCCCCTTCCCCCTACCCCCTAACCCCTAACAGCCCCGGCCCCGATGCTTGCATCTTTATTTTACCTTTTTACAATGACGCTCCCGCTCCTGTAACAGCCAGGCAGAGCGGACGGCGGCGTAACGTCACTCAATCACGTGACGCGCCCGCTCCGCCCACTTCATGAATGAAGGAGGCGGAGCAGGCGTGTCACGTGAGTGAGTGACGTTACGCCGCCGTCCGCTCTGCCTGGCTGTTACAGGAGCGGGAGCGTCATTGTAAAAAGGTAAAATAAAGATGCAGCGCCCGCCCGCCCGAATAGCAACGAATCGGCGATTATTCGATAACTGGATTCGTCGACAACGAATCCAGTTATCGAATATAATCGATTACATCGATTAATCGTTGCAGCCCTATTAGGCACTGACTGTACCTTTTTGGTTTGTATATACAGGTCCTTCTAAAAAAATTAGCATATTGTGATAAAGTTCATTATTTTCTGTAATGTACTGATAAACATTAGACTTTCATATATTTTAGATTCATTACACATCAACTGAAGTAGTTCAAGCCTTTTATTGTTTTAATATTGATGATTTTGGCATACAGCTCATGAAAACCCAAAATTCCTATCTAAAAAAATTAGCATATTTCATCCGACCAATAAAAGAAAAGTGTTTTTAATACAAAAAAAAGTCAACCTTCAAATAATTATGTTCAGTTATGCACTCAATACTTGGTCGGGAATCCTTTTGCAGAAATGACTGCTTCAATGCGGCGTGACATGGAGGCAATCAGCCTGTGGCACTGCCGATGTGTTATGGAGGCCCAGGATGCTTCGATAGTGGCCTTAAGCTCATCCAGAGTGTTGGGTCTTGCGTCTCTCAACTTTCTCTTCCCAATATCCCACAGATTCTCTATGGGGTTCAGGTCAGGAGAGTTGGCAGGCCAATTGAGTACAGTAATACCATGGTCAGTAAACCATTTACCAGTGGTTTTGGCACTGTGAGCAGGTGCCAGGTCGTGCTGAAAAATGAAATCTTCATCTCCATAAAGCTTTTCAGCAGATGGAAGCATGAAGTGCTCCAAAATCTCCTGATAGCTAGCTGCATTGACCCTGCCCTTGATAAAACACAGTGGACCAACACCAGCAGCTGACATGGCACCCCAGACCATCACTGACTGTGGGTACTTGACACTGGACTTCAGGCATTTTGTAATTTCCCTCTTCCCAGTCTTCCTCCAGACTCTGGCACCTTGATTTCCGAATGACATGCAAAATTTGCTTTCATCTGAAAAAAGTACTTCGGACCACTGAGCAACAGTCCAGTGCTACTTCTCTGTAGCCCAGGTCAGGCGCTTCTGCCGCTGTTTCTGGTTCAAAAGTGGCTTGACCTGGGGAATGCGGCACCTGTAGCCCATTTCCTGCACACGGTGGCTCTGGATGTTTCTACTCCAGACTCAGTCCACTGCTTCCGCAGGTCCCCCAAGGTCTGGAATCGGTCCTTCTCCACAATCTTCCTCAGGGTCCGGTCACCTCTTCTCGTTGTGCAGCGTTTTCTGCCACACTTTTCCCTTCCCACAGAGGTGCCTTGATACAGCACTCTGGGAACAGCCTATTTGTTCAGAAATTTCTTTCTGTGTCTTACCCTCTTGCTTGAGGGTGTCAATGATGGCCTTCTGGACAGCAGTCAGGTCGGCAGTCTTACCCATGATTGCGGTTTTGAGTAATGAACCAGGCTGGGAGTTTTTAAAAGCCTCAGGAATCTTTTGCAGGTGTTTAGAGTTAATTAGTTGATTCAGATGATTAGGTTAATAGCTCGTTTAGAGAACTTGTTCATGATATGCTAATTTTTTTAGATAGGAATTTGGGGTTTTTATGAGCTGTATGCCAAAATCATCAATATTAAAACAATAAAAGGCTTGAACTACTTCAGTTGGTGTGTAATGAATCAAAAATATATGAAAGTCTAATGTTTATCAGTACATTACAGAAAATAATGAACTTTATCACAATATGCTAATTTTTTTAGAAGGACCTGTATGTAGGCACTTGCACTTTACTAATATGTACTGTAATTACCACACATCTGCAGTCTGAGTGACATTTTAAGTGTTCTTAATGTCTGTGTGGCCAGAAATGGTTGAAACTCTATATGTACCAATAAAAACTCTTGATTTTGTATAAAGTCATGTGTTAGAGTTGCAATTTGTGATTTAAATTAGATACATATATCGATTATTGGTTACTTATTTATGTTGCCCTTAGTTAGGACACCATAAAACTGGTGACAGGTTCCATTTAACTTCCTGCTTCCTACCTTGTTACTTGTCTGGGTCAGGGCACCAGTAGAAGGCAAGTGGCAGCAGGCCACTGCCCAGAGGCATGCAAAGTGGCAGCAGGCCATGCACAAACATAGAAACAAGCCGGGCACAGAGGCCTTGAGGCGCACACACCAGGCACCACAGTATACATTTTTCATAGATAAAGGAATCAATTCAGACATAACTAAGCCAGGTTGCTAGACCTGAAAAATTTAAGTCTGCGACCTCATCAATTGAATGCAGCCTGAACATTTTTAATCCACATTCAGTCCTCATTAACTCCTTATGGACCAGGTTCATTTTCACCTTAAGGACCAGGCCATTTTTTGCAAATCTGACCAGTGTCACTTTATGTGGTGATAACTTTAAAACGCTTTGACTTATCCAGGCCATTCTGAGATCGTCGCATATTGTACTTCATGACACTGGTAAAATGGAGTTAAAAAAAATCATTTTTATTTATAAAAAGTACCAAATTTGCCAAACATTGGGAAAAATTAGCAAATTTCCAAGTTTCAATTTCTCTACCTCTATAATATAGTTATTACTTTACATTCCCCATATGTCTACTTCATGTTTGGATCATTTTGGTAATGACGTTTTATTTTTTGGGGATGTTACAAGGCTTAGAAGTTTAGAAGCAAATCTTGAAATTTTTCTGAAATTTTCAAAAACCCAAGGACTACTCAAGGACTAGTTCAGGTCTGAAGTCACTTTGTGAGGCTTACATAATAGAAACCACCCAAAAATGACCCCATTCTAGAAACTACACCCCTCAAAGTATTTAAAACTGATTTTACAAACGTTGTTAACCCTTTAGGTGTTCCACAAGAATTAATGAAAAATTTCACTTTTTCACAGATTTTCGATTTTAATAATTTTTTTCCAGTTACAAAGCAAGGGTTAACAGCCAAACAAAACTCAATATTTATGGCTCTAATTCTGTAGTTTACAGAAACACTCCATATGTGGTCGTAAACCGCTGTACGGGCACACGGCAGTGCGCAGAAGGAAAGGAATGCCATACGGTTTTTGGAAGGCAGATTTTGCTGGACTGGTTTTTTGACACCATGTCCCATTTGAAGCCCCCCTGATGCACCCCTACAGTAGACACTCCAAAAAAGTTATCGCATTTTAGAAACTACGGGATAAGGTGGCAGTTTTGTTGTATTTTAGGGTACATATGATTTTTGGTTGCTCTATATTACTTTTTGTGAGGCAGGGTAACAAGAAATAGCTGTTTTGGCACTGTTTTTAGTTGTTATTTACAACATTCATCTGACAGGTTAGATCATGTGGTATTTTTATAGAGCAGGTTGTCACGGACGCAGCGATACCTAATATGTATTTTTTTATGTAAGTTTTACAGTTTTCTTTTTTGAAGCAAAAAAAATCATGTTTTAGTGTTTTCATAGTCTGAGAGCCATTATTTTTTGTTTTTGGACGATTATCTTGGGTAGGGTATGATTTTTGCGGGATGAGATGACGGTTTGATTGGCACTATTTTGGGGTGCGTGTGACTTTTTGATTGCTTGCTATTACACTTTTTGTGATGTAAGGTGACAAAAAAAAAAAGATTTAGCACAGTTTTTATTTTTTACAGTGTTCATCTGAGGGGTTAGGTTATGTGATATTTTTATAGAGCCGGTTGATACAGACGCGGCGGTACCTAATATGTATACTTTATTTATGTAAGTTTTACACAATATCATTTTTGAAACAAAAAAATAATTAATGTTTTAGTGGCTCCATATTCTGAGAGACTTTTTTTGCGGGATGAGATGACGGTTTGATTGGCACTATTTTGGGGTGCATATGACTATTTGATCGCTTGCTATTACACTTTTTGTGATGTAAGGTGACAAAAAAATGGTTTATTTAGCACAGTTTTTATTTTTTACGGTGTTCATCTGAGGGGTTAGGTCATGTGATATTTTTATAGAGCCGGTCGATACGAACGCGGTGATACCCAATATATATATACTTTTTATTTTATTTATGTAAGTTTTACACAATAACAGCTTTTTTTAAAACCAAAAAAATGATGTTTTAGTGTCTCCATATTCTGAGCCATAGTTTTTTTATTTTTTGGGCGATTGAGCCCCTACCCGAGACATTTTTGGCGGGATGAGGTGACGGTTAGATGGTGGGCAAACGAAGGCGACGATATCTAATATTTATACTTTTCCCCTATTTTTTTGTACTTTATTGGGGGAAAATTACGTTTTTGTTTATTTTTACTTGAAACTATTTTTTTGGGGAGAAAACTTTATTTTTTCAACTTTTATTTTATTTTTGTCCTACTTTGGGATTTCAACTTTTGGGGGTCTAATGCACCTTGTTCCGATCACCGCCGGTACGTCATGTGTCCTTAAGTACTGGGACAACATGCCGTACCGGTACGTCATGTGTCCGGAAAAGGTTAAAGAAACAGGTGATGCTATTATGGTGATTCTATTATAGTCTGAGTTCCTATTTAGATCCACACACAGATTCTCAAATAATTAGAACTGTTGAGGCAATCCAGCTGGTTAAATACATGTATGGTTTACTTACCAATCTTGGAGTATGTGCTGCCAAAAGCAAGCACCAATAATGTCATGCAGCTTCTGCCAACACTTGCATACTGAGAGTTGGTAAGGTGAAAAGAAAAGGCCCCATTACAGCTGCTGTTTCAGGCGCGACCCTGCTGAACTCTATTAAAGAACAGCGGATCTAAGCTCCATGAACCCATAGCTGTCCATAGCGAGGTAACCACCAGCTGCATTACCCACTTCATCAGGGTTAGGAGCAAGCTAGGGAACCTCCACATAAGAGGTACTGGCACGGCCACTTATAGGGTAGGAACTCCCCAGGCAATCAGAGAACTCACCTATAGGCTTGGACTCCACCAGATGGATTCCGGGCTGCTAGGGGACCTCTACCCCGAGGGGGTGTTTGCAAGGCTATTCAAGACCTGGAAGGAGAGGCCGGACCACCCAACCCCCCACCCCATCCCAGCCTTAGGCCCTAAAAGTTCTTGTAGAATCTCTTCAACCCTAGAGAAGGGAACCTCTCTGCGTCTATCCACTGTAGGGACAGGAAGAACACTGGTGGGTGGAGGTGGGAGGGACCTTTTAACCTCTCTGTTTCCTGTCCCAAGAAGGTCAAAGGGGAACAACCTCCTGTTGTGCTGACATGACAGATGAGCTGGAAAACTATTTTATCTGGGCCACTACAATGATACCACATTTCTATATATTTTTACAGTTTTTTCTCTCCTCCTGCAGCTGTCAGCTATGTAACTGCTCTCTCTCTCTCTCTCTCTCTCTTCCTCTACACTGAAGTGCAGGGGGGGGGGGGAATCGACTGCTTTAACGGCTCATATCTCTGGTTTGATACCAGCTAGAGATATGTATTATTTGAAAGCTGACATTCCAAGCTTTCAGGCAATACCAGAATGACAGCAGTACGTTCAGTACAGAAGACGATATCACTGAAAGAAATCGGGACGAAGTGAACGTAGCTGAAAGTGAAATTAGGTTTTACCTATTCCCGACTCGATTTCTAACAGTGATATCTCCTCTGTTGCTTGGACTTGTATGAAAGCCCGGAATGTCACCTTTCAAAGAAGACCAGTTGCATGTTTCTAGCTGCTACCATTCAGGATAAAGCAGCCCTCCCCCCTCCACTTCTGTCGAGCCCAGCTGGGGCAGAACAGTTAGCTACTTTTTCCACACCCCAAGCTGGACTCTGGGAAAACAGGTGGTTAAAAAAAACAGGTTGCCCAGTCACACCTGATTGCAATTCCATTGATTGCAAACGCGTGACTCTAATTTCACCTTCAAATTATTTGCTAATCCAAAAGGTTCACATACTGCTCACAGAAATTATACTGGATCACTTTCTTCAATAAATGACCAAGTCTAATATTTTTATTTGATTTGGTTAACTTTACTTGTAGGACTTGTGTGAAAATCTGATGCAGTTTTAGGTCCCATCGATAGACAGTGTATGCAGTAATAGTAAAAAAAAAAAAAAAAAAAAAATATAATATTTCCTACACAAATCTGCCGAAAATGAATATGTTTATTGTTAACGTGTAGTTTTTTTTTTTTTACTATTAGCCCCCTTAGGGACTAGAACCCTTGTCCTATTCACCCTTATGGATCTCTATCAGGGTGAATAGGACTTCACACTCTCCTTGCTGCCCTGTGCTTTGTGCACACAGTAGCATGGAGCTGACCATGACAGCCAGGGCTTCAATAGCGTCCTGGCTGCCATGGTAACCGATCGGAGCCCCAGGCCTACACTGCTGGGGCTCCGATTGGAACTGCCACTGAGGAGGAGGGGACCCTGTGGCCACCTCCACCAATGATTAATACTGGGGGGCTTGGGTGGGGGCGCACTGCACCACCAATGAAGATACCTCTCTCATTCATATACAGGAGGCGGGGGCTGGCTGCAGAATCACATAGCCGGCTCCTGACCTCCATGAGCGTTAGCTGCAATCCGCAGCACCTGAGGGGTTAACTACCGCAGATCGTAGCTAATTGTCATGGAGGTCGGGAGCCGGCTATGTGATTCTGCAGCCAGCTCCCGCCTCCTGTATATGAATGAATGAGAGGTATCTTCATTGGTGGCGCAGTGGCCACAGCCCCTCCCCTTCTCCTCCCTCCTCTCATTGGCAGCAGCACAGGGGGTGCGAGACACTGCTTCCTTCTTCCCTGTGCTGCTGAGGAATCCATGTCCCCCATACGTTATCGGTATATCGTCAAAATAGATGCAGATACCAATAACATTCTAAATCCTGAATATCGGTCGATAATATTGGTAAAACCGATAATCGGTCGATCCCTACTCTATCCTTTTATGATACACACCTGATTTTGATTTCAAAAATTGCATCCAAAAGCCTTGTGTGCCCTGTACCCTTATGGTCAAGCATGGTCCACTCTCCTGTAGTGTTAGCTCTTTAGGTCAGCAGGTTCCTATCTCCTATACAGTGTAAGCACTTGTGTTCAGTGGGGTTCTCTCTCCTGCTGTGTGTATAGTCCTATGGTCAGCAGGGTCCTCACTTTCAGAGCCTATACGCTTTTTTCATGTCAGCAGTTTCCTCTTCTATAGCGTGTAAGCTCTTATGGTTAGTAGGAACATCTCTCCCACAGTGTGTAGGTTCTTACGGTCAGTGGGAGCTACTTTTGTGTAGTGTGTAAACCCTTTTCATCAGTGGCATGCTTTTTAAGGGAACATTTTATAGTTCGCAATGTCCAGCAGATGGCTGCTGTGTTTAGATCTCAAAGGACTGTTTCTCTGTAAAGGTGATCGCGCTACCGTACTCTACAAATGCATCCGAAAATCATCAGACTATTGCAGCTTTTTTTATTCCGCCAGACATCAGAGTATCCAACGGGGATAGTCTTTCTCAAAAAGATCCATTCGTGGAAGTTAGAGGTTTACGCACATAGTGAAATGCCACCTTATATATGGTCATAAAAAGGTTTATTATACTCACAAAGGAAGTATGTCAACAAGCATTGAGATAAAATACATCCAGCCGTATAGATCTGCCCGATCTAGGTTTCGCCTATTTGCTTCTGCAGGGGCGAGTGTCCTGCCCTTCAAAGTATATATTTTATAGGGGTAGGACTTAACAGCTCCTCCCTTCATTGCCACTACAGTGGCAATCCCACATTTAAAACATCACAAATACATATAAAAATACATAGGGAGCACTCTTTCTCGCCTTTTCTATGTATCCCTACAAATCCGTCTGGTCTTCGTGATCCCCATACTTAGAACTAATGACAATCCCCTCATTCACCCTTGATACGAGTTAACCAATAAGGATCTACGCTGGAGAGGAATCCACCTTTACTCCCTTTTCAATTCCTACTCCATTCATAAATTGACCCCCCTCAAACACATAGTCCCTATAAAAAAAAACACCAGTCATCTCCCTCCAATCTTCTATAACATACAGTCCAATGTAAAAAAATCTCTTTCTTATAGTCTTCTATAAGATACAGTCCTATGTAACGGACACCCCTCCCTTCAGCCTCTCTAACATACAGTTCCAGTTAAATAACATATTTCCCTCCCACTAAGCAGGGAGGAGGTATAATGGGGAGAACCACATCTCCAAGCATTTCTCTGGCACTTACATTCATTCCATGGCATCACAGGTCTCCACTGCTGAGTGCTGCCTCTTTCTGCACTGGTCACATGAGAATGACCTCATCACAGGTCCTAACCACTACTGCTGAAAAGATCACACGACTAGGTCATCGAAGGTCCTTCAGCTATGGAGTGTAGTCCAAAACGGGCAGCAGATTCGCAGTAAGTGCTAATCAGGCCCCACCCACCCCCAGGTTACCCTGTTGGCAGAGGTAGGAAATGAATTATATGATAAGATTAAAAAAAAAAAAAAAAAAACGCCTCTGCTGGCACTGGGATGGGCTCGCACAGACTGTATGTCTGTCCCTGAGAAGGGGTTTGACTTTTAAAATTAAAGGTGAAGTGATGTGCGAACAAATGGGGGTCATCTACCTACTGGAGTGTCCATGTGGCCTCTAGTATGTGGGACAGACCATGCGCAAATTAAAAACACGATTACAAGAACACATCAGAAATATTAAGAGGGACCTTGAAAGTCATAGTGTGCCCACACATTTCAAAAAAAGTGCATGATAAAAATCTGAAAGGGTTAAAGTTTGTCGGTATTGAGAAGGTAGATTACCTACCTTCTCAATTCTGGATTTATAAATTGGGGACCCTGCAGCTACAAGGGCTGAACATCTGAACATTTTGATTTAAAGCCCTGCTTAATAGAATAGATAGTGGAATTGAGGTAGCAAACCATCGACATGGAAGTTGAAATGAAATATTTCAAGCAGGAATTGAAAGAGAAATCTAGTCTGCAACCTGCGGATAAGTGCCTTTGAATTGAGCGACATAGATCATGCAACCAATTTATGAATGGAGTAGGAATTGAAAGGGAGTAAAGGTGGATTCCTCTCCAGCCTAGATCCTTATTGGTTGACTCGTATCATGTGTTGGTTTTATGAATGGAAAAGGGTGACTGAGGGGATTGGCATTAGTTCTAAGTATGGAGATCACGAAGACCAGAATGATTTGTAGGAATACATAGAAAAAGGAGCGAAAGAGTGCTCCCTATGTATTTATGTTTTTATATGTATTTGTGATGTTTTAAAATGTAGGATTGCCACTGCAGTGGGTGGTGATGAAGGAAGGAGCTGTTAAGTCCTACCCCTATAAAATATACGCCCTTTAAAAGGGCAGGACACTCGCCCCTGAAGAAGCAAATAGGCGAAACCTATGTTGGGCAGATCTATACTGCTGGATGTATTTTATCTCAATGCTTGTTGACATACTTTCTTTCTGAGTATAATAAACCTTTTTTATGACCATATATAAAAAGGTGGCATTTCACTATGTGCACAAACCTCTAACTTCCACAGACGGATCGTTTTGAGAAAGACTGTCCCGGTTGGATACTTTGATGTTTGGCTGCATCAAAAAAGCTGCAAGTCTGATGATTTTTCGGATGCATTTCGCGATCACCTTTACAAAGAAACTGACGATTAATGTGAATAGCACCCACTTCACACGGAGATCAGCAGCGGCAAGTATTGAGGCAAGAACGTAACAGAGAATTTTTTATTTTATAGAGATCTCAAAAGGACTGTCTACATCACATCAAGGATCTGCAACCTCCAGCACTCCAGATGTGGTAAAACTCCCAGTATGCACTTGCTTGTTTTTTTGTCAGTACTCGTATAGAAGTGAATGGACCATGTTGGGAGTTGTATTTTCACCACAGATGGAGTGCCAGCAACCCTGGTCTACATGGTTACATTGTGTTAACACATGAGCTGTGAGAACAGAACTAGGTCAGGTCAGGCTTTTAACTGCTGGATATAAACAAGAATGTTTCTATTCATTGACTAAGGCCTTTTTTTTTTTTTTTTTCACGACCGTTCCCCCCCCCCCCCCCCCCCCGTTTACGGCCCGTTTTTTTGTGTTCCGTATAAGGAACCATTCATTTCTATGGTTCAGCGAAAAAAACGGAATGTACTCCGTATGCATTCCGTTTTTCCGTTCCGTTGAAAGATAGAACAGGTCCTATTATTGGCCGCAAATCACTTTCCGTGGCTCCATTCAAGTCAATGGGTCCGCAAAAAAAAAAAAAAAAGAACACATACAGAAATGCATCCATATGTCTTCCGTATCCATTCTGTTTTGCGGAACCATCTATTGAAAATGTTATGCCCAGCACAATTTTTTCTATGTAATTACTGTATACGCCATACGGAAAAGAAACAAAAAACGGAACAACGAATCCGTGAAAAATGGACCACAGAACACTGAAAAAGCCATACGGTCATGTGAAAGATCTTGAAAATCAAAAAGGCACTTGAACAAAATATAAACAATGATTTTGTTTTTCTAAATACGACTGAACTTCCCTTTACATGGGACAATTCAGCAGGCGACTGAAGGTGACTGCTGCATTAACTCAATGAATACGTGTTTCGCTCGTTCATTGGGCAATCAGCGGCACCTTTACACGAGCGTCTCTATGAATGCTTGTTAGTGATTATCTGGCCGAGAATCAGCCCATGTAATGCGGCCTAAGGCTCCATTCACACGTCTGCAATGTGTTTTGCGGATACACGGAGCCACGGATCCGCAAAACACGGAAAGCGGCAATGTGCGTTCCGCATGTTGCGGACCGCACATTGCCGGCACTAATAGAATATGCCTGTTCTTGTCCTCAATTGCGGACAAGAATAGGACATGTTCTATTTTTTTGCGGAAACGGAAGCACGGATGCGGAAGTGCGGATCCGCAAATGTGGATGTGGACAGCACATTCTGGCCCCATTGAAAATGAATGGGTCTGCACCCGTTCCGCAAAATTGCGGAACGGATGCGGATCCATTTTGCGGACGTGTGAATGGACCCTTAAGGTGGGTTTAGACAAACCCAATAATCATCCAGAGAACGCTCGTTCCCAATAATCTGCTTGTCTAAATGTCCCGCCGATCACCCGATGAATAAGCAAAACGCTCGTTCATCGGGTGATCCTGTCGTTTGTGCAGGCACCATCAATCATCATTTCTGGGAAGCATATTGTGTGATCTATTCTGCATACAGAAACATTGTTTCTGGGCAGATGATTCTATAGCGAACTCTCGTCCTCATACTGTGAAGGTGATCGCTGCTTGTAAATGCAGCGGTCTCCCTTACTGAGCAAGCAGCCAACGCTTCCTTCCCGACAATCGGCCGCTCCATCGGCTCGTCTATAGTTAACAGCACAGTTGTCTTTAAAGCTTAATCACCTAACTAGATTATAGGGATGCAGTGGGCTCTGTGAGAAGACAGTATTATTATTTTGCTATTATTTTTTATTTAGGGAATGTGAGAAATAAACGAATAGCGTGCATGTCATCTGATGCAGGCACAGGGGAGGAGGAGGACGGCAACACAGCAACTCCACAATTTACTGTTGAAGTGGAACAACTGCGTTTTATATTGAAGATGCTGTTTCTCAGCAGAGGATTCCTGTGATAAACCGAACACATCTAATGAGAAGAGGCTGAAGTGAGCGTCGGAACGAAAACCATACAAGGAGAATATCTGATGCAACGGAGCTCAGGCAGAATCTCCAAGCAATGCTGAAGAACTTTGTAGATTCTTCACTCATCTTATGACGACCCTCAGTTGCAGCCAAAGTTTTGCTGTTGCGCTGTGTCTTAGGCTATAAAGGCATAAAGCCGAAGAGTTCCAGTCACCGGACAGTGAATAATGAATTCCTCCCTGGCATGTTCAGCTCCAGGTGCCGCTGCTCTGCTTCCACCAGCGCTGAGCTTTAGATTCTGGAAGATTATATGATATGAATAGAGAGAGCATTCAGCTGAACAGGATGCTAGTAGAGAACTGCCTATCCCATCTATATGCTGTATGGCGGTACACTTTGCTGTCCTTGGAAATAGCTTCACGATGCAGCAGATAGACAGTTAAAGGGCATGTGATGCAGTGAGAATCTGCAGCTCAATAATAGAGGTGATGCTCTGCAGCTTCCCTGGCAGCCGGCCACTGACTTTCCAGTAAATACATAAGTCCTGCCGCCTGCAGCGTTCTCGTGAATCACTGAGAAGTCTTGTTGGGCTGAAGATAAAGTAATCTGTGTCGTGTAATGGGTCCACAGAGACTGCTGCCAGCGCTGCGGATATAAATGGCGGCACTTTCCTGTAGATCTCAGTCCTGACGTTTATGTGGCCGCTATGGCGGGACATCAGCGTTCATCTCCTGCAGGAACATCCATCAGGACGGATATTTCTGCTCAGCTCCGAAAATAGATTTTTTTTTCTCATAAGCAGTTTTCCTGCGCTCAGAGAATTGATGCGATGGCCGCCTCTTCCAGGGAACGTACAGAGTTTACTGTATTTTTAGCGAGATGATATATAAAAGGTCGATCACAGATCATGGCGGATGGGAAGGCCGATAAGATGCACGTTATACGAGAGATAATACAGAACGGTAACAATGCCGGGTACCAGATATTACTGCGATTTATGCAAAGACAAGGGCAAAATAAACCAGAGGGGAATCAGTCAAGGCGCCCAGTGATTCTATGTGGCGCAGTCACATGACCAAATCATGGCCAATTTCTTGAAGTGAAAGGCGGCTCACATTTATGATAAGCTGTTTAGTCACAGCAGCATTTTGCGCAAAACGGCATCTTTATTTTTACACTGCTCTCCTTACTTCAAAAAGTAGTCCACGGTCCAACATATCTACGATAACTTCCCAGACACTGGCGTAAACTGTAATGTAAATCTACACCGGCTCTTACTTCAGAGCACTTATTATTAAGACCGGTATATGAAACACTCAAGATAGATCATCATTATTACATCAGCGGGGGTCCGAGTCTTGATACCCCCACCCATCAGCTGTGTCTGGTGAGTGCTGTGGGCACCCTGCAATGTATAATGGCTGTGCTTGGTATTACAGCTCAGCTCCATTGACTTGAATGGGGCTGTAGGCCATGTGACTGATGTACAGTAATGTCACATGACCTAGGAAGAGGCCATGGCGCTCACGGAGTGTCCTGCCTCTGCTAACAGCTGATTGGTGGGATTCTCGGGTGTCAGACGCCCACCGATTTGAAATTGATGACTTAACCTGAGGGTAGGTCATCGATCTTTGCTTGGTTGGGCAGTGCAAAGATACTAATGACCTGTCCTCAGGATAGGTCATCAATATTAGATTTACAGTGGTCTGACTCCCAGGACCCCTTCGATCGGCTGTTTCAAGGGGTAGTGGTGCTCATGCGAAATCTGCTAAATAATTACCCGTGTGTCCCCTTGCTTGGAAGTTACCTAAAGAGTATGGCCAGCATTAGGGCACCTTCCCATGCAGCAAATTTTGTTGCAGAAAGTTCTGCGACCAAAAAAACCAATTCAATTCATCTGAATGACCCTTGTAGAAATCCATGTACTTACCACCAAAACAACCCCATCCAGATGACTGTAATTGATTTTCTGCTGCTAAATCTTCCTCATGTGAAGACACCCTTAGACTACTATCTTCCAGAACGGTGGTCTGAAACCTGTGCCTCCTCTGATGTTATTGGAGATGCTGGGAGTTGGTAGTTTCACCACAGCGAGACATCTATATGCTGCAGATTCTACAACATCAATAAATTGCTCTCCTGAAATACTCTGTGCTTCTGGGGCATTCCACTCCGCTGACTCTCAGTCTGATCTCCCACAAGGTCAGCACATTTCTCCGACTATGTAAAGAGCGGTATATACAGGAGGCAATGATCGCCTGAACGACTGCTCGTGAGACGGTCACATGGGGCTCGATTATGGGCGATCATGTCCTGCCATCACACTATTGCTGATCACATCTTTTATGATGAAAATCATCGGCTGTGTGTCCAGGGGATGTGCCGCTAACAATAATGGAAACTGCATCTCACCAACTTGTATATCGTCAATCTGCACTAGTTGCCGCTAATTTAACCACCTCTCTTAGTTTATGCCCTCCTCAAGATCAGCAAACTCCTCAAATACTCTGCGCTGCTGGTGCATGATCTGACATTGACCACCATGTTATTCACAGGCATTGTCTGCATTGTGTTTTTTTTTAACATATCTTCGGCAGCCAGTCAGGTCAGGCTAGTTATGCTGCCAAAATAACAGAAGCTTCAGTAGACTTCAAGGTCCACTGAGCACCACTCTGGGTTGTACCTGGGATCCAGCCTGCTACTATGGCTCCCATTACCTACCACAGTGGAGATGTGACCAGCACCTTAATTTAATGCGATTGATTAACCGCCACGTTCGTCCTGTTATCACAACGCGAGCTGTCTTCTCACCGATGTGAGCGATAAAATGATGGTGACACCTGTGACAAATCCATGACTGTATTACATAAGAACGGCTGTAATATAATCCTGTGGTGATATCTGCCACAGCCGCCAAAATACAAAGTGGTCATATCCCTCAGCTTTAGAGAACCTGGAATGGCCACAACCATGAGGTGAACAGTCACTGCCATGGTCAACTTACCTCCACTATGAGGTCCCCACTGAATATTACCTCACAGAATCTATAACCTCACCTAAAACTGACCCCTGAGGCTCACACTGGAGTCCACCTCCAGCGGTCCTCCACCGCCGCACACACGACGGAACGGACAGGGTCGTGTGACCGGATCTCCGCTCTCCCCGGGCTGTGGCGGGAGTCTCAGGGGCTGTGCGAATCCGGCAGTGGGCGGGGCTATGGGTGTGGCGCAGCAGTCAGGCAGTAGAGGGCGGAGCTCCGAGCTCTCAGCTGCACAGTGCTGAGGCGGCTGTCGGGTTCAGTCACCTGCGGCTGAGGTTGGAGCTGCAGAGTATCCAGTGAGGATAGCGGCGGCTGGAGCATGACAGGTACGTGTCACCCGCGCACTGTCCTCCCCCTGTTATACGGCGTCTCACCGTTCTGTGATATGTCACTGTGTGTGAACTAGCACCGGCAGCCCCGACACATACATGGGCTATCCACGTCCTGAACCCGTCCTGTGTACAGGTGTTGATGTGTTCCGTACGCCGTCCTGTCACATAGCGGCGGATATGAATACTGTATGTCTTCATAAACTACAGTGATCTCCTCTGTAAACCATCCTGTCATACACGGTGATCTCCTCTGTAAACCATCCTGTCATACACGGGTGATATCCTCTGTAAACCATCCTGTCATACACGGGTGATATCCTCTGTAAACCATCCTGTCATACACGGGGATATCCTCTGTAAACCATCCTGTCATACACGGGTGATATCCTCTGTAAACCATCCTGTCATACGCGGGTGATATCCTCTGTAAACCATCCTGTCATACGCGGGTGATATCCTCTGTAAACCATCCTGTCATACGCGGGTGATATCCTCTGTAAACCATCCTGTCATACGCGGGTGATATCCTCTGTAAACCATCCTGTCATACGCGGGTGTTATCCTCTGTAAACCATCCTGTCATACGCGGGTGATATCCTCTGTAAACCATCCTGTCATACGCGGGTGATATCCTCTGTAAACCATCCTGTCATACGCGGGTGATATCCTCTGTAAACCATCCTGTCATACGCGGGTGATATCCTCTGTAAACCATCCTGTCATACGCGGGTGATATCCTCTGTAAACCATCCTGTCATACGCGGGTGATATCCTCTGTAAACCATCCTGTCATACGCGGGTGATATCCTCTGTAAACCATCCTGTCATACGCGGGTGTTATCCTCTGTAAACCATCCTGTCATACGCGGGTGATATCCTCTGTAAACCATCCTGTCATACGCGGGTGATATCCTCTGTAAACCATCCTGTCATACGCGGGTGATATCCTCTGTAAACCATCCTGTCATACGCGGGTGATATCCTCTGTAAACCATCCTGTCATACGCGGGTGATATCCTCTGTAAACCATCCTGTCATACGCGGGTGATATCCTCTGTAAACCATCCTGTCATACGCGGGTGATATCCTCTGTAAACCATCCTGTCATACAGTTGAGGCCAAATGTTTTGAGACTGATATAGATTTTGGTTTTCACAAGATTTGCTGCTTCCTTGTTTTTAGATCTTTTTGTCAGATGTTTCTATGGTATACTAAAGTACATAGCTTTAACAAATCTATCAAGTTTATGGAAAGTATTTCCAGTGTTATCCCTTCTTTTTCAAGACGTCTGCATCTTGCCCTGGCACGCTCGGTACCAGTTTCTGGCCCAAATCTGGCGACCGATTCTTACCTAGTCTGTGCTTGGAGTGACAAAAAGATCTGAAAACAGTGAAGCGGCATACTTTATAAAAAACATAATTTGTGCCAGTCTCAAAACTTTTGGCCACAACTGTACCTGTGCAGTGATATCCTCCATATTGTACCGCCCTATCATAGTATACTGTATATCTCAAGATGAGTGGTGGAAATTACCAGCTTCGAAAAAAAGACCCCTGTCTGATCAGTGGGGATCTGACCGCTGGGGCCGCGGCTGATCATGAGAAGGGGATCCTTTCTCCCCAGTTTGTATGGAGAGGTGGCCACACACGCATGCTGCCGCAGGTAGCTGAGCACTTGTATTTAACCATCTCCGGCAGTCTTACAGTAGAATGGAGTGGCCGATGTGCATGTGTGCCGCCAAAGACAGTGATTTTGCGCCACTTATCTCAGGATATCTCAAGCCAAGAGGATATCCCCATACACAGGGTACATTCACATGATAGTGAAAAGAAATGGGTGTTGCATTTTGCATTAGTCTGTGCATCCATTTTCTGCTCGTTTATCTGTTTTTAACATCAAACAGCCTTTAAATATGGATGACTTTCATATGCTTTTTTTTTTAATCCCAACCCCTGCAGTGCCCTCAGTATATATAATGGTCCCCCTATAGTGCTCTAGTATAGATAATGCCACCCAGTATAGATAATCACCCTTTTGTGCCACCCCAGTATAGATAATAGCCCCCTTTGTATCCTCCAGTATAGATAATGGCCCCCTTTGTGCCCCCAGTATAGATTATTGCTCCCTTTGTGCCCCCAGTATAGATTATTGCTCCCTTTGTGCCCCCCAGTATAGATTATGGCCCTCTTTGTGCCCCCCAGTATAGATTATGGTCCCCTTTGTGCCCCCCAGTATAGATTATGGTCCCCTTTGTGCCCCCCAGTATAGATTATGGTCCCCTTTGTGCCCCCCAGTATAGATTATGGCCCCCTTTGTGCCCCCCGGTATAGATTATGGTCCCCTTTGTGTCCCTCGGTATAGATTATGATCCCCATTGTGCCCCCCGGTATAGATTATGGCCCCCTTTGTGCCCCCCGGTATAGATTATGGTCCCCTTTGTGCCCCCCGGTATAGATTATGGTCCCCTTTGTGCCCCCCGGTATAGATTATGGTCCCCTTTGTGCCCCCCGGTATAGATTATGGTCCCCTTTGTGCTCCCCGGTATAGATTATGGTCCCCTTTGTGCTCCCCGGTATAGATTATGGTCCCCTTTGTGCCCCCCGGTATAGATTATGGTCCCCTTTGTGCCCCCCGGTATAGATTATGGTCCCCTTTGTGCCCCCCGGTATAGATTATGGTCCCCTTTGTGCCCCCCGGTATAGATTATGGTCCCCTTTGTGCCCCCCGGTATAGATTATGGTCCCCTTTGTGCCCCCCGGTATAGATTATGGTCCCCTTTGTGCCCCCCGGTATAGATTATGGTCCCCTTTGTGCCCCCCGGTATAGATTATGGTCCCCTTTGTGCCCCCCGGTATAGATTATGGTCCCCTTTGTGCCCACCAGTATAGATTATGGCCCTCTCTGTTCTCCCCAGTATAGATTATGGCCCTCTTTGTACCCCCATTATAGATAATGACCCTTTGTGTTCCCCAGTATTGGTAATGGCCCCATTTGAGTCCCCCAGTATAGATAATGCCCCCCTTTGTGCTCCCAGTATTATAAATTGCCACCTTTAGTGCAGACAAAAAAAAAATCCCACTTGAACGCCCGGAATACTGGCAGCAGCACCTGCGCTCTCAGTGTAATCATGTGATGTCATCATGCTTTGAGTGCAGGTCCTGCTACTTCAAGTGAGGAGCGAGTGTTCCAGCGTGTGCAAGTGGTTGGGGTTTTAACCTTGAAAGATCAATTTTTCACAATGTACCCACTTTGAATGGCTGTTAGATTTGTGCACCCCTGTCCAGACGGCCGTTCAGAACAGTCATCTGACTGTGAAAATGTCTATTCTTTGACAGCTGCTATTCACTGACTGTTATGAAAACAGCCCCTTAAACTTTCATTAAATCTAAAAATGGCCGAGTGATTTTTATATTAGGCAGTTATTCAGTACTGGCCAGAGTTCTAGTGTTCTCCTTGCATGCTTTTCCCAGCACACGTGTGTGCAAACAGCTGATATATAATTTCTTCACATGCTATGACTAAGCGTGCATCAGCACTCGAAACGCGTAAGCAAAGTGTATTTCAACTTTTGTATATGCAGCAGGTGATATCCCCAATATACACACACTGGGGGTTATCCTCCATATGACAGCAAGCAATATATGTGATTGTCCTTTCATACACAACGTGACATATAATATACAGGCAATATACAAAGGCAATTTCTACCAGTTTAATGTTTATCCTTGCTCTGGTAAGTAAGGGCTTTTTGCAACAATGTGTTGTATTTTTTATGTCCTTTTCCATCGGCTATAGGACATATAATACCATATACCGGTATGCAGGACCCCATACTAAGGCTAGGTCTACACAACGACATTTGTCGCGCGACAGATTGGGCGCAACAGTTGTCGCGCAACATTTTGTTGCACTAATGTCACGTGACAATTTTTATAATGGCAGTCTATGTTGTCGCACTGCAACATGTGACATGTTGCGACTGCGACGCGACAGTTGCAGAAAAATCCATCTTGAATGGATTTTCTGCGACTGTCGCATCGCAGTCGCAGCATGTCGCATGTTGCAGTGCGACACCATAGACTGCCATTATAAAAATTGTCACGCGACAAATGTCGTCGTGTAGACCTAGCCTAAGGCTACATGCACACGAACGTATTTTGTTTCCGTGTCCATTCCATTTTGTTTTTTTTGTGGATAGGATGCAGACCCATTCATTTCAATGGGTCCGCAAAAAATGCGGACAGCACACCGTGTGCTCTCCTCATCAGTATGTCCATTCTGTAGCCCTGCAAAAAAGATAGAACATGTCCTATTCCTGTCCGTTTTGCTGACAAGGATAGGCATTGTTACAATGGATCCGAAAAAAAACCAAAAAAAAAAACCGATGCCATACGGACGTCATCCGTGTTTTTCTTTTGCGGATCCGCAATTTGCGGACCGCAAAACACATACGGTTGTATGCATGTAGCCTAACTCGGAGCATCATACACATACACAGCATAGGGGTCAGCAGGCTTCGGCACTCCTGCTGTTGTGAAACTACTATTCCCAGCATGCTTCTATGAAAGCAGAGCAAGTATGCATGCTGGGAGTTGTAGTTTCACAACAGCTGGAGTGCCAGTGGTTGCCCACCCCTGTTATAGTGCATAGTAAGTAAATGTTTGACATATAGAGTATACATCCTATCATATATTATGTATAGCATTGTGTACACCTATAATGGATAGAATATCACATAATAAAAAAATATAATATCTATCTATCTATCTCCATCAAGGGCATCGTATACTACACATCCTATGGCAGAACATCATTATGTCTTGGATATTATAATATACAGCACATGACTTGACTCTGTGAGGATATTATCTATGTAATGTGAATATGATGTATGCGGGGATATTCTCCATATGATGCTGTGTGATGTCTCTGGAGAGATTTTCTTCGTAATGCGATTAGAAAGTTGTGTGATATATCTGTTGTTATCCTCTGTATCAGTGATGCCCAACCTGTGGCCCTCCAGCTGTTGCCGAATGACAACTCCCAGCATGCCTGGACAGCCTACAGCTATTAGGGCATGATGGGTGTTGTCGTTTTGCAACAGGTTTAGCATCCCTGCCCTATATCAAGGGTAAGCAACCTTTGGCGTTCCAGCTGTTGTAAAACTACAACTCCCATCATGATCCTTTCACTTCTGGGGGAGTTCAGAGAACAGCCAAGCAAGTGTGCATGATGGGAGATGTAGTTTCACAACACCTGGAGTGCCGGAGGTTACTGAATCGTGCTTTATATAATGTGGATATAATGGTGTGAGATGCATAGAGGGATATTTTCTATATAATGTGGATAAGATGGCACGTGATTTATTCTGTGATTTATTTTATTTTTATATTATTATTTTTTTATAAAATGTGGAAACGATGGTGTGTGGCATATATGGCAATATTTTCTATATACTATGGATACGATGAGAAGTGACGTATCCTCAGATATTTACGATCTAATGTCGATTTGATATTTTCTGTATAATGTGGATATGACACCATGTGATATATCGGTGATATTTTCTGTATAATGTGGATATGATGCCGCGTGATGTATCTGGGCATATTCTTTATCTAATATGGATATGGGAACCTTTGGGCGGATTGTGGGTTTTTATTTCTTAGAATTTTTTTAGATAGACAAAATTTTCAGAAATGTTTCTTAATAGCTGCGTTTATCAGGTAAAAGTCATCCATGTCATGGCGTGGGTGAAGTCTGCTCCCTGTTTACGTTGAATTATTCGCTCTGCATGATGTTCCCCGGTAGTGTCGCTCATCCAGCAGGAAGGTGGCTGTGAAGCAGTAGAGCAGCAGCGGGGGTTCATTCTGGTCCGGTCGTTGGAGGGGGAAAACGCCATCAGCTTTGAAGATTAAGTTTTGTTTTGCTGGGGCTACTGCAGAGAAGAGCAGAAAGAGAACGAGATTTCCAATTAACTTCTTGTGTAATCTCTTTCTGGAGGTTGTCAGTGCACTGACTAAAGGTCCCTTTAGACGGGACAGTTCAGCAGGCGATTGCTTTCCTTTCCAGCAATTGCCTGCCCTTTAGTGGAGGAGACCACAGAATTTTTATGCATCTCCTCCACAGTGTGGGGAGGAATGATCTCTAATGCTGTCGCTCATCCTCATATAGAATCAGTGTTTGCGGGCAGCAGAGTGTGTTTAGACCGCACGATCTGCTGCTGGCAAACAACGGTTTAGGTGTCTGCCAAGTGATCCAATTACCCGACGGACGTTCGAGGTAATCAGTGGCACCTTTACACCAGCACATAATCGCTAACTAGCATTCCTATGAACACTCGTTAGCGATTATCTGGTGGGATCTCGTTCGTTCGCGTTCGGTTGTTCAGTTTTTTCCGCGCGGGTGCAATGCGTTTTGATGCGTTTTTCACGCGCGTGATAAAAAGCTGAAGGTTTACAAACAACATCTCTTAGCAACCATCAGTGAAAAACGCATCGCACCCGCACTTGCTTGCGGATGCAATGCGTTTTTCACGCAGCCCCATTCACTTCTATGGGGCCAGGGCTGCGTGAAAAACGCTGAATATAGAACATGCTGCGATTTTCACGCAACGCAGAACTAATGCGTGAAAAACAACGCTCATGTACACAGACCCATTGAAATGACTGGGTCAGGATTCCGTGCGGGTGCTATGCGTTCACGTCACGCATTGCACCTGCGCAGAAAACTCAATTGTGTGAAAGGGACCTAAGGCCTCTTTCACACGGGCGAGATTACCGCGTGGGTGCAATACGTGAGGTGAACACATTGCACTTCACTGAATCTGGACCCATTCATTTCTATGGGGCTGTGCACAAGAGCTATGATTTTCACGCATCACTTGTGCGTTGCGTGAAAATAGCAGATTCCTCTATTTTGTGCGTTTTTCACGCAATGCAGGCCCCATTAGAAGTGAATGGGGCTGCGTGAAAATTGCAAGCATCCGCAAGCAAGTGTGGATGCGGTTCGATTTTACCGCTTGGTTGCTAGGAGACTATTAGGATGGGAACCCGATCATTATTATTTTCTCTTATAACATGGTTATAAGGGAAAATAATAACATTCTTAATACAGAATGCTTAGTAAAATAGGTATGGAGGGGTTAAAAATAATAATAATAATTTAACTCACCTCATCCACTTGTTTGCGCAACCCGGCTTCACTTCTGTCTTCTTCTTTGATGCCCAGGAGGAAAAGGACCTGTGGTGACGTCACTGTGCTCATCACATGGTCCATCACATGATCCATCACCAGCCATCATTAGAGAATGGCGTGCACCATCTTTTCATCACCCGGCACAGTGGATAAGGAGGAAGTCCCTCTCCACTGTGACACGGTGACCACTGCCACTAATGAAAAGATTTAAGGGGAGGGGCTGTGAAACTGCCGCTGACAACCAATGAATATAATACTGAGGAGGGTGGGGGCCCCTGTGGCCACTGCACCACCAATGAATATAATTAACCTCTACATACAAATGTACGTGGTGGGCACCGCACCTGAGGGGTTAATTGACGGAGTTCGGCGGGATCGCCATTCCCTGTCATTGAGGCCACGTACATTTGTATTTAGGGGTTAATTATATTCATTGGTGGTGCAGTGGCCAACAGGGCCCCCTATCCTGAGTATTTTAATTGGTAGCAGTGGCAGCTTCCGATCAGAGCCCCAGCGGTGAAATCTCGGGGGTTCTGATCGGTTACCATGGCAGCCAGGATACTACTAAAGGGCAGCAGAGACAGTATAAAGTCCTATTCACCCTAATAGATCTCTAAAAAAAAAAAAGTAAAAAAAAAACATATTAAAAGTTTAATTCATCCTCTTTCCCAATTTTACATATAAAAATAAACAATAAAAAAAATACATATAAGGTATCGCCACGCCCGAAAAAATCGGAACTATTAAAACATAAAAAAATATCTCCTGTGCGGTGAACGCTGTAACATAGAATTCGGAATGCACACTGCTTTTTCAGTGTTTTATTTTTCTTTCATGTGGTATCGAATGGTATCTAGTATTGCAATACTTTTTTATGGTATCCAAATCAAATCATTTTGGTATCGTGACAACCCTAGCGGACATTCTATCTTTCTGCAGAAAGAACAGACAGATGTGGGAAGCACACGGATGATCCATTTGCTTTCTGCATCCATATGTCCTTTATGCAAAAATATAGAATATGTCCTATACTTAACCGCAAAATGTGGACCACGGAACGATTAAAGTCCATAGTTCCACAAAAATGCGGCTGCCATACGGACGATATTCATATTGTGCGCATACAAAAATACATAGGTGCATGAGGACTAAGGCTTGGAATATAAGCGGAGCTCCAGACCGCAGCTTGACTTCAGTTTAATCATGTAAAAAGCACTCATTCCATCCTTCATGTTCAATCCTGCCGAAATAAACCTGGGGAAGGGGGGTGTCAAATTCTTCTTCATCCCTCAAGTGAGCTTTACTAGAGCCTTAGGCCTCGTTCACATTTCTTTGTTTGATGTCTGTGGAAAATCTGGCCGTGTTTCATCCGTGACGATATCCTTGAAGAATCCATGCTTGGTCCCTGTGTCAGGTTTTTTGCCCTCTGTGTGTCATTCATATTTCAAGGACACTGCTCTGCTGAAAATTAATTTCCATCTACTACCAGTGGTCTGTGAAAAAGTTCACATGCCATCTGTGTTATGTCAGTGGTTTTTCACAGACCCATAGTAGACTTCAATGGGCGTGTTTCGTCTGCATCATAGTACATGCTCCCATGATCTTTCCACTGACCCATGGAAAACCACTGACATGTGAACAAACATATTAAAATGAATATGCTGTCCATGAAAAATGAGGATAGCACAGGTCTGTGATAAATGGAAATGTGAACGAGGCCATAAGGGTGACTGCACACCATGTGGATTATGTGCGGTTTTTCCATGCGGATTTTGATGCAGAAAAACCAAAGCGTTATACAGTACCAGCGAAGAGAATGAGAGTTGCAACTATCATGTATCAGATTGGCGGGGGTCCGACACCCCTGACGATCAGCTGTACAAGGAGACGGCGAGCGCAGTGCGCATGTGCCGTCTCCCTTTTTTCCTCCTGTTCGGTGCTGTTATCTATGGCAAAGCAGCGGAGAGCAGGAAGAGAAAAGGGAGACGACACATGCACACTGCGCTCGCCGTCTCCTCGTACAGTTGATTGGCGGGAGTGCCGGGTGTCGGACCTCTGCCGATCTGATATTGATGACCTATCCTGAGGATAGGTCATCAATAGTAAAAGCCTGTAAAACCCCTTTAAAACCTGTCCTTACTGAATGGGGGTCATTTATTAAGGGAATTGTGTCCCTTTTTTGACCGCCCATGCACAAATATTTAGTCACACGGCCGGCTTTGTGCTGTGTTCGACATTTGGATGTGGGCGGAACAAGGGAATGCTGAGGAAAAAAAAAAAATTACAGCCCCTGGTTTTCATGCCAGGCCCACAGACTGCCGTAGATTCACCTAATTCATGACGAGGCGCACACCTCATCATAAATTAGCCAAGTCTTACGGCAGCGCAGGGGGAAATCTAAGACCAGCGAAAAATGTAATGTTTTTCACAGCTGAGAGCTTGTTACAGTTTTATCCATTATCTAGACAGTCCTCTGTAAGCTAAAAACCTCAGCAGTACAATTCTATAAACTGCTGATTGTTTGTTACAATGTATCAGTCTGGGCTGTTTCTCTCACACAGCTACACGGGAGTAAACTCTCCTCCTTGTCAGGTACTTATAGTGACATAACTAGTGGTCACACAACGGTGGTTATTGAACGACTCGTGGGGGCATCTCTCTGCTGCTGCAGAGATTCGTGTGACACCACCTGCCGCTGTAGCTGTCAGTCACAGCTGTCAGACATTGCCCTGAGCACTCCTGTCACCTGGAGAGATCTTCCAGAGAGATGTCCGGACAAAAGATCATTAGACTCTCCAGAAAATGATAGCATGGTTGTCCGGTTTCTTGTGTGATTGACAGCTGAGGTGACCGTGTCCTCTGTCCCATCTGCCACACGGTTAGGTTGCTTCTGTGTAGTGGGCATCGCTGCAGAAAGACTTGACACCCAGGTAGTTGATAATGATAGTTGATCCAGGATTGACTAGTTACGGTGGATTGTTGAGGATTCAAAGCATCTCTGTTTGCAGCGATTACTGCCACACTGCTCTGGTTTTGGCGCCTCTCCCATGTTCTTCCCTCATTCTCGAGATGGACGCCTGGGCAGTCCTGACAGCTAAGGTTTATATTGTGTCTGGGGCGAGAGGCTTCTCCATGAATTCTGGAAATATTTGTGGTTTCAGTTCTCTTGTCGTTAGAGCAAAGATTCATGGAAGGAGGCGGTGACCAGAGAGGAACATGTGGAAGAGTTTGCCATCTGGATGGTCGCCTGGCTCCTGAGGATCCTCTCTATTACAGCCAGATGTCCTGTTCATGTCTGGATGAGGGGGCTTGTCCTATGTCTCCTACATGGAAAAAGGTCAACGGTGCCTCATTGGCTGTGATTATCTGAACTGTGGAGCTTGGATACTGCAATCAGTGAGGGGCAAAAACCACAGCGGGCCTGTTTTTCCTGTACCCTCAGCAGGGAGAAGTATTAGTTCTGTACGGGTTGTTAATATCTGGGTGTAATGAAGAATGTATTTGTCTACTGACAGCAAACAAAGACCCTGGAAATGGTGAGAAATGAATGCTGCACAAAGTCTCAATAGAAAGTAGCAGACCTCATCGGTGAATGACTTGGACGCGGCTGCCTCGGAGTGTTTCGGTTTCCACGGCTGTGTCATCTTCCAGTTCTTATTACTCGGAATGTGGGGAAACTTTATATTCCACTTTGATCTCCTACTTCTGTAGCTGAAGTCCCTGCGGACGGGAGCAGAACTATTAACACTATGGAGTGCGGACAGTTCTACAGCATTTTCTACGTAACTTAGACCCAGACATATGTAAAGGCACTTTGAGCAATTTTTCCAATTAATCTAACTCACTACTATTTGCCTTATTTTAATATATGCCTAAATTCTCTCTTAAAACGTAACTTTTAATGCTACATGTTATTAAATTCCTTCATTGACCATTGTATTGTTTCTGTTAAAATTGTGTCGCCTCATTATTCCTTGTATTGTTATACTTTGTGCTATAATAAGTGTGGTAAGAGACTGGTAGCCGCGCCCTGGCTCGTCTCTTACCACATGTATTATAGCACAAAGTACAACAATACTAGGAATAATGAGGCAACACAACTGATAATGTTAACGGAAACAATTTAATGGTCAATAAAGGAATTTAATAACAAGTAACATTAAAAGTTACGTTTTAAGAGGGAATTTAGGCATATGTTAAAATAAGGGAAATAGTAGTCAGACTAATTGGAAAATTGCCAATTCTACAGCACACAGCATTGCGGAAGGAGACGAAGGAAGCTCTGCGGGAATTGTTCACCTGCCCTACAATTAGGCACTCCCCAGCCTGACATGACGGATAACAGAGACCAATAGTTCGTATTCGCCTGTCCCTAGTCTGAAGTGCCATCAATATGAAGAGGTAGTGGCAGCTCCACTAGGGCTTCAGCTATTGATTATTTTAGTAATCAAGTATTCTACCAATTAATCCAACGATTAATCTAGTTCTCTAAAAAGAAAAAACTAATTAAAGAAACATTCAGCCCCCTTGTCATCAGTCTCCCGCCCCCTAATCCCATCAGTTTCTCCCACTAGTTCCCCCTCCAATCCCACCAGCTCCCCCCATGTTATCAGCTCTCCCCAGTGCCACCAGCTACCCCCAGTTCCATCAGTTCGCCCCACTCGGCATCCTAGCCATCAGTGCCCAGCCGCAGCACCAGTGAACTAAAATACTTTCCTGTAGGGGTGATGCCGACACTCCAGTGCTCTTTCATCCTTTACTTCACGCGCTGCACTGGGACCTGACATCACACAGCATCAGGTCATAGTGCGTGCTTACGTCAGGATCCAGTGCAACGCTGTGCGGGCAGGCGGGTGACCACGGAGCGTGAGTAATAGCAGGCTCTTCACTACTCACTTCACTTTTTTTGTGTCGAGTTAATTGATTAATTCGAGTAATCGTTTCAGCCCTAAGCTCCACTGTGTAGTTCAGTAAATATAAAGGCTGGGCGATCAGACATCACACTTTTCTCCAGATTGTGTTCATTTATTAAGACTGGCGATTTAGATGCTGGGGAGGCAGCGCTCATAGCATGTTTCACTGCTATCTGGAGAATGTCTCCCAGGAAATAAGCAACGACTCCACGGGCATATTGCAGGGGGCTGAATGCTTCTCCAACCCTGTACATGAAGCACCACGCTGTGGAGGTATAGAAGGCTGGGTACCACCCCTAATAGCGGTGTAATGGCAGCCGTTATTATTGGTCACCCATTACATCCTTTTCCTGTAAAGGAGCCAGATGTGCTGTATGTTTAGGACTCATGCACACAATCATATCCGTTTTGCGATCTGCAAAACGGAGATATCAGCCGTGTGTGTCTTGCATTTTCCCGTTCCAGAAGTCCCCCTCTATGGTAAAAATGCCTATTCTTTATCTGCAAAAGGTACAAGAAAAGGAAATGTTCTGTCTTTTTATGTAGGACACTGGAACAGAGATATGAATATGGACATGGCTTTTTTTGCAGCCCCATTAAAATGAATGGGTCCACATCCAGTCCGCAAAAAAATTTGGATCTGATCCAGACCAAGAATACGGTCTTGTGCATAGGGCCTAATACGTTGGAGTCCTCAGTGTCTGCTCCAGTCAAGTCAGTCAGAAGAAGGCAGTGGGTTTGAAGTCTGGAAGACATATGAACTTCCCCTTCAGACCCAGCCTATACTATACTATTAAGACTTTTCTTAAAGGGAAGATCAAGTCTTCACTTAATAAAGCTTAAAGGGGTAGGGGCTAGGATATGCCCCCAATGTCCTATAGGTGTGGGTCCCTCATTAGAACAGAGCCCTCGTGATGAAGGGCCTGCCTCCCATTTCATTCATTTCTATGGGGGTGTTGAAAGTAGCTGAATATGAATGGGACGCCCACCGTGGAATTGCAGCCACTGCTACATTCATTTCTTTGGGGCTTACGGAAATAGCCGAGCCATTGCTCAGGTATTTTTGGCACTCCCATAGACATTAATTGAGGCGGGTGCGCCCACTCTAAGGATAGGTGTGGGTCCCA
This sequence comes from Bufo gargarizans, assembly GCF_014858855.1. NCBI lineage: Eukaryota > Metazoa > Chordata > Amphibia > Anura > Bufonidae > Bufo > Bufo gargarizans. The sequence continues at coordinate 257,338,356 of NC_058085.1, read as the reverse complement.
GCAATATGCCCCTAATGTCCAAGATGGGAAATACCCCTTTAATCCCTGTATAAAGTAAACTTTTTAACAGACCTTGAGGGAGATGTATCCCAGCCCCAGGATTGTGGCACCAAAAAGCAGTAATTTTTTTGTGCAAGCCCCATTTTGTGTGTCTGTCTTTGCAGTGAAACTCATATTCTATAGATTCATTGCACACAGAGTGATCTATTTCAAGCTTTTCGGGGGTCAATTATTAAGGCTGACGTTTTAGACACCGTTCTTAATAACCACTATATCTGGCGGTGGATCCACTGAAGTTGTGACGAGGAGCAGGCCTCTACATAACTTCGGCGAATCCAGCGCCAGTCTAAATGTAAGCCAGCTTCCTCGCTGGCTTACATTTAGACCAATTTCTACGCCTAAAACAGGTGTAGAAAATTAATGAGATGGACCTGCCGCCACTTTTTAGACCTGGCCGGAGCGGGGAGAAGTTGCAGATTGCAGCGTGACTAACCGTTGCTCCACAATCTGTGCCTGAAATACGCCTAATGTAGGCGGATTTAACAATAATAACTCCCTTAGTTCTTTTAATGTTGATCATTATGGCTTACAGCTAGTGAAAACCCAAAAGTCAGTATCTCAGAAAATTGTAAAATTATAAGATCAATTAAAATAATTATTTCTAATACAGAAATGTTGGCCTACTGTATGTACAGTATATGCATTCAGTGCTTGGTCAGGACTCCTTTTGCCTGAATTACTGCATCAATGCGGTGTGTCATGGAGACGATCAGCCTGTGGCACTGCTGAGGTGTTGTGGGGGCCCAGATTGCTTTGATAGCGGCCTTCAGCTTGTCTGCATTGTTGGGTCTGGTGTCTCTCATCTTCCTCTTGACAATACCCTATAGATTCTCTATGGCATGGTTTCTCAACTCCAGTCCTCGGGACCCACCTACCAGTCATGTTTTCGGGATTTCCTTAGTTTTGAGCAGGTGATATAATTAGTGTCCATGCATCAGGACTTACTACAGGTATTCATTCTGTTGTGTATTCTCAAATCCTGACTGGTAGGTGCGTCCGGAGTTGAGAAACTCTGCTCTATGGGGTTTAGGTTAGGCGAGTTTTCTGGCCAATCAAGCACAATGATACCGTGGTTAACAAACCAGGTATTGGTACTTTTGGCAGTGTGGGAAGGTGCCAAGCCCTGCTGGAAAATGAAATCAGCATCTCCATAAAGCTTGTCAGCAGAGGGAAGCATGAAGTGCTCTAAAAAGTGCTCTAAAATTTCCTGGTAGATGACTGCGCTGACTTTGGACTTGTTATAACACAGTGGACCAACACCAGCAGATGACATGACTTCCCAAACCATCACTGACTGTGGAAACGTCACACTGAACCTCAAGCAACTTGGATTGTGTTCCTCTCCACTCTTCCTCCAGACTCTGGGGCCTTGATTTCCAAATGAAATGCTAAATTTACTTTCATCTAAAAACAGGACTTTGGACCACTGAACGACAGTCCAGTCCTTTTTCTCTTTAGCCCAGATGAGATGCTTCTAACGTTGTCTTTTGGGTCATGAGTGGCTTGGCACAAGAGATGGATCAATTGTAGCTTGTGTCCTGGATATGTCTGTGTGTAGTGGCTTTTGAATAGCTGACTCCAGCTGCCGTTATCCCTGTTACTTGTGTCCCTTTTTCTGCCACACTTTTTCCTTCCATTCAACTTTCCATTAATATACTTGTGAACAACCAGCTCACTTCTGGACAACTGTCAAGTCAGCATCTTCCCCGTGATTGTGTAGCCTACTGAACCAGACCGAGGGACCATTTTAAGGCTTATGAAACCTTTGCAGGTGTTTTGTGCTGATTAGAGTGTGACACCATGACTCTACAATATTGAACTTTTTTACAATATTCTAATTTTCTGAGATACTGACTTTTGGGTTTTCATTAGCTGTAAGCCATAATCGTCAAGATTAGAAGAACTAAATGCTTGAAATAGATCACTCTGTGTGTAATGAATCTGTAGAATGAGTTTCACGTTTTGAATTGAATTACTGTAATAAATTAACTTTTTTATGATATTCTAATTTATTGAGATGCGGCTGTATTTGTCCCCAAACTGATCTCGGTAGCAGTACAAATGTCTCTCCTGCCCTGTAGAGTAGTTTTGCCCTTCTGCTCTCTCTGGACCTCCTGTGTGCTGTAAATAATGTATCTGAAGCATCTCTGTTGATCTGGTTAATGAGGCGTGGTGGCTTCAGTGACTGTTGGCCGTTGCCATTGCCCCGGTCTCCCGGATACATTTGCGCGATGCTAAATGTCTTGTTTTCATGCTGTGAGAACCGGTTGCTGAATTTTTGTTCTTTGGTAGAAGTGAGATTTAATGAAATGCGCAGCAAGCTCCATTGTTCTGCTGCTAATGACCCGTTTAACCTCCGGGTTCAACCTTTGTGTCCCGGTGCCCTGGGAAAAAATGCAGGTTTCCTGAGCTGCCGAGACCACCCCCCCCCCAGCACCCATTATTATGTAACGCGAGAGCTGGAGTTAAGCAGAGAATGAGAATGAGCCCCCTCGACGGCCCCTTCGTGCGATCCGTCCATCTCCATGAATGAGCTTTTGTCACTGTTGATCCATGCGCTGTGAAAAGACGAAAAATACGAAAAAACAGGGAGAAGCGATGGACAGAATGTGCAATGTTCCTGGGTCTCTGGCAGAAACAGACAGAGCAGAGTTGGCAAATATCAGAACATTGGCCAGGTGGGTTGGCAGAAATTTGGGAATTTTTCGGGCAAGTTGATGGTGACAATTGGGGATGAGCGAATCGACTACAGATGAAACATCTGAAGTCGATTCGCATAAAACTTCGGTACAGTATTAGAATGTATTGGCTCAGATGAGACAAAGTTATTACTTCGCAAAGTCTCTTGTGACTTTGTGTAATAACTTCATAGATTAATTCTTACTGAAAAAAAACAAAACCTCATTTCCCAAACTCGGGTACGGTTCCAAGTTTTACAAAAATCCCCAAAAACATTACAGATGAGGACCACTAGACATTGGGGGCCACTATGGGGGATTGGGATTTTATAGAAAATAAAAATAAAAAATCTCAATAAAAGTCATCAATTTTTTTTTTTAAAGCCATTTTTAATGGCCATTAAAAACAGCCAGATGGTAAGAAAATGGATGCCAGCCTGGTTGAAAATGGCCATGAAACGCGTGTCCGTTTTTTCAAGGCCATTCGTGTGACTGTAGCCTACGCAAATGACATCTTGGTTACAGACAAACAGGATTGAGTAATGGAGTGGCCAGCCCAATACCCTGACCTCAATCCCATAGAGAACTTATGAGGTAAAGCCCCAAAATGTTGAAAAACTGGAATGTAGTCCAATTGTCCTCGACTGAAATACCTGTTTACAGGTGCCAGAAGTTGGTCGACTCCATGCAATGCAGATATCAGGCAGTTCTCAGAAACAGTGGTTATGCCGCTAAATATTAGTTCAGAAATTCAAGTGAAATCTCAAACATATTTTCAGTTTATACATAACATTTTTGAGTTTTTAAAGAAAAATGCAACATTCCTCTTCTTTACTTTCTGTAAAGGATTAACACAAACTGGATAAATGTTGTTACTGTTATGATTTGGAAGTGAATTTGTAGTATTCCCAGTGCATTTGCATTTATGGAAATAAGTACATGTAGTGCACAGATAGATACAGCGGGATAGTGCTCTGGCTATGGACCCCATTGTATGTGGTGACCATACACATAACATACCCCCACCCTTTCCTTCCCCAGGACTAGATCACTGAGTTTTCAGCCTCTGGATGACAGCGATCAGTTATCTTTAAAATAAAGTAAGAAATTGATGCACTAAGGGGGAAATTTATCAAGACTGGCATTCCCATACTCCAAACTGGATTCCCCTGTGCTGGAAGAAAAAAAATGTACCTAATTTATTAAGCGGCAAATGCCAAGAGCAGGGGTAGACTTGAGCTATAGCCTACACCAGTTTCCAGCATAAATAATGGTAAATGTGGTGGGCCAGAGAAGCCCCGCCCATCACTCTAAGCACCACCCCTTTTTCACCATTTTGGAAAAGTTGAAATAGTTGCCCATAATGGCGCAAATATGGCATGTGCCATAATGTGCGACTTTTTTTTACACCACAATAGCGGTGTAAATGGCTTAATAAATGTCCCCCATTGTCTGTTAGGAAAATGAAAACCATTCTTCAGGGTCTTCATTTGCAGCAGATTGGGATAAATAATATGCCCTGGTACTGCACACGATGGGCTCTGGTCAGACGCTTATCTCCAGTTGGTTGCAGTAAATGATACAGTCTGTCATGGATGATGATACTTCTGGGTTCATAGTTGTGTGGATAACCCCAGGTTTTTAGAACCGTGCACAGTGGGATTCTTAAACGGGTGACGGCTAATCTTGGTAGGGAGGCTTTCTGTCTAAGAGGATTAGTTCCAGAATGAGCGGTGAGGGCCGTCAGGGCGAGCTGCGTCCTGCTGGGAAATCCGGATTGTCTTGTCGGGGTCTGTTAGCTTTGGATAGAGCTGGGTGGTCTCTATAAGACTCCCACTGAGGGTCTCCCAGAAACAAAAGATGAGGGGTCGTCTGTCTCAAAGACTGAGAACAATGACAGTGGCATTCAGTGACCTGGTCCGTGGGGGGACTGCGCAGGACTTTTTATTGATGGTTGCAGATACGTATCTGATATTTCCCATCCACTCACAATCATCTAATATTCACAGTGTGATTGGTGTCACTTCTCTCATTATCATTATAATTGTGTCTTTGACGTGTGACCAGGGAGGTGCAGATTCCCCCCACCCCACTCCGCCCTCGCCCAGACATCCCCTTAGCGTACAGATAATAGAACAACATGAGCTGCCATAATGGAAGCCAAAATCTGAACTGACCACCATATTATTTGACTTTGTACGTGAATGGAAGATGAGCACTGGTGAGTGTTTACATGTGCACCTGCCAGCATCATTATAACCTGATGTATCTGCCTCCTATCACTGTAACCCAATATATCTACTATGTATCAGTATAACCTGACGTGTCCGCCCCGTACGTCGGCATAACCTGACGTGTCCGCCCCGTACGTCGGCATAACCTGGCATTATAACCCGACCTCTTTGATTTATCTTGTGGGTCTTGTCTCTGAAGATTGCAACGAGGATTATTCCTCCTTCTCCACTTGCAGAAACACCTGACACTCTTGTCATTGCTTCTCTGTCGGGGTGAGGGATTTGTGTCTATCATCCCCCAGTGACACATCCTTTCTGTGATTTAAGCTGCTGTGAAATCTCCCCTTAGCTAGTAATTTCACACTCGGGGACACAGCCACATGGTTCACTGCAACATATCGCATCTTATCACAAGCCTCCAGGATCGAAAAATATCAAAATACCAACAACATTGCAGCAAATGGCATCTCAAGCAAAATATATACTACCCCCCCCCCCCCCCCCCAACTACCACCGCCTGCAGCATATCACGTTATAACAGGTCGTATGAACATGTCCTGGACGGTGTGAATCTGTGATTTTAATGGATTTAGGTAAGTAGACTGATTTTATTCAAGAAGTGCAGAGACATTTCTATTTTCTTGTATGATGGCGCCAGTCACCCAAGTTTCCAAGATTCCTGTCAGCAAGCAAATATCTTGAAGATGATGAGGAGTTCAGACACTGCAGATCTACACCAAAAAACGTTCAGAAACTACACAAAAAATGCAAGGTTTTTCATGGAGCTGTTTTTTAATGCTTCCCATTCATTTCAATAGGAGATTCAGAACTGATTCTGCCCTAAGCTGGGGCATGCCACTTCTTTTTTCCACGTGGGAAAAAAAAAAGTGCTGCTTCCTATTGAAATGAATGGGAGGTTGTTTTGAGATTTTCTTGGAGCTGATTTTGAGGCAGAACCCGTCCAAAGTACGTTGTAGGTGGACTTTTATACGCAGGTAGCATGTGATGTCATCATGCATCACCCACCTTTAGTACCACTGTGGGGTTTTGGGTGCCCCAGCCGAATTTAAGCCTATGTGCCCTGTGTGGCACTGTTCACATCTACTTTGTGGCTTCCATCTATACCAGATCCACTACATTACAGACACCTTGCCTCCCCCTCCCCATTGACTTGCAGTGGGTTCCACCGAGGTGGCCGGAATTTTGACCAGTGCTATTTGCAATCAAGAACAGAAACTGACAGAAGCTCTTGGTAAAGCACCATCTGATGCAGATGTGAACAGAGCCTTATGCCCTGCGGAGTGGTACAGTCTCTGTTTATTGTCCATCTTTCAGACGTATTAGGAGACTTTGTCGCTGAATACGTCTCCATCTTGCGTTCTCTACAGTCCTAAGATTTACATGTAAATGGGGCAATCATCAGATGGATCTCCATTAACCAGTGATGACATACTGAGTCGGACTTGTGAACTCTCTCTGGAGAATTGCAGCTGCTCAGCGAGAGCCTATGTGCGCACAGTCAGCTCCTCGCTGCGTTGTCAAGAGTCTGGAGAGACCTTTGCAGGATGAAGAAAGGAGCCTAATTTGTCAGGAGAAGAAAAGACCGAAGGGGATGAGATCATTTTGTGGGGCCGCAGCCTCTTGCTGGATACTTTGCAGTAGCAGCTGGGGTGGTGGGGGTACATCGCTGCATTCCTGTTCACGGGGGGGAGGGGGGGGGGGGGCTTTAAGTCAATGTACTCTTCACCCCTCATCAGAGTCAGGACTGAGCTTCTCTTGTCTCTACATCACAGCATAAATCCCCCAAAACTGTGTCTCAGTACCTCAGCATTTTCAAAATCCCTACTTGCTGGTTTTCATAAAATGGGTGAAAAAAATGGGTAAATAATTTTCCTAAGATACATCGCATTCTGAGGGGACCTCTGAGGTTCAGAATAGTCTCCCCTGACCATCTATAGCTCTTAATGGCTTAGTTACACTTGATTTGAAGCGCTTCTGTAGATGGGGACTGAACACTAATCTATATGCGTCCCATTGTAAAGCCTTTTCCAGTGTCTGACCTTATGCTCCAGCCTTGCTCAGCCAGTCCCCTTGCACATCATTGTCCATACATATGCAAAGGCCTGAAGCTCTTCTGCCCCATGTTGCTATGACAACACCTACAGTCCTGGTCCCTAGCGGTGTGATGTTGTGTGGGTTCAAATATGCATCCACCAAAATACACTTCTAGCTACCACCATATAACATCTAGTAGGTGGACATTGATGTAAATGATGATTCGGACCCATACATTGAATGACATCAAGACAGGAAGTGTTTTCATGGGTGAATATTCCTCCTGAACACAATACATACATCACGAGTCGCCATTAGAATAAATCCACTGGATACGTCAGACATTTTGTGCCGGTATAACGTTTCCCGCCTACAGTCAGACGCATGGTCCCATGGCTGTAAATGTGGGACACTCTAGAAGCTGTTGTCCGCCATGCTCCACTTCAGATCGTTCTGTTTAACCCTCTGTTGTCTTGACTGTTGCGCCGAGAGCAAAAGTGTAGCATTTGGTTGTCTCCTAATTAAACTTCACGCAATGGTGCAGACGATCGCCTGGGGCGCTGCTGTTTTTCCCATCTAACAATCATTTGTATTAGCGCTAATGTCTTCTCTCCGCCGACGCCTTGTTATTATTATGCGACTCTCGTCTGCTTCCTGCGGATTGTAATTAAGAGTTTGCAGTGGGTAGTAAACACCGGTCAGGCCATAGCACCGAGCGTTATCTGTGATTTATCCACACCGCTGCCGGGTCCTGTATATCGGAGCAGAGTAAATCACAGAGGGTGGCAGCATGAAAGTGACATTTGGGGTAACTGCACGGTGCCGATTTGTATGCAGAAATCCACACCAAAAACGCACATGAATCTGCACTATTGGTGCATTTTTGGTGTATTTTTATTTATTTTTTTATGCAGTTTTTGTTGTGGATTTTCTTTTTGTTAATAAATCCTGAGGATTTGAAAATCTGCACGGCAGGTCAATTTCCACACGGAAGAAAAAACAAAGGGAGCCACTTTTTGGCGTATAACTGTCGCAGATTGAGGCGCAAAGGTTATTTGCTAAGGCTCATTCAGACGACCGTATGAATTAGTCTGTGTTGATTCCACAATTTTGCGGAAAGGGTGTGGACGGATTCATTTCAATGGTGCCGCAAAAGATGCAGACAGAACACCGCGTGTTGTTCGCATCCGTTGTTCTGTTCCGCAGCCTCGCAAAAAAAAGAGCATGTCCTATTCTTGTATGCAGTTGCAAACAAGAATAGGTATTTCTATCATAATGCCGGCCAAGTGCGGTCCGCAAATTGCGGAACGCACACTGTTTCGTATCTGTTTTGCGGATCCGCAAATTGCAGATCGCAAAACACTACTGTTGTCTGAATGAGCCCTAAAGGGGTATTAAGAGCAGCATCTAAAACGCCGCTCTTAATAAATGACCCCCAAAGTGTACATTAGATTAATCCAATCTCATTCACTTTGCTAGTACCGTATTATGCTGGGGGTTTTCCGCATTTCCCTTACTCCCATTTCAAAGGACTCTGATGTACAAATAGCCAGATCTACCTTTCAGGCGCCTAAGGTAGCTGAACGATTAAGCTCTGCAAGAGCCGTACTGGTGGCCATACTGGTAGTCGCCCAGCTTTCCCAGAAACAGATGTAACAGAGATATGTGGACAGCGTGTCATTTGACGGTAGACTACTCCAGTGCTTTGGTTTTAGGGGACCATCCTCCAGTAATTCTAATATCTAATTATAATGTGTCTTCTGCTGTGTTTTTCAGATTTGGAGATTTGTGATGTTGCGATCTCTGCAGCCGTCTCCATGAGCTGCCGCTGACATTGGTGAGTTGATATTATTAATCTTCTTAGAGGGCTGGGAGCAGCGCTGTAACATTATGATTCTGACAGCAGGAATTTCCATTCATGTACTGTCCTGACTACACCCAGACAGCACTGGACCCAATAAATAAAATCATTGGTCCATGCAGCGATACTCGCAGCCTGCACTATTCTTGTCCGATTTCCGAGACGTCAAGCCAGCGGGAGCTGAACTGGCCCAGGACACTACACAGTTATCGTAGAGCTCCTACGCTATTTGTGACACGTCAGCAATGGCTATGCCAATAGTGAATGGATGTTCAGCACGTTAAACAACACTTAAATGAATGGGTCCGGAAACGCCGTCTGGGTGTCCAGATACGTTCATGTTTTGCAGACAGCTGTCAGAATCAGGCCTAAGTCAGCAGCACCCCAGTCTGGAATGGTTGATAACAGGGTACAATAATGGTGACGGAGGAGGTGGGCTGCCAGGTTACTGTCTGTACGTTACCCTCTTGCTCCCTCTCGCCCTCCATGTTGGCACAGCAGCAGGGATCTCCAGGAGTTCCTTTAAGGGGATTGTCCGGTTTTTAATATTGATGACCTATCCTCAGATTGGCAGGGGTCCAACTCCCGGCACCCCGATCAGCCGTTTGAAGAGAACGCAGCACGAGCAGTCTAATTACAGCTCCTCTGTCCCCAACGGAGTGCAGCTACAACTGCTCCTTCGCATTCAACTGGATGGGATGGCAGAGTTGTAATTACATTGCTCTCCGCTGCAAATGGGGGTGGCGTACGTTGGACCCCTGCCAATCTGATATTTAAAGCAACAGGTCATCAGTATTGGAAACCGAGCAACCCCTTTAGGTGTAGAGAGTACAGTATGTAGTAGTTTGCTCAGTGTTGTAGCACATTCGGCACAATTACCTGCACAAAGGTGCATTTTTACAGAAAGAAATCCAGCACAGATTTCCGTGAGGATTTATGTGCATTTCCACACTAAATCCACATGTGTAACCTGTGGATTTTGTTGGGGATTTAATGCAGTTTTGCCACAGACATTGCAAATGGTGAAATCTGCACACAAAAAAATGAAACACCTGCTGTACCCCAGAACATGGTATTTTGATAAAAATTGATTTGTTATTTTATTTGGTTACTGTTCTGATTTTCTGTATTGTATACCAAGTGGTTCTGTATAGATCAGGGTTAACTATTATAGCATGCTAGAAATGAGGCTTGGGTCCGTCCCTAGTGAGTCTAGTGTTAGCTGAAGAAGAGAGGGCAGCTACATGTACTCACTCCTCAGAAAACTTGACCCGAGTCTATCATCTGGGAAATTTTGCTTTATTAAAGTCCGCCAGAGAGAGGAAAGGAAGAACTGAAAAGTCCAGGATCTGCGAGGCTGTGCTTATTTAAGGCTGATAGAGACTTTGCTGTTGTGAAAGGGAACATTTTGTGATTACACACTTCCACATTTTCACACGAGAGAAATAAACTTTGGAAGGATACAAGGAAGAGGACTACAACCTTAATCATTGCTGCTATCCATACATTGCTGCCAGGGAAGAATTACACTGTGATTTGTTTGGAACTGTGCTTTAATACCATGGTATGTACTATAACTCCCATTCTACACTTTAGTACAGAGAGACTTACAGTTGCAAGAAAAAGTATGTGAACCCTTTGGAATTATATGGATTTCTGCACAAATTGGTCATTAAATGTGATCTAATCTTCATCTAAGTCACAACAATAGACAATCACAGTCTGCTTAAACTAATAACACACAAATAATTAAATGTTACCATGTTTTTATTGAACACACCATGTAAACTTTCACAGTGCAGATGGAAAAAGTATGTGAACCCTTGGATTTAATAACTGGTTGAACCTCCTTTGGCAGCAATAACTTCAACCAAATGTTTCCTGTAGTTGCAGATCAGACGCGCACAACAGTCAGGACTCAGTAATTCTTTACCATTCCTCTTTACAGAACTGTTTCAGTTCAGCAATATTCTTGGGATGTCTGGTGTGAATCGCTTTCTTGAGGTCATGCCACAGCATCTCAATCGGGTTGAGGTCAGGACTCTGACTGAGCCACTCCAGAAGGCGTATTTTCTTCTGTTTAAGCCATTCTGTTGTTGATTTACTTCTATGCTTTAGGTCGTTGTCCTGTTGGAACACCCGTCTTCTGTTGAGCTTCAGCTGGTGGACAGATGGCCTTAAGTTCTCCTGAAAAATGTCTTCATAAACTTGGGAATTCATTTTTCCTTCAATGATCGCAATCCGTCCAGGCCCTGACGCAGCAAAGCAGCCCCAAACCATGATGCCCCCACCACCATACTTCACAGTTGGGATGAGGTTTTGATGTTGGAGTGCTGTGCCTCTTTTTCTCCACACATAGTGTTGTGTGTTTCTTCCAAACAACTCAACTTTGGTTTCATCTGTCCACAGAATATTTTGCCAGTACTGCTATAGAAGATCCAGGTGCTCTTGTGCAAACTGTAAATGTGCAGCAATGTTTTTTTCGGACAGCAGTGGCTTCCTCTGTGGTATCCTCCCATGAAATCCATTCTTGTTTAGTGTTTTACATACCGTAGATTCGCTAACAGGGATGTTAGCATATGCCAGAGACTTTTGTAAGTCTTTAGCTGACACTCTAGGATTCTTCTTCACCTCATTGAGCAGTCTGCGATGTGCTCTTGCAGTCTTCTTTACAGGACGACCACTCCTAGGGAGAGTAGTAGCAGTGCTGAACTTTTTCCATTTATAGACAATTTGTCTTACCGTGGACTGATGAACAGCAAGGCTTTTGGAGATACATTTATAACCCTTTCCAGCTTTATGCAAGTCAACAATTCTTAATTGTAGGTCTTCTGAGAGCTCTTTTGTGCGAGGCATCATTCACATCAGGCAATGCTTCTTGTGAAAAGCAAACCCAGAACTGGTGTGTGTTTTTTATTGGGCAGGGCAGCTGTAACCAACACCTCCAATCTCATCGTATTGATTGGACTCCAGTTGGCTGACACGTCACTCCAATTAGCTCTTGGAGATGTCATTAGTCTAGGGGTTCATACTTTTTCCACCTGCACTGTGAATGTTTACATGGTGTGTTCAATAAAAACATGGTAACATTTAATTCTTTGTGTGTTATTAGTTTAAGCAATATGTGATTGTCTATTGTTGTGACTTAGATGAAGATCAGATCACATTTAATGACCAATTTGTTGAGAAATCCATATCATTCCAAAGGGTTCACATACTTTTTCTTGCAACTGTATTTATTTTCTACCACTGGCCTGGTTACTGACCACAGCACCTACAACTCCTGCCTTGCACCTTTACAAAATGCTAAACGACAAGGGCACCCCAACTACCATCAGGCAGGTGCCCAAACATCAGGGTGTGCCCTAGGGAGCATCGGTGTGAGGATTGTCAGAGACACTACCACTCCTATCCTCCAATTCACCTGTGCTTGCAGCGCAAAGAATTGACATGCTGTGATTGGGGGGGGGAAACGCAACCAAATCCGCGCTGTTTTTATATTACATTAGGCTGCCTTCACATGTTATGTAAAATTCTGCAAAAAAATCCACAACATCAAGACTTCCACCATGTTATATTATAGCAATTAGCAAACTGATTCTGCTGAATCTGTTTGCTATAGGATAAGATGGTGGAAGTCTTGATGTTGTAGATTTATTTGCAGAATTTTACATAACATGTGAAGGCAGCCTAATGTAATACTAGCCAAGTGAATGCTTTTTTTCCCATGACAACATTGACCCGCCATGCGATTTTTATTTATTTTTATTTATTGTGTGTGTGTGTGTGCAAATTTCACAGTTTGCAATGCAAAGGATGAGATTTGTGGCAAATCCACAAGTCGCACGTGGATTGTGGTATGGAAATTCACAGAAATCTGTTGTGGAATTTCTTTGTGTACCTGTGTGCAGGTACCCTTACTCTACTGGGTAAGGGGCATGAATTCCCTGACTTTACTGCAAATCACATGACATGGCATTTGATGGCACCCCTCCCTGGTGGGGGCAGGTACCTCTGGCATAGCCATTAGATGATCAGGCTGTGAGCAGTACTACATAAGGATGCATGCAGGCTTTGTGTAGTGTGTAATCTCTGCCTCGCGTTATCCTCCGTCACAGTGTCACCGGATTATCCTGCCAGGGTCATGGATTCACAGCGCTGATTAATGGCTGCAGGAAATCCCTCATCCCTTCTCCTTCATTCAACACAAGCAGGCATGAAGGGATTATGAAATTACCACCTGAGCATTCAATTTGGAAACAATAAGCTGACCATTTACTATGTCACTGGAGGGCACAGCTAGATCTTCATGGGTGGAGGCTCAAAAGTCTCCTGCCCCCACCATTATCTAAATGATTAACTATTTTTCAAAAGCTCTGCTTTCTGACAGTGAATGGAGACGGTTATTGTTTACTTCTGGAGGCAGAAAACGTATCCTAACCTAATACAGTTGCATCCAGTGTAGACAGTCCTCTGGAAGGTAAACTGCCTGGACTCCAGACTGATACATTACCTGCACTGATACATTGTAACAAACTCTCAGATTGGGCTGCAGCTGTTTTGCTCACAGAGGATGGTCAGAAGTCACATCTCCAGTTATCTCATTTAGGCCAGGCTGCGGCTCAGTTAAGACATTTGCCTATTCCTGTATTCCTAGCAGTTGTGGCCTGTATTGAAATGGATGCCATCAGAGGAGGGACTACCTCACTGTAGTAGTGCCTTTTCATACAAAAGCCAGACCGCCATGAACCCCCGCCCCGTAGTCTCATATACAGCCTGAACGTTTCTACCGCTTTGGACTCTGCCCCTTTAAATTGGCTCATGTTCCCTGCTTAGGTGTCGAGTAGTGTTGCGTGAATGTGTGTTTCATGTTTGGCGTACAAGGTTTAGGTTAGGCTACTTTCACACTCGCGTTTTGGCTTTCTGTTTGTGAGATCCGTCATGGGCTCTCACAAGCGGTCCAAAACGGAGCAGTTTTGCCCTAATGCATTCTGAATGGAAAGTTTGCTTCCGATCAGTCTCCATTCCGCTCTGGAGGCGGACACCAAAATGCTGCCTGCAGTGTTTTTCTGTCCGCTATACGAAACTGAGCCAAACGGATCCGTCCTGGAACACAATGTAAGTCAATGGGGACGGATCAGTTTTCTCTGGCACAATAAAAAACGTCTTGGCTATGTTACAGATAATACAAACTGATCCGTTCAGAACAGATGCCAACGGTTGTATTATTGTAACTGATCAGTTTTTGCAGATCCATGATGGATCCTCCCCAAAACGCGAGTGTGAAAGTAGCCTTTTCTAAGAATTCCGTTATGGATTCCGCTACCACGGACCATAACTTATGGTCCGTGGTAGAAGAATCCATAACAGAATTCTTAGATAACCCGAACATTGGAATCCGAACTTGAAAACGCAAGTTCTCACTAGTGTCGAACAATGCCCAGGTTGGGAGGTGAACCTGGAAGGTGTAAATAGTGGGATATCATGCGCTGACCAGAAACCTCTACGTGGCGAGTGCAGTCTGACTTGGTGTTGCATTTGCGGTCGTCATTTTTCTGGAGACGTTTGCGCATTTTCTGCTTCGGACGTCGTTATTTTTGTCAGGATTCTCACATGAAAGGAAATAATGGAAATTGTCTCCACATCATCCGAGGAAACAAGCTGCAACAAAGCATCTTCTGTTCTGCCTGAGCTGCAGTGAAGGACGCCGCCGGGGATCATCTTTCCTCTCTTTGATAGAGATGGAGGCCACAAGTTATTGGTAATTCAGGAAAGCTCGTCACGGCGCTCACTCTGCCCGGGGTTGGTTTTCATTACAAGACGTTTCAAGGGCGGCAGGATGGGGGGGGCACGTTCCTTGTAATAAAACCTCATAATCAATGTTATGTCATGTACTTAATGTCAGCTGATGCCCAGAGGGGAAAGAGGGGCTGAATTAACTTAAGTGCTTCTTAAGGATCTGGCGGTTTTATCTTTCTGGGCACTGGATCTGGCTGGAATCCTTCTATTAAAGGGAAGTGGCACAATGGTGGATGTCACCTTTCACGGGCATAACCACTGCACAGAGGGCACATCCCACCAATTAGGGCATCTTTTTAGGTCGCACACATAATATATTGTTATGCATCCATCAAGTGACTGACAAGTGCTAAGCCCCAGCCATCCACATGTATAACCACCTGGGCATCATGTAATGGGGACTCCACAGTAAAATCTTTCTTTTTATTCTTCTCTATTCCTATGCTAATATGGCCGTAACACTACTCTCACTGACTCCTGAATGACGAATCTCCCCGTAGTGCCGTGATGCACACCTCACCTACATATTACGCTCGGGTGAAAGCTGGGTGAATGCCTCTATGAGTTGTCATGCAGGTTGTGTACTGGGAGAATGGGCTGGGGGGGGGGGGGGGGGGGTCATTATCTCCACCGGCACCAGGCTGGGTGTAAATTTCACACATTAAGGCAATTAGACTAACCTAAGAAGGTCTAATGATGCATTATTAATTGGGCAGGAGCAGCGTGTAACCGCGACTGTGCGCTCAACGCCCCCGGCCATTACCATGGAGGAATTACAGGCCTGCCAGCTGAGAAGATTGCTTCTGTTAATTCCATGGCCTCCATGTGCAGTGGGCGATGGTGTCCATTATTAAAGGGGAATTCCACCTTGTCCTCTGATTACAGAGCTATGATGAAAGGGTAAGCTCAGCGTTGACAGTTGCGTGATTAATCCCTGAACTCCCAGAGGGGGACAGAAAGGAAATGTCTTGATGGTAAAGTTGCGGTAATCTATTCTTGCAGCATCTACTGTAGTCCCATTGGAAATTCATGGCTGAGGTTAATCCCCAGCATCCACCAATGTGAAGGGTTAATCCAGCATGACGCCTGTGTGCATAAGTAGCAGTCACATGATTACGCCGGCACTTGTGTTCACCCCTTTACTTTGTATTATGGGGGAGGGGATGCTCTGTGTTCCCTTCACTATTTGATGTCTTCTGCTGCCTTGTGTTTCCATCTCTCCACCTCCAGTGCAGTTCTCTCTGGACCACAGTGAGTGTTGTGTGGGGAGGGGGGATGCGCTATGCTCATTATTCCCCCTGTTCTCTGTGCTGCTCTTGATGTCTTCCGCTGCCACCTTGTGTGTCTCATCATATCATTAGATCCTTCTCTCCTGATTCCTGCGAGCCCTCTTCTCAGAGCAGAAAGTTTCATTTCTGGAAAGTTTTAATCTGCCTTCAGATGTCTCCTTAAATATCTGTCCTTGTAGCCTAAATCCCCGAGGTCTAGGATCAGCAGGAACGTGTCGAGCAGTGAAAGTGGAACGAAAATCGGGAGACATCCTCTCTTGGTTTAAAGAGGATCTGACACTGTAATCTGGATACGTTGCACCGAAGGTATCGATCGGGTCTCCAGTATTACCTGCAGTGATCGGTTGCAGTCTGCATATATTTAGGATACTGTGAGGCAAAGGAGGTCCCTGTGTAAGGTCTGCCGTGGCTGGTATATACTTGTGAATGGCTTCGGCCATTATTGGTATATTCCCGCTAGTGATATCACTGTCCAGTCTGTGCATTAAATAAACATGGAGTCCATCAAACGCAGTGTGATCAATGACCGTGAAACTGCAGGCTGAGTGACATCTGACAGTAAGTGGCTAATCTCTGCAGTCAGCAAGCAGCCTTGATCAATACTCATGGGTCATGGAGAACGTCATCCTAGTGACCAAGTTCCTCTGTACCGCATCTGCTCCCTTCTTTTTCTTCAGAACCAGAATAGACTTTGTCAGATAACACTGGGCCTATAGACGCATTCTGCTCTCTTTCGGAGCGCCTCGTCTTGCGGTGTTTGGGTAGTGACAGCAGTCCTGGGCTAACCTGCGGCTTCTGTTAACCCCTATGCTTTCTGACAGATCTGAATCCCCCCGAGTATTTGGGAGGTAACAGTTCCATGTCGGTGGTGGGAGATATTGTGCTGTGGCAGGTTGCCAAATTTTTGTTTTGCAGCCACATGCCCATTGTATATTTGGCTCCTATCTTGGCAGCATCCAGCTTCATGGAATTTTGTAAAAAAAAAATGTTTATTGCATGGCATAATCTGGGCACTCCTTAGTAAGCATATGTGGTGCCAGGATGATGGTCAGGAACAATTCATTGGTTGGAGGCTACTCAGACAAAATGCTGGCGTTTCATGTTACATCGAGATATAACCTACTATAGAGGGATTTAATACTGATCATCATGACAAGAACCACAGAGACACATCAATAACTGCTCAACCTGAGCCAGTATACTCGGTGCAAGTCTCAGTATCTGCTCTTATTCTGTATATAAGGACACTGCACAGTACCACTTCTCTTGTCCTGTATACTGGGTGTAATTCTCAGTATCTGCTCTTATTCTGTATATATGGACACTGCACAGTACCACTTCTCTTGTCCTGTATACTGGGTGCAAGTCTCAGTATCTGCTCTTATTCTGTATATAAGGACACTGCACAGTACCACTTCTCTTCTCCTGTATACTGGATGCAAGTCTCAGTATCTGCTCTTATTCTGTATATAAGGACACTACACAGTACCACTCCTCTTGTCCTGTATGCTGGGTATAATTCTCAGTATCTGCTCTTATTCTGTATACAAGGACACTACACAGTACCACTTCTCTTGTCCTGTATACTGGGTGTAATTCTCAGTATCTGCTCTTATTCTGTATATAAGGACACTGCACAGTACCACTTCTCTTGTCCTGTATACTGGGTGTAATTCTCAGTATCTGCTCTTATTCTGTATATAAGGACACTGCACAGTACCACTTCTCTTCTCCTGTATACTGGGTGTAATTCTCAGTATCTGCTCTTATTCTGTATATATAGAACTGCACAGTACCACTTCTCTTCTCCTGTATACTGGGTGTAATTCTCAGTATCTGCTCTTAGTCAGTATATATGGACACTGCACAGAACCACTCCTCTTGTCCTGTATACTGGGTGTAATTCTCAGTATCTGCTCTTAGTCAGTATATATGGACACTGCACAGAACCACTCCTCTTGTCCTGTATGCTGGGTGTAATTCTCAGTATCTGATCTTATTCTGTATATATGGACACTGCACAGTACCACTCCTCTTGTCCTGTATACTCGGTGTAATTCTCAGTATCTTCTCTTATTCTGTATATAAGGACACTGCACAGAACCACTTCTCTTGTCCTGTATACTGGGTGTAATTCTCAGTATCTGCTCTTAGTCAGTATATATGGACACTGCACAGAACCACTCCTCTTGTCCTGTATGCTGGGTATCATTCTCAGTATCTTCTCTTATTCTGTATATAAGGACACTACACAGTACCACTCCTCTTGTCCTGTATACTGGGTGTAATTCTCAGTATCTGCTCTTATTCTGTATATAAGGACACTGCACAGTACCACTTCTCTTCTCCTGTATACTGGGTGTAATTCTCAGTATCTGCTCTTATTCTGTATATATAGAACTGCACAGTACCACTTCTCTTCTCCTGTATACTGGGTGTAATTCTCAGTATCTGCTCTTAGTCAGTATATATGGACACTGCACAGAACCACTCCTCTTGTCCTGTATACTGGGTGTAATTCTCAGTATCTGCTCTTAGTCAGTATATATGGACACTGCACAGAACCACTCCTCTTGTCCTGTATGCTGGGTATCATTCTCAGTATCTTCTCTTATTCTGTATATAAGGACACTGCACAGAACCACTTCTCTTGTCCTGTATACTGGGTGTAATTCTCAGTATCTGCTCTTATTCTGTATATAAGGACACTGCACAGTACCACTTCTCTTGTCCTGTACACTGGGTGTAATTCTCAGTATCTGCTCTTATTCTGTATAAATGGACACTGCACAGTACCACTTCTCTTGTCCTGTATACTGGGTGTAATTCTCAGTATCTGCTCTTATTCTGTATATAAGGACACTACACAGTACCACTCCTCTTGTCCTGTATACTGGGTGTAATTCTCAGTATCTGCTCTTATTCTGTATATAAGGACACTGCACAGAACCACTTCTCTTGTCCTGTATGCTGGGTATAATTCTCAGTATCTGCTCTTATTCTGTATATGCTGACACTGCACAGTACCACTTCTCTTGTCCTGTATTTATGGACAGCACGCAGTTGCGCTTCTCCCATTTCTCTTTTTCTAACTGCTCTTCTTACTATGCTGCATACTTTTGTAAATATGTTAGACTTAACTGCATTTCTGGCATTCTATTTATGATCTTGAAAATGCCGAATGTGCAGGACTATAGATTCCTCTTAATAGTGCAGTGCTGCAGAGCGGGGAATTGTGGGAGGACACATTGGTTATAAATTAAGATAGATTAGATGAATCTATCATGTATAATAAACCAATAATTATGACTGACAGTTCAGCCACCCTAGACAGGAATCGTGAAAATAATATCTCCCAGATCTATAAAGGCTCAAAGTATGACTTGAGAGCAGAGCTATCAATCATAGCACAGTCCTGCTTCCACTCTGAAGGTGGATTTACGCTGCCCAATTGGCAGATTATCGGGAACGAACATTCCTGCGAACGCCCGTTCCCAACAATCTGCCCATCTAAATGTGATGCGATCACCCAATTAAAGCGCTTATCCAATACGAGCCTCCCTAGCGTCACCCACGATACTAGGGAGTGGCTCGTCCCCATCCCTGACCTGCCATTGGCTTCTCCCCCACCCCCCACACACGCACCCACACCGGATGTTTTCATCCGTGTACAGGGAGAAGCAGCAGCGGGGACCAGGAGCGTCGCAAGAGCGGGATAATTATATTCCCTCTGAGGGGCCCGGCATATGTGGGGCTGTTTAGGATATTAGATAACCCCTTTAACAAGCAAAATGCTTGTTAATCGGGTGGTCTTGTTCTTCGTGAAGGCACTTAAATGATCATTTTTGGGCAGCAGATCAAGAAACAATGCAGCAGTATGAGGACGAGCGATCGCAATAGCTGTGGAGGTGATCGCTGCATGTAAATGCAGAGCTTCAACCCCACTGAACAAGCACCCCTACTGGTCGGCGCGTGTAAACCTGCCTTGAGCTGCCCTGCATTGGGGTCAGCCTAATAGTGTCCAGTGCACAGTTGTCCTGCCTTTATTATTATTAATAATAATAATAATAATAATCTATATTTATACAGCGTCAACAATTAAAACGAGAGGAATGAGGGCCCTGCTTGCAAGAGCTTACAATCTATTTTGTGATGCCGTGTTCTCCCTGTCTGTATGTGTCTCTAATCATTGCTTTGTATAGGGCAGTTTTACCAGCTTTGAGTAGTTATTGGCGTCTGCTCAGCTGCATATTAAAGAGGCTTGATCTCCGGGGACGCCTCTACCTCCTTTTTTAGGTACACAGCCCTGGCTCCATTGTGTTGTAATAGAAGCACCGGTATGTGAGGAATGCAGAAGGCTCGAGTAATATGGAATTAAACATTTCTGTCGGATTTCCCAGGAGCGGGGGTCATTGTGCAGAGGGAATGGGCGCGGCCCAGGAGCTGTCAACCATAATATCCACTAATTACAGCTCTGGAGCAGGCGGACTGCTGAGAAGACTTGGCAGCAGAGTGGGCACAGGTGTTGCTGCCGGTCCATCAATGTGTTTATAGACAACCACCTAGGTGTTAGTAATGGGGCTACGTGCGGACTGTGATTAGGACTACGCTGTAAATCGCGACCTGAAGAGGAGCAGAGCTGAAGCTATATTACCCCCCCACCCCCACCCAACACATTGTGAATGTTCAAGTCTGAGGCAAGAAAATCCACAGGAACAGTCACAAATGATTGCAACCTTAGTGAAAAACTGGTGAATATAATTTATTGCCCCTTGTTATCAGCCATCTCAGTAAATATGGATGTCATCAGATGTTTTATGGAGGGGAGAGGCTGTGTGTACAACATGTGAATAGAGTCTACTGCTCCCTGTTATCAGCCATTCCATACCTGGGAAAGGCTGACTGCCGGGACTGATTACAGCCACTCCTCCTATAATGCTCCTGCGCTGGTATAAGCCCTGGACTATGACGACTACTTGCCTTTTGATGCTTTTATATACAAATAATAATCTCAGGACTGTGGGGACAGGTGCTTCTGTATGTGACTGATATTAGCTCCACGTCTTATGACGCTGCAGGCTCTAGAGAGCTTATGTAGAGAGTGAGGAACTCCTGCAGACATGTTGTATCATACACATGATAAGTGATCAACAGCAGGAGAGCTGTTGCATTAATGATGATAATTAGGGAGGTGTCATTTATAACTAGGACCCTCAGGGGTGGGGTCAGCTGATTCTCAGAGGAGGAGAGTCCTGGGTAATGTTTTTCCTCTCTACACAGGATTTACAGCCAGGCTTTGTGTTGAGGATTAGAGAAGTCATACATGACAAGGTATTGTGTCCCCTGAGCCGGATATTAAATGAGGATGTTATGTGATGATAACATGTGATATGAGACAGCAGGATAAATATACAAATCTCCATTCAATATTGAGATGACCGCCATCTGAAGTAACTCCACCCCTTATAAAATACTGCATAAGGGGAGGAGTAATAATCACCTTGCTCCAAAAAGGTTACAATCAGCCCCAGTACAAGATGTAGGGGGGGTCAGGGTTAGGTACAGTCCCCTTTTCACATGCTGCAGCTTAGAAGCTTCCTGCAGAGCATTAAACCTGCAGCACATTCCACATGTCCCTGACAAGCTGGGATCTCACATGCTGAAGAGTGAGCGCCAGCCTAGCTGGCAGGGTCTTCAACTGATGGTGCCAGGCTGGTCTCTGCCATGCTGGATGCTGGTTCTTCCTGCTGTTTGTACTGGTTTACACTTTCCCTCATTATCGATGCGTGCTGTAATTGTTCAAATCTCTGTCTGGTGGAAAATGGCCTGGGGACACAGACTTTGTCAGTGTAAAGTTCATCTACACTGCAGTCACAATTGAGGCCGTTTTTCTAGTAGAAATTTCCTGCGAGGTTGTTACGGGTAGAACATATGTGTGTTACACTTGTAAAAACTGCGTTGTAAATTACTGCAGTAATGATGGTAAAAAAATAAATCAAATCTTTTTTGCCTTTTGTATCACCATAATTTTACCCGCAAAATGTAAACCCAGCCTAGGAGGACATAGTGAGGGACAGCTGTAAATTATATCACCCCCTGCCCCCAGATTGTCCGCTCATCAGGCATGCAGCGCTAGTGCTGTAGATATGCTCTTCTTGTATCTAATTTTTAACCAGTTATAGTGAGCGGCACTATTTATCCACTTATCCACCTAAGGCCTCATGCACAGTGTCCGTTTTTTCTTCCGTGGGTCTTCCTTGATTTTTGGAGGATCCACGGACATGAAAAATGAAAAAAAAATCTAAGTCAAGTTTGCCTTTGAAATGATAGGAAAAAACAGACACAGATCACGGACACGGATCACGGACGCGGATGACAATCTTGTGTGCATCTGTGATTTTTCACGGACCCATTGACTTGAATGGGTCCGTGAACCGTTGTCCGTGAAAAAAATAGGACAGGTCGTATTTTTTTCACAGACTGGAAACACGGATCACGGACGCGGATGCCAAACGGTGCATTTTCCGATTATATTTTTTTTTTTTTTTTTTTTTTTTTTTTTTTTTTTTTTCCCACGGACCCATTGAAAGTCAATGGGTCCGGAAAAAAACCTAAAACGGAACAACGGCCGCGGATGCACACAACGGTCGTGTGCATGAGGCCTAAATCTCCAGTGAGTGGACCGTCATTGTCCCACTGCTGCTCTGGTGCCAATGGTCCTGTTTAGGCGATCATCCTCCTTTTCTTGTCTGTTGTAGTGTCAGGCGTGGTGGAAAAGCCCCTAGTATCCTGTAAAAAGCGATTGTTTGTGGAGGCAGCAAGTCCTGGCTGTTATCTTGATTTTGGAGTGAATTGTGACATTCTTTCTGTGGGCGAAGCAGAGACATAAACACAACTAATAGACGTTCCTCTGTGAGCGAGGATCCGGTTACACGCAGGCATCTCCATGGAAAGCCACAGCCTCTCCAGGTTTCGCATCAGATTTTTGTGCTTCTGCAGAAGGAAGCAGGGTATGAAATGCCAAGACATGTTTATCGGCAGAAAAAATTACCACTGCTCGAGACACCAGCTTCGTCATCAGGTGATTACACCCAGCAGACCTGCTGCGGTGACCTGGTGCGCCTTATGGTGTATGGTGCTGAGGCCTCATTTGCTGCCAGCATAGCCAGATATATTTACTTTAGCCCCTTGTTCTTTGCCACCCTGCCATCCAAGAGCAAACCACAAGATATGTCTAAATGGAGACCCTTCTATAGAAATGGGGTGCCCTGTATGGTCTAGGGGATTTTGGGGGCTATTGGGCACATCATTGAGTGCTGAGCTGCCTCAAAACATCAATAATCTGTAACCTGTGGCCATCATGCATGCCCTGAATTTTATGGTGGCTGTTATGGCACATAACAGGTAGCATTAAGTGTTAGGTTCCCATCTTGCAGAGATTGCCTTGACGTTTGGCAGACGGGCCCAAATAATTTGGTACAAAATATATTTGCCAAGAATCTCAAATGTACAAAATAAGCGTAGCGTTAGCACCAGAATATGTTCTATTACTATGGCATTATTGTACTTTATTTCGTTTGCAGTTTTTTTTTTTTTTCTCTTAACTTCCAGCATGCCCTGACACCTTTAGCGGTCTTAGAGGTTTGTTAGGCTCTGATATATTCTTTTTAAAGTATATGATGGTTCTGGGGCTCCAAGCGTGTTTGAGGTCTGTCCAAGTTTGTGTTGAATTAAAGTCTTACTCCAGCCAGATGCCTTACACATGGAGCTGATGCTCTCATCACATTCTGCAACGTGCTGGTTGACTCTAGTGATCACCCTGACCAAAGCTATGTGCGTGACTATCATAGACCTGTACTCCAGATGATGAGAGTTAGCGGTTCATGATTCCTGCACATTTCTTGGAGTTCAGGGCCACCCTTTCTTCATATCTGTGGACCGAAAAAAGAGCAAATTTTCAAACATATAATTTTGTGATCCTAAAACTAGGCTCGAGTGAATGAGAATTAACTGGTTTTTGGCCGGGTTTATGCATTGATTTTGTGATTTTTGAGAGAACCTTCTTCCATGTGTTTGAGGAGTCTGCTATATGCATTTTGGCAAACGCCAGCAGTTTTTCTTTTCTTTAAAGGGGTTCCCCAGGTATTGCAAAAAATATGAAAATACTTAAATATTATTTTATAATAAATATATTCCCAAATGTCTTTCATTGCTTATAATGGCTCATTTTGTCTAGGGAGCAATCATTCGGAGAAATAAAATGGCTGCCGTCCTATCAGTACACCCAAAACCTATCCTAATCACACAGGAGGATAAGTTACTTCACTACAATGAGCCATACTGCTGCCTCATCCTCCTCTCTGCTCTGCTTGTCAGGAATCATGATCCTGAATACAGGTGAATCTCTGTAGGGAATGGAGATGATAAGGAGACATGAGAGAAAGGTGGGGTGTGGTTAATGAGCAGCAGCACTTGTATGCAGTCTCCATTACCACAGCCTGTCCATCCTCTCTGTACTTCATGTCTCCTCATAAATTAAATTCCCCGATTCAGCTAAAGTTCTTATCCTCTGTATTCAGGATCATAATCCCTGACAAGTAGAGCGGAGGAGGATGTTGTAAAGTAAGTTATCCTCGTGTGATCAGGACAGGTTTTGTGTGAACTAATGGGACAGCAGTCATTTTGTTTCCCCTGATTGCTCCCCAGACAAAACGAGCCAGTATAAATAATGAAAGGTATTTGAGAATATATTTATATTAAAGTAATATTTAAAGCAAGTATTTTCATTTTCTTAATTCCTGGAGAACCCCTTTAAGCAGTGGCGTTTTACTGGCCTCTCTCCCATAAAGCCGCACTAAGTGCAGTGTACGGTATATAGTGATCCTGTGGATAGATATTTCCATCTCTGCTGTGGATCTTTGGAGCTCCTGCAGTGTTTTATTTTTCTTTGAACCTCTTATTAATGCCCTTCTTGTCTGATCTGTGCGTTTTGGTGGGTGACCCTTTCTATTCAGGTTTGTAGTTGTGCTGTATTCTTTCCATTTTGAAATAATGGATAGAGATGAGTGAATTTATTCACACAAATTGATTGGTCTCATCAAACAGAGGTCTACACCTACTAGGGGCAGTCCTTGCTGCTGGATTGTCAAAGATGGACCTGACAATCTCGTTCCTGCACCACAGCTCCAAGTAGTGGTGCAAGCTGAGAGACTCTGTATCCGCCACTGCAGAAGCGACTGTATATGCACAGCTACACTTCCAGGTAGTGGCACAGAAACAAAGCCTCTGCATTTGTGCTGCTACTGAGAGCAGCAATGCAGGCGCGCAAGACTGTTAGATCTGACTGAGATATCTGGCTTTGTCAGTCAAGAGCCTCTACAGCAGTAGGGACAGCCCCTTGCAGGTGTAAAAATCTGGTTTGATGGGACAAATTGATTTGCTAGTAAGGAAATTAATGGTGCTCAGTGGGATGTACACAATTTGGGATATTTTTTCATAGCCCAACCCTGATCTAAACTGCTCCACAACTTTGTCTCTGACCTGTTTGGAGAGCTCCTTGGTCTTCAAGTTGTTTGCTTAGTAGCACATCTTTTTGAACAAGTGTATTATTTATTATATCATATGACAGATCACGTGACACTTTGATTGCACACAGGGGCATCTTATTGAACTAATTATGTGACTTTTGAAGTTAATTGGTTGGATCGGACCTTATTTAGAGGTTTCATATCAAAGTGGGTGACCACATTTGATCTCCCAACTTTTCAATTATTTATCTATTTTTAAACAAGGTTGTTTTTCATTCCATTGTAACAATTTGGATTATATTGTCAGGTCCTTACATAAAATCTAAATTAAAATCCATATTAATCCATATCAATTCCAGGTTGCCATGCAGTAAAACAGGAAAAACACCAAGGAGGTAAATACTGTTGCAACTGTACTCCTGGTCAGGAGGATCACCCGGTATTGACATCTATACTCTAGGAGATGTAGTCAGCGTCTCTTGATGTCTATTGTTCAGGAGATTATGGTCACCCTGTTTTGATGTCTGTTCTCCAGGAATCAATCGGTCATGACTTCTATACTCCCGGAGATGAGTTACCCGGTCTTGACATCAGTATTCCAGAAGATGAGGGTCACCTAGTCTTGATCTCTATACTGCAGTATATGGTAGTCACCCGGATTTAAAATATATATTCGAGGAGATGAGGGTACCCAGTCTTGACGTCTTTACTTCAGGAGATGGAGGTCACCCTATCTTGATGTCTATACTCCAGGAGATTGGGGTCACTTGATCTTTAAGTATATATTTGAGGAGATAAGGGTATCCGGTTTTAAAGTCTATAGTAGGTTTTCTACTTGTCTAGAGTGATTCCTCAGAAATAACGAGGAGCGTTTTTCCTCCATATCCTTACCCCAGCGCCGACACTCTGGAGCACAACTCGGGAAGATTAAGGGTATGAACAAGTCCACGGGCGGACAGGTCGTAGATCCTACAGTAAATTTTTCTGGTGGGCTGATGTTCATAGGGCCATCCGAGCCCTCCTCACTGTTGCTGGCCGGATACATATGACTGGGAGACCTATAGGGGTCATCATTAGGGGAAGCCAAGCAGCATGCTGAAGGTAGGGCTTGCTTGGTTTTGTGGCCTTTTTCTCCATATCTTAATTAGTTAGAGACAGCTGTAGGAGGAGGACAAAACATGGCCGCTATTGATGGCCACCACAAAGGGACAGCTTCTGGAGAGGTATTTTGTGCAGCACTGTGGTATTTGGTTCTGTGCATCATTGTATTATTGAACCTCACAACTTATATTGGCACCATCTACTTGTGTTGCCCCCACCTTTTGTCATTTTGGACCCAGATAACACTTGGTTGGTTGCTAAGGGCAACGTCATCTTCGCAAAGTGTTTAGGCTACTTTCACACTCGCATTTTGGCTTTCCATTTATAAGATCTCACAGGCAGTCCAAAATGGATCAGTTTTGCCGTAATGCATTCGGAATGGAAAAGGAGCCGCTCTGAATGAATCAGTTTGCCTCCGATCAGTCACCATTCCGTTCTGGAGGCGGACATCAAAACGCTGCTTTCAGTCAATAGGGACTTTTCTCTGACACAATCTGGCACAATAGAAAACTGATCCGTCTCCAACTGACTTTCAATGGGGTTCATGACGAATCAGTCTTGGCTATGTTGCAGATGATACAAACGGATCAGTTCATGACGGATGCAAGCAGTTGTATTATTGTAACTGATCAGTTTTTGGAGATCCATGACGGATTTGCCCAAAATGCCAGTGTGAAAGTAGCCTTAGTCTGGTCATGTGTAGAGAACAGATGGTACTTTGTTTCACTTTACCACATGGAATCTAGTTTCTGTAAGGAACAGAGCTGTTTTTGGTTGCTTCGGATACATGTGCCTATTTGTAAACATGGTGTTTGGCTGGCTTGGTGCCAGCTCGGTGCTCTGGTTACTGCTGACAGATTTGTGTAGTATTGGTCTGGGGGCTGTATGATCTGGTCTGTCTTGTCCCTCTTCTGTCCTGTTTTAGTATTGAGCAACCAAATCTGTACCAGATGTTAATCTGTATGAGACCCCCATCGTCATTACAGTGCCTATAGGGGCTGTCACCCAGCTTTAGCACACCCTGTCTGTATTCACTGTAGCTCAGGATGAGCAGAACTTTAGTTATAGAGTGTAGAATCATGAGAAAACAGTGGGGGGTGATTAAGTATGAGTGGCCGCTGCCCCTCTACTGCTTTCCAGTCCTTGTTTGTCCTGTCACGTGAGAAATCCTCTGAATATTTTGTATCTATAGCAGTACTGTGCTGGGAGTGGGGTAATTATGGATGTTGAATCCTCACCATGGCGGTAATTCCTATACGTGGACCCCCACTAGGAGGCTAATTATGTACATGGAGCCCTCACCAGGAGGGAAATTGTGCCCGCTGTCTCTGGGAGATCAATTAGTTGTCCTGTCATCTGCGCTGAGTGGATGGGACAGAGCTGAGAGTCATTTTCCCTCCATTAACCTGAGTGTTTGCTTTACCCCAGAGAGTGTGGCAGTCGATCTGTTGTCCCTGCCGTGTCTTGTATGCCACGTTCTGCTAATTGCTCCGTTTTCCTCTGGAGCCGTTGTCTCTTCTCACCTCATGTTCCCTTACATTCCCTGCAGGGCGCCGACACCAGGTCTTCACGGGTAGGGTTAAAGGGACCCTGCCCTTGTATTGTATTCCCTGTCCTTGCAGGCATCGGTCTCGCTGCTGTCTGGCAGCTCTGCATGACTTGGCTGATGAGTTTAAACCTTCCACTAACTCCCTAAGGAATCCCAGCCCATGACATCACTGGGAGGACCTGGGGAGGAGATGCCTCCCTGCTGCCTGTCCTTCTGCTCACAGGCTTGTGCTGAGACATGGGCTCTTGGACTTGGCTGCAGGTTCAATCCCTCCCTCCTCCCGCCTCACATATAAGAAACGAGATGCCAGCTGCACAGGGACCATGCATTTGATCCATTGGAGCTGTCTTGGATGTGGCACTTGTATGTGCCCAGCTGCAGGGGAACTGAACCCAGGCATTGGCCTTACCCAGCATCTAGAGAGAGCATCCCCCACCTGAGACTGGTAAGTCATTTGGGAGCAGAGCAGAAGCAATGGCAGAATTATATCCTTTCTATCCAGGGCCACGTGATTAATATTTGGGCTGTGTACGAAATATAACCGAATGTCATGTGACCAGGCGAATAGTGTGCCACCAGGACCATGTTGAGGGAGGGTTCAAGTGTTTGTGTCATACTGCAAACACTTTATCATGTGATGGCACTGTGCATCGCACCGCTGGATGATTAGTATCTTTATATTTCAAGTTTGCTTTGAAGAATGGCGCTGCTTTGGGACGTCTAACATATACTTGACGTACATGCCCCACTTACATGTATGTTACATGCAGGGCACTGTGTAATTGACGAGGAGTCATACGGCTCCTTATTGTAATGTCTGTGACAGCGGGACACAGTCCCTTTAAAAGTTATATTGCCCTATAGTTTATCAGCACAGTCACCCCTGAACCTGCTCTCTCGTTTCTTTATCTTGTGACCATGTTGTGTCCTGATGATGGGACTCCCACAGGGATGGTACCCAAGGGTGACACCCCACATAAATTCTAACAAGAATTCCAATGATGACCAACATGATGCCAGCAGGGTTCATTGCTGACATTGTCTTCTCAGCCCACATCGTAACGTGGATTATACAACTACAACCCCCATCTTTTTCAGGTTACCAAATTGGACTGTATTGTGTTTGATTACTCAGCCTGTTGCTTTTCTGGGGTTGGAACTTGTAGTTCTAGTGTTTGGCCAACCTCAGACATATCCAGTATAGGACAGGCCAGGGGATACATATCATTATTCTATTTAGCAAAACGTCTATAGCCCCCAAGTGGCAGGTTGGATCGGTTCAGGCCACCTTCCCATATCTGGGGGTAGTCTTATAGAGAATGCAGATGTGGAGAATGCGGTGCTTCGTGGAGATAAGGTCACGTTTGTCAGCTTGTGTAACATGATTAAACATGTGTTTACATGGAGCACATCTCCCTTGAGCCTGGACAGTGCTGCTCTACATTCTTCTTTCAGAGTCTTTGGTGAATGCACAGAAACAGAGGGCAGACCTCCCACCCCAACCAGAAGACAGAAGTGCAGGAGGTGTCACATCAGCCAGATCACAACAGGTTGACCTCTCCTGTAACCTTCATATGAACACAAAGATGAAGAGTATAGTAGACGTGTGGTCATGAGACTGTTGTAAGGACAGCCAGGCTGTGGCTGGTCCTGGTCTAGTCCACAAGTAGCCTTTTTGGGTTGGAGGTCTGTTTTTGTGGAACTTCACACAGCTTCTCGGGCTCAAGGCTGTATGAGTGTCACCTTATACAGAGCAAGTAGAAGGAAGGATTCTCTACAGTAACTGCACACACAGAGTTTCCTAAATCTTTGTGGTCTGCAAGATGTTAGTCAATATACCCAAGCAATAACATGTCTTCCAGTCTGGGAGGCCACCATTTTAGTACATTTAGTTACATGAACATTCATCACTGTAGTTTGTACAGTAGACTACCTCACAGTGGCTCAGGCTGGACAATAAATACTGTGCCTGCAGTAATGGAGATGAATGTCTTCTTCACAGTTATGAGAATGCTCATTATGAGCCATAACCTTAATTAATATTTACTGCTGTCTGGGTAGCAGACAGATGTCTTCACTCCTACACATAGTTTATTGCTGGGGAGAAATTTCAGCCAAGTTAATCACTCTGCCCCTCATGTACCTTAGGATCTCCCTGTTGTCCCTCATGTAGAAGGGGCTGGAGCTAGAGACAAACCAGCAGAATTTTGAATGCAGCTCTGGCTATGTCTTGAGTAGATCTGGAACTGTATAATATAACTGAAGCCAGGAGGTGGATTAACTTGTACAGAGTCTCTTTGCTCATGTTTGGTTGTCCTGTGCAGAAGGTGGACATGTTCCTCATTACTGATGTCCAGTTTTTTGTTTTTGTAGCAGAGGAAGCCGTGCACATTAGCTGCAGAAATTAGGAAGTTTTATGGACTCCACACCCTTCCTGTTACACCACAATCCCAGAATACAGTAAAGGCGATGATAGTTAACATGACATTATGAAGGATGATTGTACAGGAGCAGCGGGGCAGGTCGCTCTCATGTATGCCATACAGGTATACCCTATCGGCTCTGATGGACGTCATGTGACAGGAAATGTAGGGTCCCGGGTGGCCCTCATCTCCAGGGCCAAATTTTAGGTGGAACAAAGGCGGCAAATCTCCAGGGCTATATATGTTAAATTATATAGCACTGTTATTTAGGTAACTAAATTATTGTGGTACAAAATGGCAGTAATATTTAGGTGATTTATAACTTTATGTGGATATGGTAGTGCCATTAACTGGGCACTGATGTATTATTTGATTAGCATCTGGTGGTATTTTTTTGGCACTATAAGGGGTATTTTTTGGTCACAGTATGGCGGCATTACGCTATGCATTGTATGTGAGTATTATTTCTGCACTCTTTTGTATCCTATTTGGGCATGGGATTGTGATATATGGTGGAGTGGGATCGTTCTTTTTGTAATGTTTTATCGTGTACTGTAGTTTATCATTTTCAGCCTGATGTTTGTGAGTAATATTTTTTTCCTGGGGCCTCTACAGACCTTGGTTTGGGCCTTGCATATCTCCGTCACTGTCATTTTTGTCTGATTCTGTTAGATCTTCTCCACGCTTGGCTCTCAGGGCATCTTGGGTGAAGGTATTGAGTAAGAAAAGCTTCTGCTCCCAATATTGTCAGCAACTGCAATCACATGACCCCTCCTCTGTCCGCTGGGACGGCGCCACCAATTTTCCACCATCTCAGAGGTCTCGGAGCAGTTTTCCTCCCGCAGACATAACGCCTGTGAGCTGCACTGGAATCTATTGCCTTGTCCTGCTTACATTTATTATTTTTCTGGGCTTTTCTCCAGGCAGACAAAGGCGAGGCCGACATATGAAAAACGTAATTATTTCACTTTTGTGTCCAACTTGGAGCTGACCCAAAACTCTCATGGCTGAAAATATCTCTCACCCACCGAGCCGTAGCTTTGTTCCATCCATGAGAACAGCGGCCATTACTGCACTCTAGAGAGTCCAGCGCAAGCTCCAGTCTGCCCCCAGCTTAGCTAGAAAGCTAGGTGCCCCCTGAACCCGACCCAGAAAGCAGGCAGCCCCACCTGTGCCCCCTAGTAAATGTAAACCATAGTGAATGTAGTTGTTCCCACTAAGCCTGTAAAGCCGTTAGCCCGTAATACCTGTAATCTGTCCACCGTCAGCGCCTAAGGATGTATAGAAGAACCATGAATTCTGTACTGGTCCAAAAAGTATGGTTATCCATCCATAAGCTCGGCTCTTTCCCAACTTACATAGGGTTCCATAGAGATCAGCAGGCATGTTCAGGAGCACCCACCTGTCTTGGGTATATACGTGTAACCAGGGGGCAGATAATTTTACATCGGGGGCTGGGGGTCGGTTATCATTTTTATTTTATTTTTTCCCATCGTTCTGTCATGACTCACTTTCACTTTGGCTAATATTACATCTTGTTTCTTGGGACATGTATGCAAGGACAATTGCTTTTCAGTGGACTTCCTCGCTGTTCCCTGAGACTTCTGCCCCTCCCGTCCTTAGGCTCCTGGCATCACATGTGTCTGCCAGTTCTGTATGAATTCGGGATCAGAAACTTGGGAACATTGTGGATGGCGAAAATTGTCTGTAGAGTCAATGCCAGCTTAATTGCACAGTGCGCTGACTCTATTGCCTCGCACCTCAGCCCTTTCATCGTCTCCACATAGAAGACTGATGATTGTGAATGGGGCCCAGTAATTGTAATGTTCAGCTGTCAGATTGTTACTGATGGCGGGAGCTGCTTTGGCCTCAATGTGCCCCGACGACTCCAGCAAGGTTCACAACTCTCCCGCCAAGGAGGCGAATAACAGGACGGAGCTATGAACCCACTGACTATTGAGCGCAGAATGCCGGAATAATGGCGGTTAATAATCCATAGCAGGCAGAGGTGGTTTCATGCAGCGTCCTCCCAGCAACTTTCAATGGGGCCAATTAATAAGGGATTAGCTGGAAATAGTGGCGGGAAGATTTTATTCATGTTAAATGGGCTGTTGATTGTGTGCATGAAAATGGCTTGTACCTTCACCATGAAGGGGCGGCCATGGTGCTGCCTCCTGAGAACGTTGTCTGCAGTCCCTAATATACCTGCACTCACCAGGAGACAGGGATCAGGTAACACAGCACCATGTTATCGCCCTTTCATTTTAAGGGTCTGTACAGAAGAAGCGGCTGTTCGTGTGACTGAGTACGTTATATTATTGGACATATGACCTTCAGTTCCGGCTCCGTCATGTGTCTATGTGAAGTTTGCTGTCACTGTATCTCTCTCCAGCGTACATTCTACATAATGTTTTATACTCCAGTCACATCCAGAGCTGCGTTCACAGTTCTTCTGGTTTCCTGTTACCAGAGAGCAATCCATTGTGGGAGCTTAGAAAATAATTAGACAAGTAGATGTTAGATCAGCTAACTTATAAAGTGGAATCTGTTTCCAGGCTTTGGATGTGATTGGAGGGTAAAGCCTCATGCACACAACCATATTTTTGGTCCGCATCCGATTTGCATTTGCGGATTGTATGCGGACCAATTCAGTGGGGTTGCAAAAGATGTGAACAGCGCATAATGTGCTGACTGCATCTGTTTGTCTGTTCCGTCGGCCCGCAATATGTCCTATTCTTGCCTGTTTTGCGGACAAGGATAGGACATTAGTACAGTTTTTTTTCTTGTTTTTTTTTTTATGTTGCCATGCACACTGCCAGGATGTTTTTGGGGCTCCGTAGTTTGCTTACCGCAAAACATGGTTGTGTGCATGAGGCCTAAGATTTGATAGGACTTGTCCCATAATGTGCTTCTCTGTGGTGACAGCAAAATTGAAGTGCAAACAGCAGTTTTTGTTGCATTGACATTGACCTTTGTTTTCTCTGCAGAACTTGTGAACCTCACGGTAGAGACGTGACCTCATCGTCCAGCGATGGCGCACCAGATCATCCTGCTTAGCCTGTTAATAGCAACTGTCTTGTTGGTGATAGAGGGAAGCCTTCCCTTCCTGTCCAAACAGCGATTGAAGGGGCGATTCCAGAGAGACCGAAGGAATATCCGTCCAAACATCATCCTCGTACTGACCGATGACCAGGATGTGGAACTGGGTGTGTACCATAAGAAAGATGGCGGTGTATGCTGTATGGAAATGAGGGGATCAATTCAAATGACATTTTAATGGTGTAAATAAAATAAAAAATGGTTGCCTACATTGTACCTAAGTGAGGGGGCAAATTTAAAGGATGTTCTAGTGGTGTAAATAAAATAAAAAAAGGCGGCCTATATGTTTGTAATTGATGGCAAGGGAAAAATGTATAAGGGTGTTGTGCTAGTGTAAATAGAAAAGTGTGTATATATACTGTATATAAATGGGGGGAGGCAAGTTTAAAAGATGTTCTAGTGGTGTAATTAACAGATTGCAGCCTAGCCTGTATGTAAATGAGGTGGACAGGGGGACAAGTTTAAAGGATGTCCTAGTGGTGTAAATAAAAAGATGCCCTCCTCATTTTATGTAAATGATGGAGAGGCACGTTTAAGGAAAGCTCTAGTGGTACAACTAAAAAGATAGTGACCTGTCTTCCATGTAAATGAGGGCAAAGAGAAAAATTCAGAGGGCGTTGTGGTGTAAATAGAAAGATGGCGACTTCTGCTGTATGTGGACGAATTCAAAGGCTGCTCCTCTACTTGTTTAGAGAGAAAGATGGCGTCTCATTGTGTATATAGTCATGAGAAAAGTAAAGTGCAACCTATTGGAATTCTATGGTTTTACGTATCTGTGCATATTTAAAAAAATCATTGGAAGGTCTTACAATTCGATTATTTATTTAACAAATACTAGGCCAAAGTGCAGAAGTTGTGTGCCAACACTTATGTACATACTTACTGCTAATCATATGTCCTTGATGAACTGATCATCAGCAAGTGATCTCCAAGAGCAGACATTTTGGCAGTTTGCTGGTCTGTAGTAGTAGTAGAGAAGCAATTGTTAATTCCTATCAATATGGGGAGGGTTATAAACAATTTGAAGTCCATTATCCTGCAGTGAGAAAGAAACTTTTCCTCATGTGAATAATGACACTTGACAATATTCCTAGGAGTGAACTTGTCCCAGCAAATTTACCCCAGGTCAGACCATGCAAGGACTAAAATTTAAAATTCTATAGGCCTCAGTTAGCATTTTAACCCAGGTAGGCCCCTATGATATGAGCGTTCGCTGGATTGCGCAGGGCAAGGGCTTCTTAGTTTGTTCTTACACTGCTAGGCAGAGGCTTCCGCCCAGCAGTGTATTCGGTGACGTCACCAGCTCTGATGGGTGGGCACTAGCGATGCCCTAGATTTTTTATTTTTTTTAGCTCTAAAGCTAGCCCATTAGTGCCGATGACATCACCGGGCGGAAGCCTCCGCCTAGCATCGGAGCACAAAATGCTCATATCACGGGGGCCTGCCTGGGTGAAAATGATAACTGAGGTCAGTCCCTATGGAGAGCCTGGTACGTACCGGATCTCCATAAAAAGCCTTTACACTGCGCAATTCAGTGCAGGGCAAAGGAGAGCATTGGAGCATGAAATGTTCTGATGCTCATATTAGGGGGCTGCCTGGGTATGTCCAGGTTCAGCTCTGAACCTGGACAACCCCTTTAAACGTTCAAGTTCATGACCATACAGATAGAAAACGACTGAACGAGTATGGCTTGTTTGGAAGAGTTACAGGGAGAAAGCTTCTTCTTTCTAAAAAGAACATGGCAGCACGACTAAGGTTTGCAAAGTTGTATCAGAAGAAAGGACAAGACGTCTGGAACAGTGTTCTTTGGACAGACCAGAGCAAAGTGGAGATGTTTGGCCATAATATACAGTACCACGTTTGGTGAAAACCAAACGCAGCATATCGGCACAAACACCTCACAACAACTGTCAAATGTGGCGGAGGAGTGATGATTTGGGCTTGTTTGGCAGCCACGTGACCTGGGCACCTTGCAGTCTTTGAATGGACCATGAACTCCTTGATTTCATACATAATTCCATTTCATTGGGTTGCTGTTCATCAGAGGTTTTGCTTCCCTAATTTTAAGACTTTATAAGGACCAGATTTATTTTTTTATGTCCCTACTTAAAGGGTTTATCCCATTTTAGACAATGGGGGTATATTGCAAGGATATGCCCCCATTGTCTGATAGGTGCGGGTCCCGCACCTACAACGAGAACGGAGCCGGGGAGAGTTGTGGCTGGAGGACCCCGGGTTTCCCAGGGTCCGTCCACCACCAGACACAGCTCCCCGCCTCTCCCATTGAAGTGAATGGGAGCGCACCGCGCATGCGCGGCCAACGCTCCCATTGATTTCTATGGGGCCGCGGCTCCATAGAAATGAACGGAGGGCGGCTGCGCAGTGCACCCTCCTCCACTTTCTCTACTCCGTTCTCCTTGTAGGTGCGGGTCCCGCACCTATCAGACAATGGGGGCATTCCCTAGCGATATGCCCCCATTGTCTGAGATGGGATAACCCCTTTAAGGGGCATCTGTCAGCAGATTAGTACCCATGAAACTGGTTGACCAGTTCCATGTGCACTTGGCAGCTGAAGGCATCTGTGTTGATCCCATATTCATATGTGCCTGCATTGCTGAGAAATATGATGATTTAATATATGCAACTGAGCTTCTAGGAGCAACAGGGGCGTTGTTGTTACACAGACAGTTTCATAGGTACAAATCTGCTGACAGATGCTGTTTAAAACCATCAGTTCAAAGATGGTGTAGATAGTTTTTTTTCATGACAGTATAATTGTAGGGCAGCAGTCAGATGTAGTGGTCATTCTAGTGGTGTCAGTAGAGATGGCCTCTGTTGCCGGTCTGGTGCTTGTTACTGTACAGCTGCATCCTGTCTTTTTATACATAGATTATAACATAGAAGCCGCAGGTGTTGGGAGGTAATTGTCGTTCACATTTTGTTCAGCATCACTTCCTGTCACTAATATTCATGCAGAGTGACAAATCTCAGGAAATTCTGGGCTTAGATTAGCAGAAAAGCAGATTATCCCCTGCGCCTGGAATCCATCAGCAGCGCTCATGCTGCCGCATGCATTAACTGCGAGGTACTGAGCCATCAACTCCCCAGACACGAGCATCTACATCGACTTTGTGAACACCATTGATGGAGCCGCCGCCGCCATGTTCATTACGTGCATCTGACATTAGGGTAATTTCATTCTTCAATTAGATGGAGATTGTTCAGTCTCTGCCCCGGGGATCATTTATTATTCTGCTCATCCAGAAAACGTAAACAAGCAGCGGCGGAAAGTCCTCGTCTTAGTGCCGATACACCAGAGGAGGGGATCATTAATAATTCTAAAAATATTGAGAAAGTTTCATAACACGAGAGGATAAGTACACGATGGGTGATGATGATTATTATTATTAATAAGAATATTAATGTTTCATTGCTGATAATGCATCAACACATGAGGCAAAGTGATTAATAATTGTAAATTCTAGTAATTTATCAAGCCATTATTAACAATAAAAATGTATTGAAAAAGAAGTGATTATTAATAATGTATGAATACATGAGAGGTCGTGATTATCCTTATTAATAATAAAGTGTCTATACCCAAATGATTATGAATAACTTTCTCTCATGTATCAATGCATTACTATTATTCTTAGTATTCATCACTTCCCCTCATGTATTCTTACAAATAATCACTATTGATAAATGTATTATTTATAATCACTTTCCTTTATGTATTGATACATTATTATAATCATTATTATTCACTTTTCTTTGTGTACTGATATTTTATTATTATTTCCTCTCCTGGATGCAGACATAATCACTTCCTCGAGTTTTGATACATCGCTGTTATTCATATTATAAATCACTTCCTCTCATGTATTAATTTATTATTATTATTATTATAATAATATCAATACACAAATGTGTTCATAAAGAAGTAATTATGAACGATGCCTATATACATGAGGAGGAGCTATTAATAATAGTAATAATGTATCAATACACTTCTTGTGCATTATTATAATTCTTTGTAACAGTACACAAGAGGAAGTGATGAATAATGTATGGATAAGAGAAGTTATTATATTTATTATTAATAATAATAATATATGAATTTATGGGGCACAGCAGGGACTCCCCCCTTGGGTATGGCAGGGAACGCGCTCGGGCCCATTTATTAAGACCAAAGATTTAGACGCCGGTCTTAATAAGGCCCTACAGTGGATCCGCTGCAGTTATGAACAGGCGCAGGCCTCTACATAACTTCGGCGCATTCTACGTCTAAAACAGGCGTAGAAAATGGTAAATGAGACAGGCCTGCCAGCCTGTCCCCTTCCCCGCCCACACCATGTCCACTTTTTTAGACCTGGCGTGAGCGGGAAAAAGTCGCAGGTTGTGCCAGAAATACGCACAATATAGGCATATTTCTGTTTAATAAATGACCCCCATAGTTTTTAAGGCTAAAAAAGACATGCGTCTATCTACTTCAGCCTGTTACCCTGCAAAGTAGGTCCAGCGGAAGGCAAAAAAGCTTGCATAGTGTATTCAGGGTACGGAAGCGATGCTTTGGGGTATGGCGAGGAGCGCTTTTTAAAACTTTGAAAAACATAAACCTAAAGAGTCCATAGGTCTGTGCCCAACTGATGTTGTCCATTTAAGGCCTAGCTCTTTTCAGTGGTGGTGTCAGCCACATTCTCTGTTCTTGACTGTGGCGAGCATGGGGTTAATTGTTTTTTTTTTTTTTTTCTTTCCTGCTCCCTTCTGTGGGGGATTGTAGTGATTTAAATCTAAAGTTGTTTTGACTGTGAGTTTAAATATTTATTGGCGTCCTAGTTGTACGAGTGCTGCTGATGCCGGTCGCCCCTCCGCTGTCATCCTGCATTACCTTCATATTAGATCATGCGTTTCTATATGAGTCACGGCGGAGTCCTGCACTGTCTCCTGGGCCATGCTGCATGTACGATCTTGTCCTCACAGATGCTCCTGTCACATCCTCGCCATCAGCTATAAAGCTTTAATGAACGGACATTCAGTGTATTGGGCAGATTTGTAGTCTGAGTGTGAGCAAAAAAACGGGACCGTGCAGGTCCCCACCCCGAAATATCGCAGCTTGGTGCAGAGGTTGTAATGTGAAAGCAGAGACCTAAAATCCTTCATTTAAGAAATCCTCTGCTTTCCTGATCCGGGATTATGTCTTGTACTCCAGTCACATACAGAGTTGTATTATTAGTATAACACTGGTCTTGTATTGTTATTTCAGTATTATAGTAATAGTCTTTTATTATTACAGTGGTAATATAGCACTAGTCTTATACTAGTAGTATAACACTGTTCCTGTATTATTATGGAACTATTATTGCACCAGTCCTGTATTATAGCACTCGTACTGTATTATTGTACTAGTATTATAGCACTGGTCCTGTATTATACTATTATTATAGCACTGTTACTGTATTTTTATAGTATTATAGCACTAGTCCTTTATTATAGTAGTATTAGAGCACTATTCCTGTATTATTATAGTAGTATTATAGCACTATTCCTGTATTTTTATAGTAGTATTATAGCACTATATCTGTATTATTACAGTAGTATTATAGCATTGTTACTGTATTATTATAGCAGTTAATGTAATGCTCCTGTATCATTATTATTATAATAGTATTATAGCATTGGTCCTCCTGTGTTACATTTGTTTTATAGATCTGGTCCTGTATTATTATTATTAATTATTATTATTATATTGATTCTATATTATTAAATAGTTTTATAGAATTGGTCCTGTATTATTATTATATTGGTATTCTAGCACCAGGCTTGTAATATAATAGTATTATAGTTCCGTTCCTGTTATTAAAGTAGTATTATAGCACAGGCTTGTATTATTATATTATAACATTGGTCCTGTATTATTACATTTGTTTTATAGCACCACTAGTCCTGTATTAATAGTATTATAGCATCAGGCCTATAATATAGTAATATGATGGTTACGGGCCTGTATTATTACAGTAGTATTATAGCATTGGTCCTACATTATTATACTAGTATTTTAGCATTGGTCCAGTATTAAAGGATTAGTTTTATAGCACCATTATTACATAGCTTTATAGCACTATTACAGCTCTGGTCCTGTATTATTACAATAGTATTATGGAGCACTAGACCTGTATTATAGTAGTATGATCGTTCTGGTTCTGTATTATTACAGAAGTATTATAGCACTGGTCCTGTATTGTTATAGTACTTTAGCATTGGTCCTATTTTATTACATACGTTTATTAGCTCTGGTCCTATATTATAATAATATTATAGCTCTGGTCCTCTATTACAGTAGTTTTATAACAGTGGTCCTATATTATAAAAGTATTTTAGCATTTGTCCTATATTACATTAGTATTACAGCAGCAGTCCTGTATTATTATAGCAGTATTATAACTGTGGTGCTGTATTATTATACTAGTGTTAGTGTTGGTCCTGTATTACAGTCATTTTATAGCTCCTGTATTATAGCAGTATTAGAACTCTGGAGCTGTCTTATTATACTAGTATTATAGTGTTGGTCCTGTATTGATACACTAGTTATATAGCTCCTGTCCTTTTTTATTATTATTATTATTATTATTATATTAGTATTTTAGCATCAGTCGTGTATTATTATAGTAATGTTATCGCCACACGTATAATTTATGTAGCTGTATACATCTGGTCCTGTAATATGTTGTGTTTCCAACCTTGTGTTTTTGTGAGATGCAGGCTGCTGAGCTCGGTTTCTCTTTTCCTACCAGGTTCCATGTCTGTGATGAACAAGACGAAGCGCATCATGGAGCAGGGAGGGACGCACTTTATAAACGCTTTTGTTACTACGCCCATGTGCTGCCCATCCCGCTCCTCCATCCTGACAGGAAAGTATGTCCACAACCACAACACCTACACCAACAACGAGAACTGTTCATCACCATCATGGCAGGCACAGCATGAGCCGCACACATTTGCCGTGTACCTGAACAACACCGGCTACAGAACAGGTGAGCGCGCAGTTGGCAAAGCATTGTGGTCAGTGTGTCTTATAAGTCAGGACTCTGCTACAGGTGTCTGGTGGACGGTTACTACAAAGCTTGTACTGGCACCCTTCATCTCATAGGACAGGGCGAGGGGTCGGTATGCTGTTTAGCTGCATCATTCTTCCACCATGTGCTGAGCAGACCGGACAATAATATCACTGTGATTAACCCTGTGCGGTCATGTGATAACTGTGATTATTAAATGACCGGTCCATTGTTCTGTACATGAAGCTTAATCATGGTATAACGGTAGAGTATATGTTCTGCAACAGACTTTGGCAGAAAACACAAATACTTCTCCCACCTTTTTATTACAGTATGAGTGCAGACAACCCTCCATAAACATGTCCAGGGTATCAGGGCAGGTAACATCAGGTGTTAGGTCTGTACAGGTTTGCAGTCTTTGAATATCTCAGGGGAGACGAGGATCGGGTAAAATAAAAATTTTCGCCCCATCCTGTTGCTCACTGGGGATATAGAAGTGCCTGGCAGTGGCTTTCTCAGTTCTCCCTATTGAATAGAAGCATGTTTTTGGGGAAGCTGAGAGGTAGACAGGAGAGATAGTAGCTATTGAATGTGTATGGCCAGCTTTAGATGGTGATGAAGTTCCATTGTCATAGGGCTGCAGCCACCCTTGTGTCACTCAGCTCTGCCTCATCTTTTATCCGCTGTCACCTTGTTATTACATGGTGAACGTGCCGGAGGGTGGCGTCTTCTCATTTGTATCGGTGTATGCGGCAGTCTCCATGTTAGCATGGTCGCATTCTAGCATTTGTCACGGAAGTAAAGAAAAAATAAAATTATTCACAGATGAGAGGATCCACGGATGCTGATAAGTCGCTGGCAGCTTTATTGCGTATTTAATGGGCGTAAATGGCAGCAAATTAACACCTCTAATTGTGTTTTTATCCAGGGAGGGGGATTATTCTAATCAGCTGCCAACAAGTCAGAGATAACAGCGGTCCTGGCACCATCGCCTACTGATATCACACACACACCAGGCTGCGCCCCTTCCCCCATAATTCTGGGTTGCCCTTCCAGAGTTATGGCAGCTACAGTTGCAGGATCCAAGCAGTGGCCAATGTCCTTGCTGGACCGTGCAAGAGCTGCAAAGAATCTGGAGGAAGTTTCTGGGAAATGTCTGTGTCTCTCCTCCATGTTTTATTGATGAAGCTGCAGGAGAACAATAAGGAATGTTCCCCATCCCCCGCTTCACCATCTGCACCCACTCTGTCTGATCCACAATGTGTCACTATCTTTGCTAATTGGAGTCAGTGAAACAAAAAAATCTAAAAGAACAAAAAAATCACATTAACAACAAATCAGAAGCAACAGAGAAGCGAGCATCGGGGAGAACCTGAATCCCAATAACGAGACCCTGACCATGTGACATTATACAAAAAATGTGCTTGATGATCTGTCCCCTGTATATGTCCCAAGAGCCCCCTGCTGCACTGGTCCTAATGAGATAACTCTATCAAACAAGACTTAGATACCTGGCTCAACAGACAGTATCAACTATGATAAGCTTAGATACAGCAATGCAGCAGACAGGTTCACACACAATAGGCTTAGACAGCATCTCAGCAGATAGTATCACACACTATAGGATTAGATACAGCAGTTCAGTAGGCTGTTTCACACACAGTAGGACTAGATACAGTATTCAGCACAGAGTATAACATATGATAGGCTTGAATACAGTGGCTCAGCAGTTTTCCACACAATAGGATTAGATACAGCAGTTCAGCAGACAAATTTGCTCAGGATAGGCTTAGATACATCAGCTCTGCAGACAGTATAACACATCATAGGTTTAGGTACAGTGGTTCAGCAGACTGTTTCACATAAATAGGTTTAGATACCCAAGGGAAGATTTATCAAACTGGTGTAAAGTAGAACTGGCTTAGTTGCCCGTAACAACCAATTGGATTT
The DNA here is from genome assembly GCF_014858855.1 of Bufo gargarizans. Classification (NCBI taxonomy): domain Eukaryota; kingdom Metazoa; phylum Chordata; class Amphibia; order Anura; family Bufonidae; genus Bufo; species Bufo gargarizans. The sequence goes on along the minus strand of NC_058085.1, from coordinate 257,295,676 downwards.
CACCTTTCATTTCCCAAATTTGCTGTGAAAAATGAAAGGTGGAATCTGGTTGCTATGGACAACTAGGCCAGTTCTACTTTACACCATTTTGATAAATCTCCCCCACAGTTTCACGCATAATAGGCTTAGATACAGCAGACAATATCACACATGATAGGCCAAGATACAGTGGCTCAGCAAACGGTATCACATATAGGTTTAGCTACAGTATCAACTATGATAAGCTTAGATACAGCAGCACAGCAGATAGGATCGCACACAATAGGATTAGCTATAGCAGCTTAGCAGACAGGTTCACAGGTGATGGTCTATTGAACTGCTGTATCTAAGCCTATCATGGGATACTATCTGCAAAGCCTCTGTACGTAAAAGGATGTGCGACACTGTGCGTTGAGCTAGTGTCATGTGTGATACTGTACACTGAGCAGCTGTACCTTATCCTATTGTGTAATACCATCAGCTGTAGCTACACCTATAATGTGTGACACTGTTTGCTGAGCCACTGTATCTAGGCCCATCGTGTGTGATACTGTCTGCTGCATCTAAGCCTATTGTGTGTGAAACTGTGTCTAAATCTATTGTATGTGAAACGGTCTGCTGAGCCACGGTATCTAAGCCTATTGTGAGCAAACCAGTCTGCTTAACTGCTGTATCTAATCCTATTCTGTGTGAAACTGTCTATTGAACTGCTGTATCTAAGCCTGTTTCACACAGAATAGGATTAGATACAGCAGTTCAGCAGACTGGTTTGCTCACAATAGGCTTGGATACCGTGGCTCAGCAGACCGTTTCACATACAATACATTTAGATACACATTCACACACAATAGGCTTAGATGCAGCAGACAGTATCACACACGATGGGCCTAGATACAGTGGCTCAGCAAACAGTGTCACACATTATAGGTGTAGCTACAGCTGATGGTATTACACAATAGGATAAGGTACAGCTGCTCAGTGTACAGTATCACACATGACACTAGCTCAACGCACAGTGTCGCACATCCTTTTACGTACAGAGGCTTTGCAGACAGTATCCCATGATAGGATTGGATACAGCGGCTCACCAGAAACTATTACACACATTAGGATAAGATACATAGTTCAAGAGATGGTATCACATGTGATAGGATAAGATATAGCAGCTCTGCAGACAGTATCACACGTATTAGTATTAGATGCAGTTGATCAGCAGATGGTATCACATGTAATAGTCTTAGAAACAGCTACTCAGCAGACAGCATCTCACACAGTCGAATGAGATACCTGTCTCTCAATACTGCTCACTTACGACATGTGATGACCTCCCTAAGGCTCATTGTAGGTGACATCGGTGACGCTCGGACACACACAACCTGCAGCTTGAGCAGAACACAGGTGTCCTTGTTCTAGTTTTATGACTTCATCTTTTCCACCGTCTTGCGTTGCAGCTTTCTTTGGCAAGTACCTTAATGAATATAACGGCTCATACGTCCCCCCGGGCTGGAAGGAGTGGGTCGGATTGGTGAAGAATTCTCGCTTCTACAACTATACCCTCTGCCGAAATGGAGCGAAAGAGAAACATGGATATGATTACTACAAGGTGAGCGCAATCATCAGGTGCTGTCTGAGCTCTGGGGTCTGAATGGGTCAACTTAGGCATTGAATGGACTCATTCCCATCCAGATTCAGCAGTGTGAGCAGGACTAGTATCTTCTTAGGTGTCCATTGACATAGATCTTGAAAAAAAAAAGAAAAAGAAAAAAAAAAAAAAAAAAAGTAAAGAATTGAGATTGGTGCATCTTCTAGACTCTGGCATAACTTCTCATTATACAGAAGACTAGACAATGGTCCTTAAAGGGGTTGTCCCATCTTGGCCTTTCAGTGTAGCTTCACTGCTAGGAGAGGTATGGAACGACAGAGCGCCAGCTGCTTGCCCATTTCTGTAACTCCACCTTCCCGGCACTTATTGTGGGCTATTTCCATCACAGCCATGGAAGGACAACCTCTTAAATATTACCAGGAAGGACATCACCTTCTCTAGCATGTCCTGGGTAATGTCCACAGCAAGAACATTATTAAATGACATTGATTTGTAGTACCCTCCATCTCAATGATGTGGCACTTGGAATAAGCACAGTGCAGAGGGTGGGATGTACAACCATTAAGTATTAGACACCCCCATGCTGCTAGTGATAGTTGGGATGGAAGCGTTCCCTCCCGGCAATCGGCAGATAACTGGCAGGAGACACTGCTGCCATTACATGCAGCTATCTCCTCTGCAGTATGGGGAGGAGCGATCATTATGCCATCGCTCATCCCCAAGCAGGACAGTGGTGTGCCGGCGGCAGATCGCTATTAGACAGAGCGATCTGCCGCCGGCAAATCCAGATCTTTCATCATACCGAAAGATCTGGACTGCCCGACGAACAAGTGTTTGCTCATTCATCCGGCATTTAGAGGCAGTATTAGACTGCCAAATGTTCGCTAACAAGAGTTAATCGGAACGCTTGTTATCGATTATCAGTCAGAAAATCTAGTAGTCTAATATATCCTAAAATATACCCAGAAAGGTGGACAACCAGTTTGGCCACCATGACCCTCAGGGTTAACTCTTGCATCACTAAACAGGCAAGCCAAAAAAAGCTGGCCGATAACCCACGTCTGAGCTGCAATGGCAGTTGTATTGGTCATTACCCACCTTTCTTGGAGATTGATAAGAAAAGGCTGAATAGAATTTAAGGAGACTTATTTTTGGAGTAAATGTTCTGCTGCATGTCTCGGGGTCATGGATCCGGTGTGTTAGTGTCATTCGTCATGTTTTTTCTCCCTGTAGGATTATCTAACAGACCTCATCACAAACAACAGCATCAACTTCTTCCGCACCTCCAAGAAAATGTACCCCCACCGACCAGTGCTGATGGTGCTGAGCCACGCGGCCCCCCACGGACCTGAAGACTCTGCACCCCAGTATTCCAACATGTTCTCCAATGCTTCCCAGCACATGTGAGTAATAGGAGGGATCTGTTCTATATGTTCAACAAAAGAATGGCAGAAGCGCAGTGAAGACTGACACTCAATGCTGGGCAAGTTACTATAGTGAGAAAAAGGCTGGTTGGAATAGCTCACTCTTGCGTGACAGGGAACAGGTGTTCTAGTCCAAATATCTGTATCACCCATACAGAGAAAAATATAGGAATTAGGCCTCATGCACACGACCGTTGTGTGCATCCGCGGCCGTTGTTCCGTTTTCAGTTTTTTTTCCGCGGACCCATTGACTTTCAATGGCATCCGCGTCCGTGATCCGTGTTTCCAGTCCGTGAAAAAAATAGGACCTGTCCTATTTTTTTTCACGGCTAACGGTTCACAGACCCATTCAAGTCAATGGGTCCGTGAAAAATCACGGATGCACACAAGATTGTCATCCGCGTTCGTGATCCGTGTCCGTTTTTTCCTATCATTTCAAAGGCAAACTTGACTTAGATTTTTTTTTTTCATTTTTCATGTCCGTGGATCCTCCAAAAATCAAGGAAGACCCACGGAAACAAAAACGGAAACGGATCACGGACCAACGGAACCCCGTTTTGCGGACCGTGAAAAAAATACTGTCGTGTGCATGAGGCCTTACTTGTAAATTGCGGACTGGCACTCTGTATGTGTGGTTACAAATAGATGCACAATATATGGTGATCACACTCAATTTAATGACAAAATCAATCTCACTGCAACACTATAAACTATTAAAATTCCATAAAACAATCAATCACACATGTATATGCTGGCACACATTGAATGTTGGAAAACACGCAATATCTGTTGGATATGCAATTTGCTAAACATAAAATGACTTCCCAATGGGACTAACTAAATTTTCTGTTGGTTCAAAAGTCCGCATAGAATATATTCATACCCTTATAGCTTGCGGTTTGTGAGCCGAAATGTCCTTAAATGGAAGGAACAGTCCTGAATACAGTTGCAATGGTTTGCAATTGAATGTCCAGACAACTGTATTCAGTACTGTTCCTTCCATTTAAGGACATTTCAGCTCACAAACCGCAAGCTATAAGGGTATGAATATATTCTATGCGGACTTTTGAACCAACAGAAAATTTAGTCAGTCCCATTGGGAAGTCCGCAATTTACAAGTAAGTTACTATAGTGCGGCATGACTTTTTAAGGTTTTCTGTCACCACACTTTTCACTATTAAGCAGGCTGACATTATACATGTGCAAATGTCACCTGAATTTAACTACGCTATTCTTTTATTTTCTCGCCCAGTTTCCTTGGGGGACACACAAGACCTTGGGTATAGCTCATCTCCATAGGAGGCGTGACACTAAGTGAAAACTGTTAAGCCCCTCCTCCACAGCTATACCCTCAGCCTGGAGAGAGAGGCTGCCAGTTTTTGCTTAGTGTCCAAGGAGGCAAGACACTCCCTGCTCTGCAGGGCTGTTTTCTCCTTGTTTTTAATTTTGATTTTTACTTTTTCTTTTCTTTTTGTTCCAGACATTACGGGACAACAGAGTCGCACTAGACTTCTCTGTTTCTCCCGGGGTTGAGCTGCGCCAGTGCCGGTCATCCGCACTGCTGCCTCCCCCACAGAAGGCAAGGTGGACCAGGGCAGCCCAGCTCCCCTGCATCCCGCCAGCGCAAGGGTCGCCCGCACGCCAAGTCCCTCTTCCAGCGTCCTGCCACTACGGTGCCAGTAGCTGAAGGGGCGACCCTGCTGGAACGGACCGAGGGTGAAGACGGCTGTGGTGAGAGAGTGGCTTCTCCAGCCCTACGACCCCCTCCCCCCACCCAGGTCTCCTGCGTGACTGACCCCCATATTGGTCCCTGCTGGTCCTAGGCTGGCCCCATCCTAGCTTGTTTTATTAGCTCCTTCTCAAATAGGTTCCCACTGAGAGGTTATGCTGGCGTCCCTATCATGCCGCCCAGGGAGCTGCCTCTATACGGGCACCCGGTCACAGGGTTCCCCCCCCCCCCCTATCGCCTTACCGGTGCGCTGCTCAGGGCCAGAGGCCCTCTCCTGACGGCTGCAGCGTAGGGCCCTTGTTTCCGGTCCGCGGGGTGGGCACCCGCGGCCGGAATGACTGGTGCGGTGTCCCAGCAGACCCTGGCCGACCACTGGTGCTCTCAGAGGCTGTCTTTCCGGTCGGCCGGGCGCCGCAGAAAGATTCTTTCCACAGGATTCCGGCTCCTTCCCGGGCCCCCTGACTGTTCCGGCCCGCGGGGTGGGCTCCCGCGGCCGGTATTATGCACGCGCCGCTCCGCTCCCTCCAGGTCCCGGCCGGTACCTCCGGGCACCGCAAAAATTTAGGCCCCGGCTTCGCGGCCTACTAGGCCGCAAATTTCCGGCCTCGATTGGAGGGGGCGGGCACTCTCCAGGCGCGAATTCTTCCCGCCGGAGGTCCCCCCCGCCCCCAGGGGATCGCTGCACCGCTCTCAGGTCGGATCCCTGTTAACCTCTTGGATGCCGACGGCTCCCATCTGGAGGAGACCCTAGGATGGCTAGCCTCTCAAAGAGGCTGTGCCCTTATATGGTGGCCCCTTCCTGCCTCAAAGAGGCTGTGTTTTAGAATAATAAATAAAAAAAAAAATATATATATATATATATTTTTAATAAAATTAAATAAAAAACATAAATACAGAAATAATATAAGAATTAACAGTATGTATATATATATATATATATATAAGAGGTATCTGTATTTTTTTGTTGGCTGCGCAGGATGCTGCAGCCTGACCTTAGAGCACTGGCCGTATGCCTGCCCCTATTCCATAGGCGGCATGTTGCGCTCCGTGGCACTGGCCAAGTATACGTGTTCCCCTTCTAGGCGGACCCTTGCCCTCTCCTGGGATACGGCGCTGGCCAGGTGCAGGCCGCCCTTTTCTATAGGCAGAATTAGTCGCCCTCTCCAGTCACGGTACTGGCCATGTGCATGACCCCCCATTATAGGCGGCATACTGCACTCTCTCTGGCTGCGGGCTGGCCTTGTGCATGACCCCCTTCTGTAGGCGGAATACTGCCCTTTTACTGCATACGATGCTGACCATGTGCACGACCCCCTTCCATAGGCGGAACGCTGCACTCTCGCTGGGTTTGCTACGGCCATATGCGTGACCCCCTTCCATAGACGGAACGCTGCACTCTCGCTGGATTCGCTACGGCCATATGCATGACCTCCTTCCATAGGCGGAACGCTGCACTCTCGCTGGGTTCGCTACGGCCATATGCATGACCTCCTTCCATAGGCGGAATGCTGTACTCTCGCTGGGTTCGCTACTGCCTTATGCATGACCTCCTTCCATAGGTGGAATGTTGCACTCTCTCTGGCTTCGCTGCTGGTCATACGCATGACCTCCGTCCAAAGGAGGGCTGCTGCGCTCCCTCTCTCTGGATTCGCTGCCGGCCATATGCATGACCTCCGTCCATGGGCAGAACGCTGCACTCTCGCTGGATTCGCTGCCGGCCATATGCATGAGCCGGCCATGTGCATTGCCTCCTTCCATAGGCGGAATGCTGCACTTTCTGGATTCGCTGCCGGCCATACGCATGACCTCCGTCCATAGGCGGAATGCTGCACTCTCTCTGGATTTGCTGCCGGCCATGTGCATGAACTCCTTCCATAGGTGGATTGCTGCACTATCACTGGATTCGCTGCCGGCCATGTGCACGACACCTTCCTTGGGTGGTGTGCTGCACTCACTGGAATCGCTGCCAGCAATGAGCATGTATCCTTTCCTCAGGCGGCATATGCACAACGCCACTGACTGTGGTTGTTTTCTCGCCAGTGCGTTGCTGGCCATGTGCATGTCCCGCATCCTTGGCGGGGTGCTTGCATTTTTGCTGGATGCGATGACGGCCGTGTGCATTACCCTCCCCTTTCTGGGTGGAATACTGCTCTTTCGCCGGATATGTTGCGGGCCATACACGGCCCACCTCATCCATGGGCAAGAATTTGCACCCTCACGTGACCCATGGCTGTCCTTGATATGCTGTGCGGGATTCTTGCTTGTTCTCCTTCGTTGTGGAGTAGTTGCACTCTCACAGTATTCGGTGTTAGGTGGGTTATTGCGCACTCGCTTAATGGTAAGATAACCCCGTGCATGTCCCCCTTTCTCTGGGCGGACCTCCTGCGTTCCCGCTGGGTACTGTGCGGCCATGTGATTAGTCACCTTCTGGGCAAACTATGGTATGTTCTACTTCTCTGAAGTTGTTACTGGCCTTGGGCATCCCCCCTTTGGGACGGGCCTTTGCATTCTTACCAGCTGCAGTGTTGCCAGGTACATTTCCCCCTTTTCTGGGGGGCCTGCCTGCGTTTCCATCGCATGCCATACTGATGTCTTGTGCATCACTCCCTTTCAGGTTGCACTTTGCACTTCCGTTGATACTGTTGGGCTCTGTGGCTGATCCCCTTCACTGGGTGACTATTTTTTTGCAGTGAGCGGAATTTTCTGGTGCGCTCTGTCCGTTGTTTGGGCCGTGTATGCCTTCTCCTCCCATAGGTGGGTTGGCCTTCTCACTGCTTGCGGGGCTGCTCGTACGTATGCCTCACTTCCTCCTGCGACATACCCTTTTTTCTCTTGGGATGTGGTGCTGTCACGGGCCTTGCACTCTTCTCTAAAGAGATCATTCTGTCCACCTGTATAACCCTTGGGTGCTGTCATACAAGCATTACAAGTATGCCGTTGTATTCAAAGGTGTATTCTTTAGATATGAGTAGATGGGCTCTACTTGCTCTCTACTTCGCCGAGCTGGGTGGTGCTCGTTTTCTGGTTTGGCCTGTATATTGTGGTCCCGTTGTGTCGGCATCCACCATGTCCGTTGGCCTTTCCACCTGGGGAGTGTTCGTGGTTCTTTGATACGTACCCTTTCGTTCTCCCGTGCACTCGCTTCCCGGCGCAAGTGGTCACTGGGTCGAGAGTGCCGTTTGCAGTGCCACTCGATTTCTGCGTTGGCTCTGGCGGGACTGCTGTTCCCTCGCCTGCTACTGTTTTCCTCCTCTTCGGGTGTCGTGCAGTATGAGTTTTTTCTTTTGGCGCCCCCTCTGCGCTTCAGGCTGGTCCGCTACCGGGTTCGGGCCGCTTTTCTCGGGATGGTCACCCAGCTGCTCTTGGGTGCTCACTTACCCAGGTCCGTAGGACCTCCACCTTGGGTTCTTCAGGGTACTCGCCTTCTGCGTGGCAGTGAACCGGGCGTCTCGGTGAGCGGGGTTCTGCCTTTGAGCTGTCCTATGGCTTCCCTGTTGCCCACTCCTCCTTTCGGTTGAAGGGTGTTATGCCGGCCTCTGTCTCGACTGCCTTTTTTCGCCGGCTCTGCTTGGCTCCCACTCGGTTTGGCTCGGCTCCCTCCGATGTGGCTTTTGCCCCGGCCGCGCTTCAGTGGCTGTTCCTTCGCTGCCCTCCCCTCTGGGGAGAGCTTGGTTGTTCATGTGGATGGTTCTGATGTTCCTCTTGGCCTCGTACTGTCTCCCTTGTTCACTCTGGCTGTAACTTGGGAGGACCCCCATTCGGTCGAGATTGTCATTAGATCTCCCACACCGGGACTGTAGGACGTCTTCCTGTGGTGGCTACATCGGCATGGACTTTAGCCTGTCTTGTCCTGGCGGTTGCTGGGCGGACCCTTCGGTTCCTTTCCGTCTGTCCTTCTGCTCCCCCACTCCGGGTGGTTACAGGACTACGTTGCTCGGGGGCCGACGGGACCAGTTTTGCCGACCGTTCTGCCCGTGTTACTGGTCTGCGCCTGTTCGCATTGGGTTTCACCCGCTTGCCCAGGCGACTCTAGCGGGCTCGCTAGTGTTCGCTCCTGGCCGTGTTTTGTCCAGGATCTGTTGTAGGACTTAGGGGTTTTACCGGGGGTTCTGTGGGAAGCTGGGCGTTCCCCCACTCTGCCTTTCTCTCTCCATGGTTCTGTCTTTCTCCAGTCCGACCTGGATCTGGGACTGGGACTCTGTTGCTTGAAGTGTCAAGTGTCAGCGCTGTCCTTCCCCTTTCGGCGTTCCCCGGCCCTCTGGGCCTGTCAGGACCCTTTTCCGTGGAGCGGCTTTGGGGTTCCCTCGTACTGCCCCTGGGTACCGCCCTGGGCATTGCATACTGGGCTCTTGGCGCTCCAATCTTTCCCTTGGAGCCGTTACAGAAGTTCTCTCTACTCCTTCTGTCCTGTACGGTTATGTTTCCGTAGCCGTCGTGTCTCTGGCGGGTGCCTGGGTGGCGGCCCTTCTTGTTCCGAGCCTTCTCTTTCCTCGGGACAGGGCTGTTCTCCATCCCGTCTCTTCCTTCCTTCTGAAGGTGGTGTTTGTCTTTCATTTTAACGGGGCTTTCGTCCTCCCCTTCCCACCCCCGGGAACGGACACTTCACCGATTTGGGAGTTGTTTGGGCCTTGCGGTTTTTACTTGGAGATCTCCGACTCTTGTCGACGTTCGGTCTCTTGGTTTTCCAGGAGGTCCGCGCAACGGGTTGGTGGCCTCCGGGGTGGCTTTCCTCCGCCTTCCTCCGCTTTCTCACAGTGGTTGTTGCTGTGGTTACCGCACCAAGGGCAGGGTTCTGCTTTTGGTGTCACCGTTCGTTTCACCGGAGCGGTCGGTGCCTCCTGGGCCGGTGGCATTTGGCTTCGGCCATGCGTCTGTGCGCGGCGGTCACTGGTCTGCCTTACAGCGTTCTACAGGGTGCATACTCTGGCTTCGGCAGATGCTGCCTTGGGCCGCCTGGTCTGCGGGCGGCGGTTTCTTGATGCCTTCGGGTGCTTCGCCTTGGTGCTGTGGTCCCTCCCCCTTTTGGACTGCTTTTGAACGTCCCAAGGTCTTCTGTGTCCCCCAAGGAAACTGGGCGAGAAAACGAGATTTTTGTATAACTTACCAGTAAAATCTCTTTCTCGCTCTTTCCTTGGGGGACACAGCACCCACCCATTCTTTGTTTTTTCTCTACACGGTTTCCGAGTTGTTTTACCCGTTGGGTAGTTGGCTTGTTGGTTCCACTTTTGGACTTTGCCTTTTTTTCACTACTTGGACACGCAACTGGCAGCCTCTCTCTCCAGGCTGAGGGTATAGCTGTGGAGGAGGGGCTTAACAGTTTTCACTTAGTGTCACGCCTCCTATGGAGATGAGCTATACCCAAGGTCTTCTGTGTCCCCCAAGGAAAGAGCGAGAAAGAGATTTTACTGGTAAGTTATACAAAAATCTCGTTTTTTCAGTGTGTCCCCGTTTTTGTGCAATTATAACTTTTATAACATGCTAATTAGCCACTTGCACCTGCTCCTAGAGGCTCTGTTCGCCCACCTCCTTCCACTCCCTTCTACTCTTGATTGACAGGGCAAGGCCAGCTTTGGTCTCCTCCTGCTGGCCCTGTCTGCCGGGGAAATCTCGCTCCTGTGCCGTCCCGTTCAGTATTTGGCGCAATGAGGGAAGGACACTCGCCAGCTTCCTCACTGTGACGTATTCAGAGCAGGCACAGTGAGGCAGCTGTTGAGCGTCCTTCCCTCATTGCTCCCCGAATACTGAATGGGACGGAGCAGGCGCAAGATTTCCCTGGCAGACAGGGCCAGCAGGAGGAGACCAACGCTGGCCTGGCTCTGTCAATCAAGAGTAGAAGGGAGTGGAAATAGGAGGGTGAATGGAGCATCTAGGAGCTGGTGACATTTGCACACGTATAATGTCAGCCTGTTTAATAGTGAAAAGTGTGGTGACAGAAACCACTGCTATAGAGCTGCGGACATGCACGGCTAGATCGCCGCTAGCATGTCCGCAATATATCTGTCCTATAGGGCTGTGTGGTTTTAATTTCTTTATAAAAGGATTTTATAGATATGTAAATGAGTCTTGTATGTGTCCAAGGGGCTGTACTAACCTTCCTGGAGCCCAGCCGTGCCCAGCTACACCCGCCTGTGAAGGAGCCCAGCACCGCCTATGTCCTCCGAATCTCCTCCTTTCATCAACTATAGATTGCTGTAATCTCGCGATGCGCGAGCTCGCGCATGCGCAGTTCTTTCCCTGAGGCTGATGCCAGCACAGGGAAGGAACACTATACCGGCACTGCGCATGTGCGAGCTCACGCATCGCGAGATTACGGCAATCTATAGTTGATGAAAGGAGGAGATTCGGAGGACATAGGCGGTGCTGGGCTCCTTCACAAGCAGGCGTGGCTGTACAGCCCCTTGGACACATACAAGACTCATTTACACCACACTTTAAGCTTAGAGTGCCAGTCCAGTAGATGCCAGTTTATCAGAATTGCCGAGCTTTTGCAATCTTTATACCACTAGAACATGCTATGAATCGCATTCCTCCTTCTCCTCCTGGAAAACAGTGGAAAAATCTATAAACTTGTCTTGCGCTATGTGACGCTGAGGTGCCACCCACTTATTCATCACTTCACAGCAGTTTCATAAGTATGGCTCTCGGCCCGAACATAAAATCTGGCATCATTACCTTGATTAGTCTGTCCCAGTGCTGCTTGGTGAGCTGGGAATTGGAGGGGGTAGCACACATGATGCACCCAGGGTGCTGAATCATTTTCTATAAACTATAAAAATAAATCTGTTGTCGGGGGATAAGTCATTGGGTCTTTTATTTACTCCTAAAAAACCAACAATTGTTTCCCTTTAACTTACTATATCAGTGATCCAATATCACCATTAACGGAACAAATACTTAGGCCTCTTTCACACTTGCGTTGTCCGGATCCGGCGTGTACTCCACTTGCCGGAATTACACGCCGGATCCGGAAAAACGCGAGTGTACTGAAAGCATTTGAAGATGGATCCGTCTTCAAAATGCTTTCAGTGTTACTATGGCAGCCAGGACGCTATTAAAGTCCTGGTTGCCATAGTAGTAGTGGGGAGCGGGCGAGCGGTATACTTACAGTCCGTGCGGCTCCCGGGGCGCTCCAGAGTGACGTCAGGGCGCCCCAGGCGCATGGATGACGTGATCGCATGGATCACATGATCCATGCGATCACGTCATCCATGCGCCTGGGGCGCCCTGACGTCACTCTGGAGCGCCCCGGGAGCCGCACGGATGGTAAGTATGCTGCTCCCCACTACACTTTACCATGGCTGCCAGGACTTTAGCGTCCCGGCAGCCATGGTAACCATTGAGAAAAAGCTAAACGTCGCATCCGGCAATGCGCCGAAACGACGTTTAGCTTAAGGCCGGATCCGGATCAATGCCTTTCAATGGGCATTCATTCCGGATCCGGCCTTGCGGCAAGTGTTCCGGATTTTTGGCCGGAGCAAAAAGCGCAGCATGCTGCGCTATTTGCTGCGGCCAAAAAACTTTCCGTTCTGGAACGGAAGACATCCTGATGCATCCTGAAGGACGGACTGTCCATTCAGAATGCATTAGGATAATCCTGATCAGTATTCTTCCGGCATAGAGCCCCGACGACGGAACTCTATGCCGGAAGACAATAACGCAGATGTGAAAGAGCCCTTAGATATATAGATCAAAACTAGTCACAAATCATAACTCCATCAACAATTATATTTAAATAATCCTCAATTTTATGAGGTACTTCTGGAGTACCTAATAAAGTTGAGGATTATTTTAATATAAGTTATGAGTTATGATTTGTGACTAGTTTTTATTTACTCCTCTCCCATAATGTCCTAATTCCTTCTAAAGGACTGTATACGGTTTTGTCTTTCAGAACGCCGAGCTACAACTACGCCCCAAATCCAGACAAGCACTGGATCATGAGGTACACAGGCCCCATGATGCCCATCCACATGGAGTTCACCAACATGCTGCAGCGCCGGCGACTACAGACCCTGATGTCCGTGGAAGACTCTATGGAGAAGGTGTGGTGACAGCAGATGACCCACAGCTGCTGACCTCATCCTACTCACACAGCTGAGTGTTTGTTACAATGTATCCGGTCACTTAAGATGCATCAGCCTGGAGTCCAGCACAGGAAAGAAATTTGTGCTGCTGCCTTGTCTATACTGATACATAGTAACAAAACAGGCACGTACAAATAAACATATTAACCGTCGGGTAACCACATTTGTATTCAGAGTCAAGTGTAGTCTCTATGGGTTCATCTTTTGTTCCATGCTGGAGTAATGTCGATACATGAACGCAAGGTCTCACCACCACATACCTTACATGATGCTTTGGGGAGCTCTTTTGTGAGTAACGGGAGCTCTCTAAAATGTAATGTAGTGAGGTGTGAAGTGGAGAGACATTCTGGTGCAGTAGAGTGAAGCTCTCTAAGTGCTCATTCAGACGGCCGTATGCTGTCCGCAAAAATGCGCATCTGTTTTTTGTGGACAGTTCAACATATCTGCAAAAGAAAACGGATTGCATTCCGTTTTTTTACTGATCCATAGACTTCAATAGGGCCATGTCCTGATTTTCACGGACAAAGTATAGGACATGTTTAATTTTTTTGCTGAGCCGTGCAGTGGAAGAAAAGGGCCCCATAGAACTGAATGAGACAGCATCTAATCCGCAAAAAAACAGATCCGCATTTTTGCTGACAGCATACAGCCGTCTGAATAGCATGAGCCCTAATAGTGGGTTTTCTCTTACATGTTCTGTGTTGGAGGTTCAATTAGGAGCCTCCATCACAGATTCCATTAAAAATACCACGAGAAATCCAGTTATTGTAAGAGAGGTCACTTGGGCTCCATTTTGTTTCCGTCAAGTAACAGATCCGGCTCTTATTTTAGTTATTCGACACCTACAATGGAATAGAACAATGCAAAAAAACAATGCAGATGTGAAAGAAGCCTTAAAGACTGTATTAGACTGGCAGTGTAATCAGGCTTAAAAATCATTGTTTGCTGGCAGCAGATTGTGCTGTCTAATTACGATCTGCTGCCGGCAAACAAGAAGTCAGTATGGAGACGAGTGATTGCATAATCGATTGCACCACTGCATGTAATAGCAGTGGTCTCCTCCACTAACGAGCAGGCTATTGCTGGGAAGAAGCACTTCCCTTCTGACAATCTCCTGCAAATCTTTTAAAGTAATACAGCCCTTAGATCTATTAGCTGCTGCACTGGGGTATTTGTTTTTTTAGCCTCAGATTGTCAGTAACAATCTTTTCATTAGCCAACATCAGAGTTCTTTAAAAGGATGAGAACTTGTAGCACAGAGTCCAGATTGTTTTTTTTTTTCTGCTCTGTAATCTGTGTGCTATTGTTTTCAACAGGAATCCATGCTGACGCTCATACAGCTGTGGATTATTTCACATGGTTTGAAATCCTTGTTAAGAAGGAACATGCCCATTCTTGACCGGGAAACCCTATCTGGTATCAACACAGACTAGCCCCATTGAATTGGGCTGATCCATGTGCGGCAGTGCAAACTGGAAATCCACAGCAGAAATCAAAGTGTCAGCCGTGGCTTTCTGTCATGGATTTCCTGTCTGAGTCCTCCACACAATCTTAGAGGCGTGGAGACATACCCGAAGGGTGTCATGTTCATGTGGTTTCTATCTCCTCTGTACTGATATTCACCTGGACACCTATTCCTGTTTATCAATCTCTAGATCACTGATCCCTAGGATCTCAGAGATCCCACACTAGGAATACTGTGACCGTTTGGGCCACTTACAATGATCCCACTATTACTGGATGGTGGGAGGTGCCATTGTCTCTTAGTGTTTAAAACCTCCAATCCCGGAGCATTCACTATAGCATTGCATTTATTTACCTCTTACTGATCTGAGGAGGCATGTCTCCAATCACTTACAAAGCTGTCTGCTCTTACATACTATCTTGTACTCCAGCCACATCCAGAGCTGCACTCACAGTTCTAGTTACATTATCTCTTATATGCCAGTCATATACAGAGATTCAGTTCAGTCAGTCTGCTGTTACATCATTTCTTATACACTTACAGTTGTGTCATTACATTATGTCTTATACTCTTTATATCCAGAACTGTGTTTACAGTGTTGCTAGTTGCTCTTGGAATTAGCAAGCAGTTTATCTGCACTTTATTCTCGGTTGTGTGACCTTATAGCTTCATTATGAATGTGTAATTATCTGAGCTGCTGCCCTGCTCTTTGGTAACAGCAATCCAGAAGAATTGTGGTATAAGACATAATGTAACAGCAGAATTAAGATTGCAGCTCTGGATGTGACTTATAATCAGTTCAAGATAATTTACTTATTTAATGTTACATGCAGACTTATTTTTTGAAGCGTGTATAATTCAGTGTATTTAACTCATTATTTCATGAATGCTGCATGTTTAAGATTTTACTCTGATTTCTCCATTTCTATTGCTACAGCTCTGGATGTGACTGGAGGTGGATGAGGGGAGGGGTGTATGTGGAGATAACTGTGATTGTGGTCTTCTAGATCTATGACCTGCTGGTGGAGCTGGGTGAGCTGGACAACACGTACATCATTTACACGGCTGACCATGGCTACCACATTGGCCAGTTTGGCCTTGTGAAGGGAAAGTCCATGCCGTACGAGTTTGACATCCGGGTGCCATTTTATATCCGTGGACCAAATGTGGATGCAGGTTCCCTGTGAGTCCTTCTCTTCTTCATAGCCTGACATAAACCCCACAATTCCAACAGAGCGCCATAGCAGACACTTTCCTCCACAGACACTGAACCAGCAGGGGGCAGCAGTCTGACAGATGTGACAGGAGTATAGGATAATGAACAGCAGAATTGTGACTCCATCTCTGGATATAACTGAAGTATAAGGCTTGATGTAACCGCAGAATTGTCATTGGAATATAGGACATGATGTCACAGCAGATTAGTGAATGCAGATTTGGATGTAACGGCAGCATAATAAAGCCCCTGATCTTTCCTGTCTTTGCATTCATCTGTAGGAACCCACACATTGTGCTTAATATTGATCTCGCCCCAACCATCATGGACATTGCTGGACTGGACATTCCTGCAGACATGGATGGGAAGTCAATACTGAAGCTACTAGACACGGAGAAACCTGTGAATAGGTGAGGGCTACATGAGATGCCGAATATTCAGACATGACATATTTTACAAGATAAATGTTCATGGTGAGCGGCACCGGAGAACACACAATATAATCAGTAATCCCAGTTACATTTCCATGTCTTGTGCGAGGACACAGATCCGCCTGGATCAAAGGTTCATATGATTCATGCGATGATAGTAACCATGACAACGCACTGAGGAACCTGCACAAGCGGCACAGGAGATGTTAATTAGCCTCTTTTCTGGCGCCGCTGCTCCCTCTGAGTGACTGGTTCTCCCTTAAGGTCCCCTTTCTGAGTCGATCTTTGGGCTGGATGTCACGGGTGCCCCGGCAGCAAGCTCTACCATTAGAATCTTCTGTATAAATGCCGTCCATCGCGGCTGCACATGTTCCTCTCTTGGCGTCTGCTCTTTGTTTATTTGGGTGTAGTTTTTTTTTTTTTCTTATGAAAAAGATGTCAGCACTGCCAGGCAGCTACAGCTCACACTCTTAAACCAGAAACAGAAAATCAAGGTGGTGCTCTACACTGAATAGACATCCAGTATTCTGGTTTTTTTATTTTTTTATTTTTTCTCTTCCAGGTTCCAAGTTCAGAAAAAAGTTAAAGTCTGGAGAGATTCGTTTCTTGTGGAGCGCGGGTGAGTGCTGCTGCATTCCATAAGTGAGAGTAACACTGATTCTGTAGAGGGGAATATACAAAGTCATTTTTTTTTTTTTACACAGATCATATAGAATCTGCACATGTTCTTATGTTATCTCTTGGGACCTGGATCTATGTGCCGTCCTCATCAATCATTGTATAAATACTGATTATTAACGTCCACTGTCCATATTGTAGGAAATTGCTTCATAAGAGAGAACCCGATAAGATGGATGCTCAGGAGGAGAACTTTCTGCCAAAGTATGAGCGCGTCAAAGACTTGTGTCAGCGAGCGGAGTATCAGACAGCCTGCGAGCAGCTGGGGCAGGTGAGTACAAACCAAGAGCAGTGCCAGCTCAGCAGCGGCATCTAGTGGTTGCTGCTCACATTACCCAGCCCAGATCTCTGTGTAAAAGCAGGATGGATAAAAATAAGTCTTAAATCTTCTACATAGCTCCCAGCTGTATAAAAACTGCAAAATATGAGCCAACCCCCAAACACTGATTCTTGTGTATATATAGAGGGACCTGATTGATATATGCTGCTTCCTGTACCTACAAATATTTAGCACTCAATTGCTGATCATTTCCTACTGACATGGGAGAACACTGCTAACCTCCTAAAGAGCAGAGCTCATTTATGTATGCAGTTACTACACCAGCAGAATAGTGAATGCAGCTCTGGGGTATAATACAGGATGTAACTCGCGATCGGTACAGGATAAGTAATGTATGTACACAGTGACTCCACCAGCAGAACAGTGAGTGCAGCTCTGGAGTATAATATACATGGGATCATTCAAATATAAGTTATGTATATGGAGGTTGTATCTGTAGGTCAGACCCGTCATACAGGTAAACATCTTATTAGTCATGTGATGTTATAACACTGACAGAGCCTGGCTTCTGCCTCATGCTCTTTAAGGTTACTCCTGTCTATTGACTTTTTTTCTTGTTCTTGTTTGTACTGTCCTCAGAAATGGCAGTGCGTGGAGGATCCCACCGGAAAGCTTCGGCTGCATAAGTGTAAGCGGCTGGCTGGTCTGTCTGCAGCCCCTGACAGCAAGAAGATCTCCCCGAATCTTATGAGCAGTTATTACAATGCGGACAGTGATGAATGCGACTGTGATGCCATCAGCTACAAGATCTCTCCACTTGGCCGCCGCAAGAAGCTGATGTCCAAGAAAAGTGAGTTGTCGAGCAGCAGATTGTGTCTGTCATTTTTATGGGGGAACCAATAAGCATGGGATTTCCATGTCACATTTGAGGCCTGTGCTACTTCCAGGTTTTACTCTTGTGCATGAAAAATCCAAACAAGTAATATTACTCAGAATCCTCTGCATCTGGAGGAGACTTCAAAGCTAATTAGTCCTCTTCCTTAATACCCATTTTTTGGACTGAGATAATAAAACAAAGTAACTAATTTGGATAGTGGAGCAGAGGACGTTCAAATCTGGTTTGCCCTAACACATACAGTGCACATCATGGACAATCACAGGAAGCTTCCTGTATGTGTCACACAGGTTGGAGATGAAGACAGTGGTGCTGTGCTGTGTCCTTGCACCATCTAGTGGCCATTTTTTTATATTACAGAAGATGAACATGACTCATACAGTACATGCTCCTCTGACTGCACAGGGAGCAGTCTTACTTCATTACATTCCTTATTAACCTTATTCCCTCCTTGTTCTTGCAGAATACAAGACCAGTTATCTGAGGAACCGTTCCGTCCGCTCTGTGTCTGGTGATGTCCTTAGTATGTACATAGAGCAGGAATACGAGCCGGTTCTAAGAAATAATTTAACCAAGTGGCAGCTGCCTGAGCTGGACAATGAGGATGAGGAGGATAAGGACACTGACAACTTCAGTGGGACTGGAGAGATCACAAATGAACTGTTTGTGCCCAGTGCGGTTAAAGTGACTCATAGGTGAGAGGTTAGGGGCCAGTGAGGCGGCAGCTGTAGTTATTGTTGGGTGGTCCCTCTGTAAAATGTCCTGTCCCATACACAGGTGCCACATTCTTCCTAATGACACCGTGCAGTGCGACCTGGACCTCTACAAGTCTCTGCAGGCTTGGAAGGATCACAAGCTGCACGTTGATCATGAGGTAAGAACAGCAATAATTCATAGACTACAGTCTCCGGCCAGTTAGCTGTGGTGCCTTGCAGCACTAGGGTCCTGGATTCGAATCTGACCAGGGACAACATATATAACTCAGGATCAGTACAGGCTAAGTAATGTGTGTACACAGTGATTCTACCAGCAGAATAGCGGGTGCAGCTCTGGAGTATAATACAGGTTGTAACTCTGGATCAATACAGGATAAGTAATGTATGTACACCACCAGCAGAATAGTGAGTACATATTTTGGAGTTTAATACAGGT
The DNA here is from genome assembly GCF_014858855.1 of Bufo gargarizans. NCBI lineage: Eukaryota > Metazoa > Chordata > Amphibia > Anura > Bufonidae > Bufo > Bufo gargarizans. The sequence goes on along the minus strand of NC_058085.1, from coordinate 257,276,740 downwards.
TGTAACTAAGGATCATTGCAGGTTAAGTAATCTATGTACACAGTGACACCACCAGCTGAATAGTGAGTGCAGCTCTGGGGTATAATACAGTATATAAGATCAGTACAGGATAAGTAATGTAAATAGACATGAAATATATTTCTCTTATGGGTGAACATGCGTGTGACATTAAGGGATTCAGAACATGGGCATTCCGGATGGTGTTTAGCTGTGTAGCGATCAGCACCCTCCCCTACAGCAGTAATGACCGTCTCATGATTATGTTATAGATTGAAACATTACAGAATAAGATCAAGAACCTGAGAGAGGTCAGAGGTCATCTGAAAAAAAGGCGACCAGAGGACTGTGACTGCAGCAAGATAAGGTATCTCCTTCTGGCAGAGCAGACTTAACGTGTAGTGTTACCTGAGGTCCTGAATTCTTCTGAGCATGTGTATATGATTGTTTATAGCCACGTTTCTATCTCTTCCAGTTATCACTTCAAACATAAGAAGGGGAAGCTAAAGAGCGGGGGAACCCTCATGCATCCCTACAAGTGAGTGCACACAAAGACTGCCTGTAAGGTATGTAGTTGGTGAATCATGGATCCTGACATGAAGTTTGTACCCAGGAAATCGCTGAACGAACATGACAAGATATGGCTCCTGCGGGAACAGAGACGCAAGAAGAAGCTGCGCAAACTGCTGAAGAGGCTGAGGAACAATGACACATGCAGCATGCCAGGCCTCACCTGCTTCACCCATGACAACCAGCACTGGCAGACTGCCCCCTTCTGGACATGTAAGGTTTCATTACCAGGTGTAGGCAGTAAGGTATGAGCCATCAGTATGGAGTCCAGAACAGGAGAGAAATTTGTGCTGCTGTTGTGTTTAACTGATGATCAGGAACATCCTGCACTCCATACTGTGGTATAAAATATAAAAGCTTCAGTCCTCACTTCATTACATCAGCAGGGATACAGTCTTCAATACAGGCTGACGCGTTTCGATCAAAAAGATCTTAGTCATAGCAATAGCATAGTTCCTGATCATCTATCATTGAGTTCTCCAGCTTGTTCCCATGCACCTAACTGATGGCTGTCTGAGAACCAGGTGAGCTGACTATATTTTTATTTATTTATTCATCTATGTTGTGTTTAAGACTGGGATAACATCACGTTTTTGCCATCCATTTAACGTATACAAAAAACATCTGCGTTAACAGATGCCTAAGTTCCATTATAAAATAAATAAATGAAAGTATACATTAATGTATGTAATGTTTTTTTTAACAGAATCTGAAAGATAGAAAATAGAAAAATGTGGTATGCTACGCTTTTGTATCCTTCACCTCCCCCTCCCAATGTATATGTTAAACGGATGGCAAAAACATGTTAACCCAACCCTTAATCACCAAGAATTGTCTCCATTGATACATTGCAACAAACCCACAGCTGTAAGGGCTGGACTAGATTAGGTTACTTTTTTCATCCTCTGATTGTAAACAATTGTTCCCTCACCTCACCACTGTCCCACTTTTGGTGTCAAATCCTCTATGTAGGAAGTACAACATGCCCCTTAAAATTTTTATTTTGGAACACTTATCTGATGTCACCAACCCGAACTACAGGAATATTTCTAGTGCATCTAAACAGTTCATAACAGCGCACACCAGCTCAGTTAATTATTTTGAGAGATTTGCTACTGATTCATGGTAGATAACAGAGCACGCCTGTCACATCACACAGAGGCGTTCTAGATTTTCCAACTGAATACTGGATCACTCCATGGGCTTAACCTTAAAAGGGAGATTATAAAAGTTTATAGGTTTTCTTATATAGGGTAAGACTGACATCCATATGACCACTGCTACTTAATAGTGAAGATATGTTGTATAATCTAGGTCCACATTCACACGTGACATCTGAACTGTGATTTTTACTTTATTTCACTGCCAACTAACAGTTTAGATATGTTGCATTATCTAACCCTATGTTCACATGTGATTTATATAGGTTAGGATTGATACCTATCTGATCATTGCCAATTAATAGCTAAGGCTTATATTACAGGCGTAGATCAGGCAGGCGATTGTCGGTAGGGAAGCGTTCCTTCCCGGCAATCGCCTGCTGATTAGTGGAGGAGAGAGCTACTATTACATGCAGTAATAGTAGCACTTCACTAATGCCATCACTCTTTCCTATACTAAATTGTTGTTTGCTGGCAACAGATCATGAATAGACGGCACGATCTGCTGCCGGCAAGAAATTATTTTTAAACCTGCTGAAAAATCTCTATTGCCGGATGAACGAGCATTTACTCCTTCATCAGGTAATTGGTGGCAGGATTACACTGCCAGATCATCACTAACGAGCTTGCCACTCAATAGCTAAGATGTGTTGTATAACCTAAGTGCATGTTCACACGACACCTGAACTATGATTTCTACTTGATGATATTTTCATGTTATATAGGTTAGGACTGATGTCTATCTGACCACTGCCCTGAATTGTGATTTACGCTTAGTTCTACTGCCACCTAAAAGTAAAGAAATATTGTTTTAACCTTTTTTCTACCGCCACACAACTAATGTTGTGGCAGTAGGCTCTTAACCGTAACCTAATGTATAAAAGCGTTGGGTTAGATTGCGATATGCCAACATTGCAGATCGTTGTAACCGTGCTGTCATTTGACAGCTCCACTCACAGTGAGGATCTTGGAGACCAACAGAAGCGGTCTCTCTGCATGGCATCGTTGTAGCAGGGGAGCACACTTCTTGATGTGACAGCGACCCCTGCTGGCTCTAAAATTAACTGTGATCCAGCAGTCTGTGAAATGACTCCTTCCTGCTTGTGTTTAATGGAAGTTAATAATATCAACATACTTCAGTGTTAGGCTACATGCACACAACCGTTCCGTTTTTTGCGGATCCACAAAAAATGGAAGCTGCCGGTGTGCCTTCCGCAATTTGTGGAACGTAACTGGCCTCCCATTGTAGAAATGCCTATTTTTGTCCGCAAAACGGACAAGAATAGGACATGTTATATTTTTTTCTGTATTCAGAATGCTATTATTTTCCCTTATAATCTACAGAACACTGATCCCAAGCCCGAACTTCTGTGAAGAAGTTCGGGTTTGGGTACTAAACATGCATGATTTCTCGCCCATTTTCCTTGGGGGACACAGACCTTGGGTATAGCTCAGCTCCCTAGGAGGCGTGACACTAAGTAAAACTGTTAAGCCCCTCCTCCATCAGCTATACCCTCAGCCTGGAGATAGAGGCTACCAGTTTTAGCTTGGTGTCCAAGGAGGCAAGACACTCCCTGCTACTGCAGGGCTGTTTTCTCCTTGTTATTTTTACTTTTTCTTCTAATTTTGTTATTTTATTTTTTCCTAGGGATACCAGAGACGCATTAGACCTCTCTGCTCTCCCGGGGTTGAGCTGCGCCAGTGCCAACTTATCTGCACTGCTGCCTCCCCCACAGAAGCAATAGGAGGATCTGGGCAGCAATGACTCCCCTACATCCCGCCAGCTAGGGGGTCGCCCGCACGCCAAGCCCCTCTTCCAGCTTCCTGCCACTGCGGTGCCAGTGGCTGAAGGGGCGACCCTGCTGGAAAGGACTGAGGGTGAAGACGTCGGACGGTGAGATGGCTATTCCAGCCCATACCCCGTCCCTATCTGCAGCATCTACCCCTCTGGGTAAGGGGGGCACCCGTGGTCGCTCATTCTGAGCGCTCATCTGCAGGACAATGCAGCACAGCAGCATCCTCAGCACCCCCACGCCGTTCCCCCCCACGCTGCTATCTTTCTCCCCCCCCCAGTGGCGACTCTAGGAACAATATATAGGGGGGGCACAAAGATACCACAGTCAAAAATGGGGGGGCAAAAACAAAATAAGTATATAGAAATAAGATTACAAAATACTAGAGAGTTGCGGTATGCAGGGATACATTTATAATAAAACAATTTACTTACAAAAGAAGCTATTCAGTCGTCTGCTGTGCCGTCCTCTGCTTGCTTCCGCGGATTCTTTCCCCTTCTTTCTGTCTCTCGTCAGTGCACAGGCGCACTGTTATGGTGGATCTGTGGAAGACACACTGTTATGGGGGCATCTGTGGATGACACATTATGCCTCTCATTAGCCCTCATTATGCCTCTCATTAGCCCCCATATCAGCCCTTATGCCTCATTAGCCCCCATTATTCTTCATATTAGCCCCATTATGCCTCATTAGCCCACATTATGCCTCATTAGCCCACATTATGCCTCTAATTAGCCCCCATTATGCCTCTTATTAGCCCCCATATGCCTTCAATTAGCCCCCATATGCCTCCTATTAGCCCCCATATGCCTCCTATTAGCCCCCAATTAGCCCCCATATGCCTCCAATTAACCCCATATGCCTCCAATTAGCCCCATAGACCCCATATGCCTCCAATTAGCCCCCATATGGCTCCAATTAGCCCCCATATGCCTCCAATTAGCCCCCATATGCCTCCTATTAGCCCCCAATTAGCCCCTATATGCCTCCAATTAGCCCCTATATGCCTCCAATTAGCCCCCATATGCCTCCAATTAGCCCCCATATGCCTCCAATTAGCCCCCATATGCCTCCAATTAGCCCCATAGACCCCATATGCCTCCAATTAGCCCCCATATGCCTCCAATTAGCCACCAATTAGCCCCCATATGCCTCCTATTAGCCCCCAATTAGCCCCTATATGCCTCCAATTAGCCCCTATATGCCTCCAATTAGCCCCCATATGCCTCCAATTAGCCCCATAGACCCCATATGCCTCCAATTAGCCCCCATATGCCTCCTATTAGCCCCCATATGCCTCCTATTAGCCCCATATGCCTCCTTTTAGCCCCCAAATATGCCTCCTATTAGCCCCCAAATATGCCTCCAATTAGCCCCCAAATATGCCTCCAAATGCCCCCATATGCCTCCAATTAGCCCCCAAATATGCTTCCAATTAGCCCCCAAATATGCCTCCAATTAGCCCCATATGCGTCTAAATGCCCCCATATGCCTCCTATTAGCCCCCAGCAGCCACATTTTTTATAAAATAAAATAAAAAAACACTTACCTCTCCTGCTCCTGGACGGACGCCGCCTGCCATTTTCTCCCTCCTCAGTCGACTGTGCTCTAAACTGGCGCGCACAGCGTGAGGTCACAGAGCGACCTCACGCTGTGCGCAGCCCTGCACAGCCGACAGCCGAGGACCAGGAAGTGGTGAGTACAGAGCGTTCACCACTTCCTGGTTCTTCGGTACTAATGAGCGCTTCCATAATGGAAGCGCTCATTAGTATTCACTCAGGGGAATCAGCGGGGGGGGCACCCGGGGGGGCAAGGAACAACATAGGGGGGGCAATTGCCCCCCCTCGCCCCCCTCTAGCGACGCCACTACTCACATGTATGCATACATGTGAGTAGTGGCGTCGCTAGAGGGGGGCGAGGGGGGGCAATTGCCCCCCCTATGTTGTTCCTTGCCCCCCCGGGTGCCCCCCCCGCTGATTCCCCTGAGTGAATACTAATGAGCGCTTCCATTATGGAAGCGCTCATTAGTACCGAAGAACCAGGAAGTGGTGAACGCTCTGTACTCACCACTTCCTGGTCCTCGGCTGTCGGCTGTGCAGGGCTGCGCACAGCGTGAGGTCGCTCTGTGACCTCACGCTGTGCGCGCCAGTTAGAGCACAGTCGACTGAGGAGGGAGAAAATGGCAGGCGGCGTCCGTCCAGGAGCAGGAGAGGTAAGTGTTTTTTTTATTTTATTTTATAAAAAATGTGGCTGCTGGGGGCTAATAGGAGGCATATGGGGGCATTTAGACGCATATGGGGCTAATTGGAGGCATATTTGGGGGCTAATTGGAAGCATATTTGGGGGCTAATTGGAGGCATATGGGGGCATTTGGAGGCATATTTGGGGGCTATTGGAGGCATATTTGGGGGCTAATAGGAGGCATATTTGGGGCTAGGGCATATGGGGCTAATAGGAGGCATATGGGGCTAATAGGAGGCATATGGGGGCTAATTGGAGGCATATGGGGTCTATGGGGCTAATTGGAGGCATATGGGGGCTAATTGGAGGCATATAGGGGCTAATTGGAGGCATATAGGGGCTAATTGGGGGCTAATAGGAGGCATATGGGGGCTAATTGGTGGCTAATTGGAGGCATATGGGGGCTAATTGGAGGCATATGGGGTCTATGGGGCTAATTGGAGGCATATGGGGGCTAATTGGAGGCATATGGGGGCTAATTGGAGGCATATGGGGGCTAATTGGAGGCATATGGGGGCTAATTGGAGGCATATAGGGGCTAATTGGAGGCATATAGGGGCTAATTGGGGGCTAATAGGAGGCATATGGGGGCTAATTGGAGGCATATGGGGGCTAATTGGAGCCATATGGGGGCTAATTGGAGGCATATGGGGTCTATGGGGCTAATTGGAGGCATATGGGGTTAATTGGAGGCATATGGGGGCTAATTGGGGGCTAATAGGAGGCATATGGGGGCTAATAGGAGGCATATGGGGGCTAATAGGAGGCATATGGGGGCTAATAGGAGGCATATGGGGGCTAATTGAAGGCATATGGGGGCTAATAAGAGGCATAATGGGGGCTAATTAGAGGCATAATGTGGGCTAATGAGGCATAATGTGGGGCTAATGAGGCATAATGGGGCTAATATTGAAGAATAATGGGGGCTAATGAGGCATAAGGGCTGATATGGGGGCTAATGAGAGGCATAATGAGGGCTAATGAGAGGCATAATGTGTCATCCACAGATGCCCCCATAACAGTGTGTCTTCCACAGATCCACCATAACAGTGCGCCTGTGCACTGACGAGAGACAGAAAGAAGGGGAAAGAATCCGCGGAAGCAAGCAGAGGACGGCACAGCAGACGACTGAATAGCTTCTTTTGTAAGTAAATTGTTTTATTATAAATGTATCCCTGCATACCGCAACTCTCTAGTATTTTGTAATCTTATTTCTATATACTTATTTGTTTTTGCCCCCCCATTTTTGACTGTGGTATCTTTGTGCCCCCCCTATATATTGTTCCTAGAGTCGCCACTGGGGGGGGAGAAAGATAGCAGCGTGGGGGGGAACGGCGTGGGGGTGCTGAGGATGCTGCTGTGCTGCATTGTCCTGCAGATGAGCGCTCAGAATGAGCGACCACGGGTGCCCCCCTTACCCAGAGGGGTAGATGCTGCAGATAGGGACGGGGTATGGGCTGGAATAGCCATCTCACCGTCCGACGTCTTCACCCTCAGTCCTTTCCAGCAGGGTCGCCCTTCAGCCACTGGCACCGCAGTGGCAGGAAGCTGGAAGAGGGGCTTGGCGTGCGGGCGACCCCCTAGCTGGCGGGATGTAGGGGAGTCATTGCTGCCCAGATCCTCCTATTGCTTCTGTGGGGAGGCAGCAGTGCAGATAAGTTGGCACTGGCGCAGCTCAACCCCGGGAGAGCAGAGAGGTCTAATGCGTCTCTGGTATCCCTAGGAAAAAAAAAATAACAAAATTAGAAGAAAAAGTAAATAACAAGGAGAAAACAGCCCTGCAGTAGCAGGGTGTCTTGCCTCCTTGGACACCAAGCTAAAACTGGTAGCCTCTATCTCCAGGCTGAGGGTATAGCTGATGGAGGAGGGGCTTAACAGTTTTACTTAGTGTCACGCCTCCTAGGGAGCTGAGCTATACCCAAGGTCTGTGTCCCCCAAGGAAATGGGCGAGAAATCATGCATGTTTAGTACCCAAACCCGAACTTCTTCACAGAAGTTCGGGCTTGGGATCAGTGTTCTGTAGATTATAAGGGAAAATAATAGCATTCTGAATACAGAAAAAATATAACATGTCCTATTCTTGTCCGTTTTGCGGACAAAAATAGGCATTTCTACAATGGGAGGCCAGTTACGTTCCACAAATTGCGGAAGGCACACCGGCAGCTTCCATTTTTTGTGGATCCGCAAAAAACGGAACGGTTGTGTGCATGTAGCCTAACACTGAAGTATGTTGATATTATTAACTTCCATTAAACACAAGCAGGAAGGAGTCATTTCACAGACTGCTGGATCACAGTTAATTTTAGAGCCAGCAGGGGTCGCTGTCACATCAGAAGTGTGCTCCCCTGCTACAACGATGCCATGCAGAGAGACCGCTTCTGTTGGTCTCCAAGATCCTCACTGTGAGTGGAGCTGTCAAATGACAGCACGTTACAACGATCTGCAATGTTGGCATATCGCAATCTAACCCAACGCTTTTATACATTAGGTTACGGTTAAGAGCCTACTGCCACAACATTAGTTGTGTGCGGTAGAAAAAAGGTTAAAACAATATTTCTTTACTTTTAGGTGGCAGTAGAACTAAGCGTAAATCACAATTCAGGGCAGTGGTCAGATAGACATCAGTCCTAACCTATATAACATGAAATATCATCAAGTAGAAATCATAGTTCAGGTGTCGTGTGAACATGCACTTAGGTTATACAACACATCTTAGCTATTGAGTGGCAAGCTCGTTAGTGATGATCTGGCAGTGTAATCCTGCCACCAATTACCTGATGAAGGAGTAAATGCTCGTTCATCCGGCAATAGAGATTTTCAGCAGTTTAAATAATTTCTTGCCGGCAGCAGATCGTGCCGTCTATTCATGATCTGTTGCCAGCAAACAACAATTTAGTATAGGAAAGAGTGATGGCATTAGTGAAGTGCTACTATTACTGCATGTAATAGTAGCTCTCTCCTCCACTAATCAGCAGGCGATTGCCGGGAAGGAACGCTTCCCTCCGACAATCGCCTGCCTG